>NC_134322.1:2205000-2524800 GCF_964195595.1 Calonectris borealis | reverse complement strand
GTTTTGGGGAAAAGGTTTGTTCTAGTTCTGAATAAAACAAATGGTTTACAATTTTTCTGGGAAATGAGGATTTGAACAAAAATGTTGGTTTGGTTGAATGCATGATTGGATTTGCTCTCAAAACTTTGTAGCATTTTAAAAATAGAATGAAATGTCATTTACAAATTGAGATTATTTCAATTCAAAGTGTCAAAACGCTTCATTTTGAAATGCTTTGAATTTTCTTCTAATAGAAATTCAGCATCCATACTATAAGGAAGTGACCAACCTTGGGCTGGTGCACGTCTGAGACAGCTAATTTTGGATCTTTAACTTAAAATCACTCATCTGGGTGGAGGAGCGTGTGACCCATCACCAGCGACGTCTGAGGGAGGGCGAGCTGGTGCTGGGCACCAGGTAGGCTGCAAGGCAAATTAACTCATTATACCACAGGCTCGTCAGCTTATTTTGCTCCCTTTGAACACCACAAAATTCCTACTTGTTAGTCACTATTTATACAGTTGCACACAGATTCTTTCTTAAGCATTCACATATTTTATGAAGCTAGAAAAGACTTTTAAGATGCAAAAACCCTGATGTTTTTAATGAGTTTAACAATAAACAGGCAGAGACTAAAGCGTGCATAGTCCTCGGGTCAAACCCGCACCGAATTTCCACTGGCCTCAGCACAGAGTAGCTTCAAGCCCGCGCTTTCACTTCCAAATCACGCTGTGCTGGTGAAAACAGAGTTTTCACTGATGCTTCACACATAAATGAAGAATTTTGGAGTACTGGGGGTCACTCAGAGCTTGCTAATGGCTCATCGGCATGTGCTGGACACTGCTTTGGTTTATTTTATGCAGAGGAACTCTTTTGTTTGATGTGTCCTGCTGGCGTCCAGTGCAGCGCGGTGCAGAACTGGCAGCAGAAAAGTTTCTTCACATGCCTTTACATTTAACCGAGGCAGCTTAATTGTTACTCAATGAAAGCACAAATCTGCAGCAGAGGCATCACACCCACTCCAGGGAGAGGAGCTCAGATTAAAGAGCTGGCAGGGAAAGACCCTTATGCAAGGGCAGAAAGATCATTCAGAAATATTCATAAAACACAAGATGAATCTTTAAATATTTATTAAAAACAAAGTTTGAATGTTAATTCCCCCTCACACATCACCCGTGAAAGAGATTCTGGAGATGAGGAAATGAAACCACAAAGCCAGTAAATGATTTGCCCGAGGCCTCAGCCGTAAATCAGGCTCTGAACTTGAAATCAGCTCTTCCTGCTCCCTCCATCGCCTCTCCTGACTCCGTCACCTCTCCGCGATAAGGCGAAGGGCCGTGCTTATGCCCGCGTTCCCCGAGTGCCGCCCGGGAGTGATGTTCATCGAGGTTTCAGACCTGGGTTCTGCAGCGAGAGATGAACCCTGCAGCACCAGGGAGCGGCCGTGATCTCATTACTTCTCCCAAATGTTATCATGCCGAGATGAAACGACTCGCCTTCTCCAGCTTGTGAGTGTTTTCATGGCCTTATCAATGAAAACACACCTGAATTTAGTTTGGTAGGCTATTCTCTGTAATTAGTGGAAAAAAATGGCTGGTGTTGGCAGGTTTGTGCCGAAAAAGAGTTTTTAAGTCTCTTTTTAGAGTCTTTCTGATTTTGCCCAACTGTTTTGTGATTTCTAACTTGGGTGGCCCAAGTCCTACATGTGCAACCATGGGGCCACCAATGGACCAGGAGCCCCAGTCCTCCTCCCGGAGACAAACCCAACTATCTCGATTCCCTTTTGCAAGTTGGTGGAGCCTCAGCTCTGGCCCCGGTGAGCACACATGAGCAGCCGGGCTCCCCAAAACCACCTGGGCACTGGGGCTGGGTCATCATCCCCGCGCCGAGCTGTGCCGCACAGCGCAGATGTGCCTGCGGAGCCTCGCACCAGATACGCTTCCTCCCGTGGGACTCTCAAGATAACTAGCTTGTGTATTAAAAGTTGTTTACCCCATGCTTAAAGCAGGATGCTTTCCTTATCTGCAAGCAGAGTAAATTCCCCCCAGTGCCGCCGCGCCGTCATTCCTGGCCCGCTCCCGACTCCTGAGCTGGCTCAGCGCTGGCGGTGGCTCTGCGTTATCTCCCGTCTGCAGCGCAGACAGACCCTGCCCGGAGCAGCCTCCGGGCGCTGCAATACCAAGACCAATGTCTTCAAAGACTGAAAATTACTCTGTAGTTTGAATCTTTAACAACACATGGAAAAATCTACAGGAACTGGCCTGTATCATGTCTCCGAATGGCTTCATAAATATAACACTGAGGAATTTGGATACTCTCGTGTGCGTCCGTGATGGATGTTTGTATTCTAAGAAATGCATTTTCTGCCTTTCCCTATATCTCCAAAGCAGCTCAAATCCACTGTGCAGCATTTTTTCCAGTCCCTTCCTTGCCTTCAACCCCTGTCTCATGTCACCGGCGATTGCACCCGCACCAGAGGACAGGATTTAGCCCCTGTCACTGATTCCCGAGCCAGCAGGCTCCGGTGGCTCCTCCTGGGCCACCGCTATTGTTGTCAAACCCCCCTTCCCATCTGCCTGAGATGCAGAAGCCACATGTAGAACGTTCAGATACAAAAAAGCTCGATGGAATGTATTTATCTGAAAACAATAGTGTGTCTGGATGGAAAATCAGTGTTTTACACCAATCATGTGGTTGTTATTAATGTTTTCCAAAACACCCAGAGGTACCTTATGTGTTAAGTAAGAGCGGCCTGTACTATTTTGCCTGAAAAGCAAAATGTGCATCTCTGCACCTAAAACTGCTCTTGTATTTCAGCCCTGTGTGGATGCCCAGATGGCTGCCAGAGGAATTTCCCGTTCCCCCAAATCTGCAGTCACGGGGCTTGATTTCAGCCCAAGATGCTGCAGCAAATATTTATGGTTGCGTTTCAACGCTTCTTTTCCATTCCCTTCCTTAAAGCAGGGGAGCGTCCTGGAAGCGCGGCTCGAGCCTGAACGGCGGCCCTTGCAGCCCTGCTCTGCTTTCTGCTGCCCTGCGCGGGCTGAGATGCCACCCCCGGAGCCGGGCGCAGCCGTGCCGAGGGCAGTGCCGGTGAGTGCCGCGGCAGTGCCGGGCGTGCGCCCATGGGGACGATGCTCGCAGGCAGCACAGGGCAGTACCGCGGGCTCCAGCCGGGTTTTACACCCCGTGCTTTAACCAGGCAAAGGAGCGAACCCAGCGGAGAGCTGCCACAGGGAGGAATTGTTTAAAGCGGCTCCGGCAGCGAAGGCCGAGCTGGAGGGTTCATTTCCTCGGCTGCTGCAGCCCCAGAAACCCAAGATCCACTGATAGCCATTGAGCAAGGATTTCCATTTTTGGTGCGAGCTCAGACTTAAAATAGACAGTCTTGAGCGAGGAAGAAACTCTGTTGACAGAACATAGGGAACATTCCTCCAGTGTACTTTTGCAAAGGACTATCTCTGTCTTTAATCTCCGCGCCGTTTCCTGCAGGTCTCCCGGGCCCAGCTTCCCTCTCATTGTTAGTGGCGCTTTTGGAAATGACCTCAGGCGGTTTGCAGTGACTGGCGACCCACGGTCAGAATGACTAACCCAGTCTGTCTCCATCCCTTGGACATGTCCCATTGACTAAATAAATGACAGGCACTGACATGTGAATAGAAACAAAAACAGCCTGACAAGTGAAATCTTAACTCTTTGGAGCAAAGAAACGTCTGGACGCGTGTTCAGCCTGCCAGCGGAGCAGAGGGCAAGCGCTGCAAACCGTCCCGTCGATGGCAAAAATACAGCAAGCCTCCCCGAGCTGCTCAGGACACATGCAGATTGGGTAGACGAACACCTCTGATATTATTTTTAATTGTTTAAAATTGTTTTCTGAAGCTTTTTATCTCTGCACATCTTTAATTAAAAGTGCGGCTGTGTGTTTATAGGGTCATTTGTGTGTCTGGGTTCAGCATGAATAATTCCACTGAACGTTACAAGCAAGGGTTAACGACGAGAGTGCCTGTCGCAGGATAATATAGGCGGCCCTATATTATACCCGTAACAGCAGCTCTATAACTTGCCATAGCTGAGCTTATAGGTGCTTCCCGCCGTTCCAGGTCCCACCTACTGCACATAAACACCCGTTGGACAGGTGATCCTGGTTCCCCAAGCCTGTATGGAGCCTGCCGAAATCAGCTCCGGGGGGGGGTAAGGGGGGATGTAGGCTGAAGGGGGATGGATGTATTTATGCCTCTCCTAGAGGCCACCGGCGCTGGGTGCTGTCGGACTTCAAGGACTGAATTCCTCATCTGAGTCCCCGCTAAGGCATTTTGCCAAGCTCCCTCCAGCCCCCGCCCCAGCTGAGCGACACCAGAGTTTGAGAACATGCCACGCCATCCCAGCGTGATATATTTTTTTAGGGCCCAGACTAGCTGCCTTTGAAATCTAACAATAGTTTTACCAATAAGAATAGAATTAGTGTTAATAAGCTACATTTGTGGATTTTTTTGGTTGGAAAAGTAGGAAAGTATTCTCTTCAATATAATCAAAATATATTTTAAATGCTGTAATTACAATAATTAATAATGCTGCTTAGCAGTTATTAGCACTCAGTGCATTGTTAGGATGTCTGCATTAGCTAAGGTTTAATAATGAGGTTCATATAAATCCAAAAGAAGAAAATAATGATATGGGGAGTGGTTGTAGTGCTGTGGTCTGATGGCTTCTTGCTTTAATGTAAGTAACAAATAATTCCCTCTGGCTCTCAGCATTTGTGGATACGGCCATAAAAAAGGAGGGGAAAAAAAAAAAGGAGGAAACCTCAGCTAATAAAAATGCCACCCTTGCTTTACGACTGAGAGAAACGTTTGTTGTTTGCCTAATGACGATATTAATAACTTGTGTTGGGGTGGCTGATGTCATTCTCTCGTCCTGTGCATTTAACATTTGCATCAAGAGTACGGGGACCGTGGGCCCACGTCTGGCAGCGTGCTGGTCCTCGGTGCGTGGCACTGGCGATCCGGTGGGTTGTTGTCACAAAGACTGACCGGTGTCACAGCGAGGGGCCGCGGGAGCAGAGGTGGCAGCGGTCCTCAGTTGGCAGGTGTTGGCAGGTCTTGCAGCTGAGACAGGAAAATGATGTCCTAAACTGGCTTTGGGGATTATTTTTTTTAACGCAACACAATTTATTATCTTTCCTCCCAAATGACTCTTGTCCTTAGGTGTTGTGGACCAACTGCTGTCCCCTACCACAGGGCTGGATGGAGCTCAAGGAAGAGAGGACTGGTCCCATGGAAAGTGGGACAAGAATTGCTGGGACTCGGTTCCTGTGGCTCAGCTGAGCTCTTCGGCACATGCACTCCTCCTCTCTCCCTCTCTCTCGTTGCTTTTTTTGTCTCGGTTCACCACATCTGATCACTGTGTGTTAATCATTGTTCACTCACTAGCCGAGTAAGAGGAGGCTGAGAGCTAAAAATCACTCACCTTATATAAAATTTGTTCTCTGTCAGATATTGTCACCAGGTATCTGCTCCAGTCAGTGCTCCATCCTCTCGTTCTCATCCCAAATTATGCCGGGATGAGAACGGGCCATGGGAAGCCTTCTGCTGTTTCCAGACAGCCAGACAGTTTTGCATCCCTGTGCCAGGCCGGCTGTAGCGCGGGCTGGACTTTGGGTAGAGTGGGTAAGAGCCAGCGTGCAGGGTCAGGCTGTGCGGTCAGGCATGGTCCCAGGTAATCGCCTGCGTAAGAAGGTAAATAAATGGTCAGATTTTGGCTGGGACTCGTCCACTGAAGGTGATAGGAGCTACGCCAGTTTACACCCTCCGAGGGCTTGGCTGCTAGGGACGGCTGGCACCAAAATACCAGTGAAAGGGCTTAGTGTCATAAATGCATGCAGAACTATGGAAAAACCCAGTCGTGGCTCCGAAAGGAGATAAGGGGTCTCCAGAGGAGACCTGCACCTCCAGGGCTGCCTGACTCGGTTGGTGTTTCATCCAGGCACAAACCGACGGGTCTGTGCCCACGTGTGGCCGTGCTGGGACGGCTGGACGGCTGCCCGGCGGGGAGACGTGCTGCTGGCACCCAAGGTGCCTTAGGGAAGAAGCTGCTGCTTCTGATCATCTCGCAACAGCCTGAGATGTTGGAGCCAGCAGTTTCCTGGGCAGAGACGGCTTCTCAGCACAGTTTAAGGTACAGTAGGACCGACCTCGCGGGGTGCCTGCTCAGAGAGGGGTTTTCTCATTCCATGGTGTGGCAATGGGACGGAGAAGATCCCCTGGAGACCAACTGGCTTCCAACCGCCATCTCCTTTCTCAGCAAAGCCTGCTCCGCGTGCTGGGTGTCTAAGAAGCAACTGTGCTACTGCTGGGTCAAACTGTATACTTCTGTGTCCTGGTGTATATTTAGGGATGATTTGCTCTCAGTAACACCCAGCAGTGCCAATGACTTTAGGGTCAGCTCCTTTCCTCCCTAATCCTGCTTTCTATTTTCACATACTTCTGCATGAGCAAGCCCTGGAGATCCTGCAGCCAGTTGCCAGCAGAGATACTCAAAATCAGTTTCAACACAAAAAGAGACGTAGTTTTGGTACTTTAGCAATGATAGCCTCCGGCTACCTTTGGTCCAGGCTCAAAACAGAGAAGACAATATTCTCTTTTTCCCATAATGATTTTCATATCCCCATTTTGAGGTTGCAAGAAATTTGGGGAAGCATCAGACCAGTGCATGCTGGTCCCACAGACGTGTCCCGGGACCAGCTTTTGAAGCCTGCCTTTTTTTTTTTGCCCTTGCTGCATTCAGCCTCTCCAGCCAATGACTCAGTCACTATTTCTATTCTCTTCCCACTTCTGTTCCTGCTTCTCTAAAGTTTTGGTCAGTGGCAGCAGCTTTTGCTAATGTCTTGTGGCTGCTTTTCTCTGAGTTATTATTGGAGATGCCTACGAAATAACAATGCTGCTCTTTAAGACGCTACTGCACCACTGCAGAAAATATTTACCAAAGATGTGGTAAGCAGCTCTTTACTGGAGTGACTGGCGTCTGCTCTGAAGCGGACCAGACGCCAGTCACTTCAGCAAAGAGCTGCTGCAACAGAACAAATTGCCCAGGGCAGCAGATCTTGGGAAGGGAGAAAAGCCAGCAGCCCAGTCTGTCTGTCTTTGTGTTTTCTAAGGGAGAAAAATTATCTTTTTATAAGCCTGCCCTAGTTGGCTCTGACCGGCTCTTCCCAGAAAATACCATCGTAAATAGAAGAGCAAACTATTGCATAAACGGACAGGTTGCCATTTATATCTGACCTTTCTCAGATCTACTTTGATGTCTTCGTCAACCTATGCTTCTTTCTCGTCCAGCCCCACCATGTTTTTAGCTCCTGCTTCTAGGAGAGCATCACTGGACACAGCAAACCTCAATTAAAATCCATTTTTGACATACACATATACTCCCTCTGCTCTCTGGACCAGCTCCAAATAGAATAATCCTTTTTTTAATCCTGTCCTTCCAGGGAACTTCTAGTTTTGTGTTTGCAAATTGTATGTGTAAATATGGATAGGGGTAGATTTTTTTTTTTTTAGAAGGCACTGGGCTTGGCATATTACGCAGTTTGATCAGCGTGGTGGCAGCATGCAGCGCTGGACTGTTTTTCTTACTCAGATAGACCCTTTCCAGCTCAAAAATGACAATTCACCAAAGCCAAGCCAAAAAAAAGTAAAGGGCAGTTTCAGAACTGGGTGTTATCTGCCTGGAAAAGGCTCCAGAAAGGCAGACTGTCTCCACAGGCTGCTGAATAAATGCTGATAAAAAGGACAAACTCCTGTGTGTTTGTTATGGGTGGTGTGGTTTTTAGATGTATCCTCTGGTGGACGCGGGCGGTTGTAATTCCCTCCCTGTTGGAACAGAGCATCTGTTTTATGTGATGTTGCTTGACGCCTGTAGCCAGCCCAGGACAGGAGTTTAATGGCTAGCCCTGCTGTTCCGCCTGCAGCTGGGGAAGTAAAGAATGAGGCTGAGGTAGATGCTAGGAGTTTCTGTGGGCCTAGAAATCCCCAAACTGCTCTCCTGCAGACGGATGGCTGGGCTCAGCACGTCCATCTCTCTCTTGCTGGAGTCTCGGAGGCTGCACCATCCTTGGACTGGCTGACTGTGACTTCTCCTTCCCATCCACTTCTCTGTCCTGCACTGGTCCCTCCTCATGTGAGTCCTGGAAGCCGATCGCTGTGCTGACACTGCTGCGAGATCCATTGGAGGGTGGTCGCTCATAATTGACCACGAGGTAGGATGTCCTCCTGGATAAAGCACTAGATTAAGGCTCAGGAGTTAATGTCTTCATGCTCTCCACCCACATGCCTCATTTTATTACATCATCAGTTCAAAAGGACATAGAAAATTGCTGTCAATGGCAACAGGAAAGACACTGAAAGGTTTGATAGCAGGTAGATCTTCCCCCGGATCAGCAGCTTCATTCCAGAGCACAGAGGAATAATGATGCCTGTTGTTCACTTCTGTGCTGCATTGGTGGTCAGGAGATCCACGTCCTGCAGCTGTGGATCAATGAATCTGTAAAGCAGAGGTAGGGCCACAAGATCCTGTTGCTTTGAGGAATTTTAGCTTTGCTTTCCAACCCCAAGAAGTCCTCAGAAACCCATGTTCAGAGGAGCGTGGCCTAACCCCCTCCATCTTCTCTACAGCACTCGTTGGGTGCGTACAGCAGTTTAGCAACTTCTGCCCTCGGTCATCCTGGACAGAAGTGCAGGATCAGAGCAGTTTTGGGGCATGACAGCTGGAGAACCTCCTCAGAAGACCTCAATGTCCCCATGGGCCATCTGGCCTCTCCTAGATGCTGACACCAGGGGCCAAACTGGAACTATCAGCTCTGTTTCAGTGAGCATCCGACCAACAAAACTAACTTGTAGCTACTGGCAAGCCCATTGAAACCTGGGAGTGGTGTCCCTTGGCTGATACCAACCTCCTGAGCGAGCAGCAGTTCTCAGCAGTTGTTGGTCTGAATCCAGTGCACTCAGCTGGGGAAAAATGGAAAAGAAAGGAACAGTTTTGGGCAAGGGCTCCCCGGCTGGTGAGCGCACGTGGCTGCTCGCAGGTGCTCTGCGAGCAGTGGAGACCCAGGGCAGCTCCTGTGTCCCGGCACAGTCCTCTTCAGGTGGAGAAGGTTTCCAGTCCTGGACTTCCACATGAGCTCTGTTCCCTTCTTTAGCACAAACACTCCCCGTTACCTTGGGCAAATCACTTTTCCCTGGACCAGCAAAGGTAATTAGATGTCTGCATCCCACCAGACTCCATGGGAGCTGGGCACCGACCTGCCTCTGAGGGCCCTTCCCACTGCAAGCCCTCCGGATGAATACAAGGGGACGTTAACAGCAATTCCTTGCCTCCCCAGAGTGTTGTAAGAAAAAGTACGGTGTAGGTAAATTAACGGTGCCTGGATGGGATCAAGAAGGAGAGCGTGAGGAGGTGGTACGGTGAAACTCTGGAGGTTTGAGAGTTGGGTTTGATTAGGCAGCGGGAACTGGCTGATAAAGCAGATCTCGTCCAACTTTGGATTCTGCCCCGCTGGCCAGAGGACGGGCTCGCGCGGGAGACGACGGCGCACATTGCTGGTGCGGCCCGCACTCAGGAAATGTATTGGCTGCTGGAGGAGGAATAAAAGTTATTGACATGAAATTTGCTGAACCTCAGAAGAAGTTTGGCTTGGGTTCGGTTCAAGTCCAACGGCTTCTCCTTTTTCCCTGGCTGGTTTGCGCCTGCCAGTCGGACCTGCCACAAGCCTGAGACGCAGCCACGCGCAGGCGGCCAGCGGAAAGCCGGATGGGCTGCCGGCAGCACGCACTCGCCGACCGCCTTCCCCATAACGCCGGTGAAGGGAAGCCCCGGCACGCCTTGTGGAGCTCTTCATCCTTTTCAATGTATGGACAGCTCTGCTTCGCTGAGGTTACGCTGGGTTTTATGACGGTGTCTGCCTGAGCCTGCTCGGAGAGAAGTGGTCTCCTCGGCCGGGATTTTCAGCACCATTGGGAAAGACGGGAGAAGATGCTCCTCCTTCTTCATGTTTCACCGTGTGCCCTACGACTGATACAAGAGCCATTGGAAAAATTGCATTTTAGCCTAGGAGAAACAGCAGATGCAAATGGTTTGGACATTGTAAGAGGACTGTGTTCATTGCTGTGATATTTGCTGCTATTTCTCCTCCATGGATTGGATCCCGTGGGAAAGCTGCGCCCCGCAGCTCTTTCTGCTTCAGCATCCTTCACCTTCACTGAGGCTGGCAGCGAGTGACTTCAGGCTGCGAAGCCACCGCCGGTCCAGCCCAGCCACCTTCTCCCTGGCAGCGAGACGCACCTTCTGTGATACTCCCCAAAATTTCTCTTTTCACTTCACACTGCCTGGAATATATAATAATGCAACTTCGTAGCAAGGATACATCTTTAGTTGTTCTATATTTTTCAAATGGAGAAAGTGTGTGAATATTTGTCTCTGGCTGAATGTGAGATGACACCTCAAGGCAGCGGGACTAAACAAGGTCCCTCTGGCCATGTTCGGGAAGAGGGGCAGCTTGAGAGAGATGGAAATACAGCTTTTGTTAAGGGGAAAAAACCACCTTTCTCTGCTGTGGAGGCTGGCATTAGGTTTGGATGAAGGCAGCCTTTCTGTCATACAAAACCTGAGACAGCAGTGCTTCCCTTGGATTGCAGCAATGGGATGCTTGAGTTTGTTTTCCTACAAAATGAAAGCAGCAGCACAGGGGACAATCCTGTACTCATGGCACTGGCCTGACTTGTGGTTCAATCCCTGTTTGTCCTGACCCAAACCAGGGAACTGAACCTAATACCCCGTATCTCAGATGGGTGCTCTCATCTCCAGTGTTAAAGTCGGACTCTTTCTCCCTGAATAACTGCTTAATTATTTGCACAAAATGGTCCAGCTCCACCCAGAAGAGATTTAAAGAAATGGGGCTGCAATCACCTGTAGAGCTGGGTCTTCTCCTGGGATGCAAGAGGCCATGTCCCTGCTCCAAGCAGGGGGCCTCTCCTGGGGTGGGGACCACCATGGATGGGTGCCATCACCGCACCACAGGTGAGGACCTGTTGGGAGATGATTTTACCTCTGTGGGTTTGACTAGAAAGTCGGACTTGAGCCCAGGCAACCTTTCCAAGCAGCTCTTCGTGGAAACTGGTAGTTTGCTACCAAAAAAAAAAAAAAAAAAGTTTTGGTTTTGCCAAACTGACATTTTCTGACACAAGAAAACATGTTGTCAAAAAACTTCCCAACCACTCTGCTGGGAATGTGCTCTTTGCCATCAGTCCCCAAGGCTGGAGTGCTGGGGTGTTGAAATGTTACTACAGCCCTGGAAACTGTGAGTCAGCTTGTCCCCACCCACAGCAGATACTCGTGGGAAGGGCCTTGAAAAGCCTGGAAACTCAGCAGCTCTTGCCTTGTGGAGTTTCCATTAACCCATTAACATTAATTTCAGGTCGGGCGAAATGCAGTATTTGGTGAATTTCTATCGGATTTTGTCCCTTTTTTCCCCTGTCCCCTTCCTGATTCTGATAAATTTTGGAGGGTATTTAATTTCAACTCATCCCTATGCAGTTTGGCTGCCATGGCCCCGGTTCAGCCCCGGTTCACCCCCTGAGCCCCGTGGGACAGGCTGGACCTGGGCAGCAAATGCAGCACCCGCCGCGGTGCCACCAGATCCGGTGGGGATTTGGATGGGGTCCCTGGGTGGCGAAACTTTCATCCCACTTGGAGGTAAAGGTGCCACAGTGCAAACTTTGCTGGTGCAAACCCTCCCGGCTGTATCACCGTGCTAGGATATAAATGCATCGACTTGGGCGTCTCTGGCAGGGAGGAGGGTCGTGCAGGGATGTCCCAGCTTCACCGGGAGAAGACGAGCGGCTGCTCTGCTCCCCGTGGGGATGCAGGCAAAAGCCGCGTGGGTGCCTGCCATGCCTGCCAGCAGCTGGGCAGCCTGTCTGCCCACCCCGCTGCATTGTCACACACATCGGGGTTGCCTCCAGCGGGTCGGGGTCTGGGTGCGATGCTGCCGTGCGCATGCAGGCTCTGTGTGCAAGCCCTGCTGCAGTGGGACGTGCAAACCCACTTTCGGGGTGCGAGGTCGGCAGGACGCGAGCTGTGCTTCCCGCAGGCGAATCCACCGCGCTCAAGCTAAGCCCCGTTTCACGGGCACACGACTCAGAGCAGTCTGTGCAAACCACTGACCTCCGGCTGCCTCGGAGCCATCTGCAATCTGCATTTATTGCCAACTGGAAAAGACGCGAAGGTGGCACATCCCAGGTCTTAACTCGGCGTACGGTGATGTGAAACAACCCGTGCATTCCCCTGATGCGTGCCCTCACGTATGTCCCAGGAGCGGTGGCAAAGGGCGGCTACAACTCGAGCCCGGAGGAGCCGGGATGGGCTTTGCCGTGGCTGCAGCGCGCCCGGGACGGGGGCACGCGCCGAGGCGTGGGGTGAGATCACATCCGCTGCATGAAGGGTTTCAAGATGCCGAGGTCTGGGAGCATGGAGCCCAGCAATTGTGAAATTCTCCATAAAGGAAAATTCTTCAAACTTTTTTTTTTTTTAACTTTGGATTTATCAAAATGCCTTGTTCTGATTTTAGCTTTTTCCATTTTGAAGATGGTCCAAAGTCCTATCACAGTGTGTTACCGCACAGAATATAACATTTGCAAGAGTAAAATGAAAAGTCGGTTTGAACTGGAAAATCACGGCAATGTCATTAAAACAAAGGAAACGGGACATTCTGCTGTTGTCAAAAGTTTTTTTCTCTGGTTCCTTTCAAAATCAGCTTCCAGCAAAACCAGCCTCATTTTATGAGGCATTTTAGTTTTTGGCAGAGCCCCTCGCTCTGGCGCAGCAGTTTTGTCGTGGTTTCTCTGGCCGGGCTCATACGCTCTGTGCCCCCATTCCCAGGGGATGAAACGGGGGTGCGTGTGTCCCCCAGCCTTCACTGCCCCTCGGCATCCAGGCAACGAGGTCCCCGTCTCAACCCCATTTTCAAGACATTAAAATAATCTACAAATTGAGCTGTTAAAACAGTATTTAAAAGGCAGTTACTCCTTTTGTGTTTTAACCTCTGCATCCTTCTCTTTGACCGGAAACGTACAAAATACTAGAGATAAAAAAAAGCAGAAAATGATGCGATTATTTTTCCTTGCTGAAACCCCGGAGCGCGGGGGTCCGTGCCTGCGGGTTTGGGCTCTGCTGATGCCTTCGACTGTGCTGGCGTGGGCGCAATGGCAGCGCTGGCCCTTCTCCCCCCATCCCGGCTCCAGTTTGGCTTTGGGAAGAGGTTGGTGCCGGTGCTCCCGGCCACCCACGGTCCTCCTGGGCCCAAGAGGATTTGGCTTTATATAGTACCTGGGAGATCCGTGTCAGATAAGGTTGGCAGGCTTTCAAAAGCTTCTCTCCAGCTTTTGTGCCAAGACCTATAGGATGTGTTCCAGAGCATCTCCCAGGAATGTTTGTTATTATGACAGGCAAAAAAAAAAAGAGGGGGGGAAAAAGGCAGTGAAAGAGCACATTGCTGTTAATTACTAGAAATCCTTTAATAACCAACATTACTATAAATTATATGTGCATTATGACAAGTACAATTGAGCGCTCTGTTTTTCTTGCCCACGTTAGAGCATGGAACAATGTACTCTTGTTGCAAGAGCTGAAATGGATGTTCTCTGGGTGAAATCAGGACTTCTCCATCACATACCTGTGCCCGCAGAGATGGTCGGCCGCCCCGGGTCCCGTGAAAGCTCCATTGTTCTTCGTGCCATATTGCTCGCACCATGATTATATAGTGTTGGATAAGCAGTAATACGTTGCTTGCTGAAATAATAACCTATCCTCAGTTTAAACAGTGCTATATTTAAGATTTATATATATTTAAATGTTGGTAATTGCACATTTGTGACATATTCTAATTTGGATGACAGTTTGTAAATATGATATTGGAAAGAAAAGCATCAGCTGCATTTAGGGAGGTAAATCTTGGGGTCATGCAGGACAGGTCGATTGATGTGGATTTTAAATAAGCGTTGGAACCTCTCTTGAGCAGCCTGGGGATGGGCAGGGATCCTGCCTGGGTCCAAGATCCAGGAAATCCTGATTTCTGCTTCCAGGTCTGAAGCTGAATCCTTTTTGCAGCCCTTCTGTGCCTTTTAACTTGTCTTTATTCCCTAACGCGAAAAAAGGCTAATAGCGTTTTCCTACCCAGTGGGATGTTGGCTGGCTTTTGTAAATAGCTCTAAACCGAGCTATAGGTGTAAAATGTCGCTGCTCTGCAGGTCGGTGAGAGCGTTGGGTTTTAGCATGGCCACCCTGGGACATTATTTCCACGCAAAGTGAGTCAATACCCAGATAACATCATCTGTTTTTACTCCCAGTTTGGTTTCTACGCAGGGAGGGAGCCGATCGGAGGAGGTCAGCGCTGCTCGGGACCATCAATCCCCCGTCCGCAGCAGTTAGGAAACCCAATGGCAGAGGCAGCAGGTCCCTTACAGGATTTATATGATTTTTTACATTGCATTTTTAACAAGGCAAACCACACATTTCCTAAAATCCACCCAAAAAGGGCAGGGGAAAAGGAGCTTTGCCCCTGGTCCTACAGGTCAGTAGGGGCAGAAGTAACCCCAAAGTCAAAAGATCTATTTATATGTTATAATTACGTTGGTGCAAACCTCAGCGGCACACACGTATTGATTTTAAATGGGAGTATTTTGGAATCCCTTATGTTAAGCTGATACATGCAAATTAAGTTTGCCATAAAAAAAATTGTACTAACTTAACCGAGTGTATTTAAATCTTGTTCTTAGGTGTATTAGTGCAGGTTTGGGGAAATGCGGACATAAGGCTTCGGTTACGGCAAGACCTACCCAGAGATGCCCAGAGAAAAACCATGAACGTCCAGGTTGCCCACAATTTGTTGGTTGAGATACTTTTATTGTTTTGTTTGGTTTTTTTTTTCCCCTAGCTGGTCAACTACTGGGAAATAAATTGCCAAGATTTATTTTTACTCATTAGTAAAGTTCCCCAGTGGGTTGTCAGGCTGATCCTCCGGACAAACCTAGGAGCAGGTTCCCACGGATTCACACGAAGCCGCTGTCCACGGGCGCAGGGACAGTCCCCTCGCGGGTGCGGGTGAGCAGAGCCCCCCGCGGGGAGCGGGGCCGGCTGCAGGAGCCGCTTCTGCCGCAGCGTGTCCCTGCCACGGGCAGTGGCCGATGTGTCCGTGGAACCTCCACGCGGGGGAGTGGGGCCGCTGCGGCGTCAGCAGAAGAATCGCCGTTTTAGGGGGTTTTATTGATTTTTGAGTATTTTTTGGGGCGGGGGAGGGTCCCATCACCACCCGCCGTTCCCCACCGGCAGCCTCCCTCCGCCGCCGCCGGCAATCTCACCCGGCCGCGTGGGGCGCGACGCGGCGCCGTGCCTCCCCCACGGGGCCGCTGCTCCCCCCCCCGCTGGCGGCGGCCACGCCGCGGCGCTGCCGGCGCCCGCCCGCCTCCCCCGCGGGGCCGCGGCCGGGGCACGCCGCCCCCCGCCGGCGGCCGCTCCCCGCCGCCCTGGGCCCCCGCGGCGGCGGCGGGCGCAGGGACCCGGCGCGGCGCGGCCCGCGGCGCCCGCGGAATGTCTTTCATTCACGGGCACGCCGCGCCGCGCGAGGAGGGGGAGGGGGGCGGTGCCGGCGAGGCGTCCGGGCCAATGGGCGGTGGCGAGGCCTGGCGTCACGCGGCGGCGGGCCAATGGGCGCGCGCCGGGCCTGAACTTTTGCCACGGCGGACAAGTTGATACATCGCGGGGGTGTGTCCCGCCGCGGCGGCTCCGGCGGGGGGGAGCGGCCTTAACCCCTGCGCCGCCGCCGCGCCGCCCTGACCTACTTTCCCCCGGGCGGCCGCGGCGGGGCGGGCCGCCCCCCCCCCCGCCCTTTCCCGGTCCCCGCGGGGGGCAGGCTGCCGCCGCCCGCCCGCGGGGCGGGGGAGGGGGGGAAGGCGCCTCCCCGGAGCGGCGGGGAGGGCGGGGGCTCCCCCCGTTGGCGAGGGGGGCAGCGGGGCGCGTGTCCCTTTAAGAGTTCGGAAACTTGAGCCGGTGTTTGCGCAACGCTCGGTGCCGCGCGGAGCCGCCAAAGTGTCTAGACTGGCACATGATGGGCGGCAGCCAATCGCGCCGCCGCTCGCGAGGGGCCCTGCGTGCGCGCCCCAGCCACACAAAAGCCAGCGAGGGCGGGCGGGCGCGAGCGAGCGCGGAGGCGGCGGCGGCCCCGGCAGCCGCGCGCAGGGGAGCGCGGGGACCCGCCGGCCGCGGGAGCGGACCCGCTGCGCGCCCGACCGCGGGACCTGCGGCCGCGCCTCTGGGATACGTACAACTCACGTGCTGACACCGGCCTTCGCTCTGGGTTCTGCTGCTGGCTCTTCGCTCTTTTGATTCTTTAATTTTTTTTTGCCTGTTTTTTTAATTTTTTTTTTTTTTTTTTTTTTTTTACTATTTTTGGCCGAAGGGAAGCGGTACCTCCGAGCGCGGACCCGGCGCCAGTTCCCCGCCGGGCGGCACCCCCGCGCCGGGGCACTCCACCCCCCCCTCCCCGCCCCGTTGTATGCTGGAGCCGCCGAGGGGCGGCTGCCCCGGGCTCTCCCCGGCCCCGTCCCGCGCCCCCGCCGGCCGCCCCCGCCGCTCCCCGCCTGGCCGCGCGTTGGCAGCCGATGTAGGGCACGGCGCGGCGCGCCCGAGCCCCAGCGCCGCCACGGGAGCGGCCCCGCACCGCCGCGGGCGTCGGCGCAGCCCCCGCGGCGCCGTCTATGCCCGCGCCGCGCTCCCTCCCCGCCGCCTCCCCCCATGGTGCGGCCCCGCCGCGGGCCGTCGGCGATTCGCTGGGCAGGGCCGCGGGGAAACGAACCGCCGCGCCGGGTGCTGCGGGCAGCCTGAGATGAGATAGAGCCGGCGGCGGAGCGAGGAGCCCCGCGGAGGAGGGGGGGGGTAGCGGCGGAGAGCGACGCGACCCCCGGCCGCCCGCGTGTCGTATGTTCAGGTCCAAACGCTCAGGGCTGGTGCGGCGACTTTGGAGGAGCCGCGTCATTCCGGACAGGGACGGCGGAGATGGGAGCGCCAGGAGCGGCCACGACCTCGGAGCCACCGGTAGCTGCAAGATCCCGGAGAAAAACCCTTCGGCGGAGATCCGCGCGGTAGCGCGCAGCCTGCTGCGGGAGGCGGAGGAGCGGCGCGGCGGGGCGGCGGGCGAGGCGGCGCCCCGCGGGGACCCCATGGCGGAGCGGAGCGGGGCCCGGCTCCGCGCCCCGCCGCGGCGGGAGGGCGCCGAGGGGGCGAGCCCGTGGCGGGCGCAGGAGAGCGACGGCCGGACGGTGACCTGCTGCCTCTTCAAGGAGCGGGAGCCGGGCGGCCCCCAGCCCCCCGCCGCCGCCGCCCCCTCCAGCCCCGATGGCGCGACCGACGGCGGCTCCCCGGAGCGGCGGGGCCGGGAGGCGCGGTCGCGGCTGCTGCTGCTGGAGCAGGAGCTGAAGGCCGTCACCTACTCGCTGCTGAAGCGGCTGAAGGAGCGCTCGCTGGACAGCCTGCTGGAGGCGGTGGAGTCCCGCGGGGGCATGCCCAGCGGCTGCGTGCTGGTGGCCCGCACCGAGGTGCGCCTGGGGGGCCAGGCGGCGCCCCCCCACCTGCTCCTGGGCAAACTTTTCCGCTGGCCCGACCTGCAGCACCCCGCCGAGCTGAAGCCTCTCTGCGAGTGCCAGAGCTTCGGCGTGGCCGACGGACCCACCGTCTGCTGCAACCCCTACCACTTCAGCCGCCTCTGTGGGCCAGGTGAGGAGCGGGGGGGGGATCGGGGGCCTTTCCCCCCCCACCACCCCTTTGGGGCTTCTGGCTCCTTCCGCGGGTTATTTGAACTCCCGTGGGCAGCCCGGCCCCGCGCAGCGGCGGGGATGCCCGGCCGGGATGCGCCTGGCCCGGGGTCCCCCGTGCTGGCATCCCCCCCCGCAGTCGAGAGCGGTTCCCAGTTGTGCTTGAAAAGCCCTTTCTTCCCCCCCCCCCCCCTCCCTTCCCGCGGAGGTCCCCCTGCTATTTAGGTGCAGAAGGGGCGATAATATGCAGTTCGCGTACTGCTGGCGCCAGCCTGGCTCGCTGTTTATCGGAGCGGCCGGGGAGCCGGGCAATTACCGCCGCCGGCTTAAAGCCGCAGGGCCTCGCCGGGCGCACCGGGGCCGCGGCCGGGAGGGGGCTGCGGGGGATGCCCCGGCCACGAGGGAACGCCGAACCCGCGTGGAAGCGGGGGGAGCTGGACCTCATGCGTTTCTCGGGTTTTTCTTTTTTTTTTTACCGCGGGCAGAGGGATCCTGGAGGACACCGACCTCCTGCTGACGGTCCCTTTCTTGGCAAAAGCTTTGGTGTTTTGTTTTTTTTTTTTTATTTATTTTGCAATCCGGGATCCTGCCTCGCTTTGCATCACTTCTTTAAAAGAAACTTCTGTGCTGGGCGTGCTTCCCCCAAAGATCGCTAGAGGCTGGAAGCAGCTTTTTTGCTTCAGTTGGAGTAGATGTGCATTGGAGTAGATGTGCATTTGTAGGAACTGTGCATTTTATTTTAGAAACGGTCCAAGTTTCCCAGTTGCTTTCCTGCAGCGGTAGTTGTTTTCCCAGTGGTGTATGGCTGCAAGCCCTGTGCAGGGAGTAGTAGAGAGCAGAGCTTTTATCGAGTGGCTCCTTATCATTTTGATAGTGGGTGACTGTGCCAGGGCCCCACCCGTGTCGTCCGGGCGCTGGGGACGGTGGCAGGAGCTCGGGAAAGGCCTTGATGCCCTTTTCCACAAGTGCTTGCATGGCTCCCTGCAGAGACCATCCGTGTCCGTGTTTGTCACCCGGTTTACTGTGGGGTGACGTAGCTGAGCCATGTGAAAACGCCTTGGTGCTTCGAAGAAGTCCCCTGTGGCAGCAGGTCTGGCTCTAGCGTGGGACCAGCCCGCTGTGCGTGGTGCAGGTTGGGCAGTTACAGCCAGATTGGGACATTGGCACCATTATTTTTTATCTTGAGACCCTGTGAGAAGAGCATCTCGCTGCTGGGCAGCTTTTTTGGTTAGGGGAGATGAGGAACCTTTTCTTAGAAACAGTAAATGGCCACAGGCCATCCCAGAGCCATCGCATGGGGGATGCTGAGGTTGTTGTTAATGAACTAACCCAAGCTGAGCTGCAGTAGTTGGGCTGAGGGCCTTGCTTTCGGATCCGTGTGGGAGCTGAGGAGCACACCCTTGTTTCAGTAGTCTGGCGTCAGTCTGATGCCACTGACTTTCAGTACAATTCCTCACTGAAGTCAGTGTCTGCTCAATGCCGATGCCACGATATAGCCCAGCTGGCTGGGCACTCCTCAATTTTAGCAAGTTATAATTCAAGAAACACATCACTGCCATAATTTAGAAGAAAAAAACCCCTCTCTAACCAGTGCACAAAGTTGACGGAGGACCTTTGTCAGCCTTTCGCATGGTCTTGACTCCTACAAGGACAGCCAGAGCCAGCTAGATGACCTGATTCAGCAAAGCACTTCTAAGGACTTGCTTAACTTTAAGCGCGTGACTGCTGGAGTGCTGCTGCCTAAAGCCGAGCGTGTGCTTGGGAGCTCTGCTGAACGGAGGTCGGGGTGAGCGGGGCAGGAGAGGCTGAGCGGGATCACGGGAGGCCTCTGCTGCTGAGCCGCTCGTGTGCCGAGGGGTTTGTTGGGATGGACTAAAGTTACTTTGGTGGCTTGTTGGCTGAAGCCAGCCCGGGCCCTGGTGTCAGGCTTCGTGTGCCAAGGGAGGAGTGTCTTTTCATCACCCGACACCCTTTTTCTGTCCTTGTGATGTGTTTGGGGAGCTCTTGTTAAGTCCGTGTGTGTTGGAGCCATGGTTGGAGGATGGTCTCCCAACGCAGATGATGAAAGCATCATTTTTAGGGAGCAACGTGCCATTTTGTGTGCTTCAGGTTGTGGGTGCCCGGGCAGGGTGGGGGTGTAGGGGAGAACTGCAGCATTTTCAATAGTAAAGGCCACTTTGAAAGGTCAAGGTGGAACCCCCATTCTTCAAAGGTTTGGAAAACTCTTGGTCTCGAATTGCTTCCAAGTGGGTTTCCTTCCATTGGGTGTTTATAACCTTGGAAGAGTTCCTAGCCTGAAAGAGGAGGCGCGAGGGTTTCGTTGATAAACCGAACACAGCACTAACATAAAGTTTTGTTTTTCCAGAGTCTCCACCACCTCCCTATTCTCGGCTGTCTCCTAATGATGAGCAAAAGCCACTGGGTACGTGTTTTCTCTCTTTTGATCTCCCGGCAGCTCTTTCATGGTGCAGTCCTGGTGTTGGTTCGAAGACATCCCTCTGTGGCACGTCAGGCAAAAGCCAACAAGTCGGGATTTTACAGCTGCTCATTATTTCTGAGCAAGCATCAGCTGATGGGTTTTAAGAGTAAATGGATGTCAGTTTATCATACCAAATTACCGTGTAGGCACATGCATATTTTCCGAAATAATATGAAGCGCTATTTTTAATGAAGGCGTAATGAAAGGTTACCAGACGCCATGTTTTGTCTGCGTGTGTAATCTGCGGGATGACGGAGCGGAGGGGCAGCCGCAGCTCCTGGGTGCCATTTCCCTAAAGCCCTGGCTGCGCAGGGCCGTGGAGGAACCGGCTATCACCCTTCCTCTCCTTATTCAAATGAGACGTCAACTCTTTGAAACTCGGCACTGTGTAATTTCTGAGTGGCTTTTCACTTTTCCTGAGGAATTAGAAAAGCTTTTTAAAAAAAGCTAGTGAAAGCAACTTGGGTGGGTAGGCTGGGCGTGAAGCGAAGGCTGCTGGAGAGCCTGGTCCTGCCTGGTGCACCTTGGCTTGGAGATGTTTTGAGTTGGCATGGCTGCATCCTGACCGTCCTTTCTCGACGCCCGCTTCTTGCTCAAGTAAATGTGAAGCAAAGACGCGGGAGGGACGGGAGGAATCCCACGTCCCTCTTGGGTTTCCTGCCGGGATGGGTGCAGCGGTGGCCGCGTCGGGAGCGTGGGATTTCTGCATTCGTCCCGTAATCAGTGGCTCCGATTTACAGAGGGGGTGATGACCGAGGCGAGCTGCTTTCGCTCCCCATCGGGCAGGGACAGGGAGGTGGCAGGGGAGACAGGCGGGGTTTGCCAGGGCGATAGGAGCGGGACAGCGTGCCTGTCCCA
The DNA here is from genome assembly GCF_964195595.1 of Calonectris borealis. Lineage (NCBI taxonomy): Eukaryota > Metazoa > Chordata > Aves > Procellariiformes > Procellariidae > Calonectris > Calonectris borealis. The sequence continues at coordinate 2,503,632 of NC_134322.1, read as the reverse complement.
CCCAGCCCCGAGGGAAGGCGGGAGCTGCCCCATGCCAAAGGTGAGGCCCTGCCCTGCCAGGCCTGGGAGCTGCCTGCGATGCAGCCGGTCTGTGACGTGGGGCAGCGACCGGAGCGTCCTACAAAGCAAAAGTTGCTGGTCATGGGTTTTTTCATTTTGGGTGGTGGTTTTTTTTTTTTTTGTTAGGTATGGAGGAAAAAAAAGGAGTTGTCCCTCCCCGCGCTCCCCCTTCCAAGTTAATTCCCTTTAGAAACTGCTTGTGCTGCAGGGAGAGATGATCGTGAGTGACACGTGACTTTATTAAAACAACAGCCAGGAATCGAAATTTGCTTCACTGGCTTGTTTGATTGGAAAAATAATAGTTAATCTGTGAGCAAACAGTTGAGCGCTTAATTAGAGGGGTGTAAGCAAGAGAGAATAACAAAGACTCTTAACTTGTTAAAACAAAGTTTCCTTCGCTTCAGCAAAGAGGAAGGAAGGAAGGAAGCAAGAATAAACAGCTTCAAGAATTTTAATGGTGATAATTAAGTATAGTAACTATGAATTGTTTAGAGGCTTAATGTAACTTAATCCAGTAAGCACCAAGTTCCTACTTGTTTGATCAACTTAACTGCAGTTATTTTTGTGGTCGAAGCAATTCAAACTTTGCATTTGCATGGTAGAGGTACAAAGTTAATCGCTGCTTGCTGGCCCGGTGGAGAGTTTCTCTTGGGGAGAGGTGGGCTGGTGTCGAGGAGGAAAAGAGCCACGGGTGCTCACGTAGCGCTTGCAGATGCAGAAGAGGACTAAAAATGCTTTTTTTTTCTTTTCTTTTTCAGATCTATCAGATTCCACGTTGTCTTACACTGAAACAGAGGCTACAAACTCGCCCAACGTCACACCCGGAGACTTCTCAGGTTGGCAGATGTTTGCGCCTTCCCGCACGCGTGGTCTGCGCCGGGGAGCTGGTGGCTGGGGCAGGACCGCAGGAGGAGACGGGGGGTTGTGCTGCTGCTGTTGGGTTATAGTCTTGGCCTGAAGAGAAGGAAAAAAAGAGCAGCTGTTTGAGTTGATGGTTCAGAGACGTCTGTGCTCTGCGAGTTGCTGTAAGATGCTGTTTGTCTGATGGGCGTGCTGGGACAAGTGGGGACGTCTGGGAGGTGGCCACGGGGCCACGTGTGTCCCCCATGGAAGCTGCCTAGACCTCGCTCAAGCCCCAGGGTCGTGATCGTCACCATTTTCATGGCCTTTTCAAATGATGCCGCTTTGTGGTGGTTCTTGCCGAGTCCGTCCAGCTTGCGTTACCTGTTGGGTCCTGGCCCTACGCTGCAAACTCTGCTTTCGTGAGCAGAGCTCCCAGCTACGATGCCATTGAAGCTCCTGAACAAAGTTTTGCTTAATTAGGTCCTGGTTTTTGCTCTGCCCCACCCTTTTCATTCATTTAATGGTGCTCTGTAAGGCCTGGGGTGGTTTTACCTGCAAGCAGGTAGAGTTGGGGCTTTCAGTTGCTTGGCGTTGGGCTCTGGCTGCGATGGTTGTTTCACGTCCCGCCCCGCTGGTGTCCCATCCCATCCGTGCTGACTGCATGGGGGGCAGGAGGGACCTGCCTATAGGACCAGGTTTAATTTCTATGTCAGAAATGACCTCGTTAATGGTCTGAGAGCTAAGATGAACATAGACAAACCTTCATCCTGATGAAGTCCCATGCACCTCCTTGGGGTGGGCTTTGCGGTGGAGTAGGACTTGGGCACCTTGGTGCCGAGGTGCCGCATTGCTGAGTGCAGGGTCGGGGTTGGCTGCTTTCACTGGGGGATGCTGTAAGTGGATGGTGGTGGAGGGGACCCTCGGGGTGCTGGTCCGTTAGCTGTGGCTTTTCTCTTCTCGTTCTCTGCCTGCAAGAGTTTACGGCCAGTTTGGTGAGACCTGCGACTTCCTTGGGATGTTTAAACCCATCCCGACTTCACAGCACTTTAAAGAGCGTTTAACCAGCACGGCACCGCAGTGTCATGGCATGGTGGCGCGTTTCCCTTCGGGGATTTTCCCTTCTCCTTCTCCTTTAAGGTTCTCCTGCCGCAGTTGGTTTTGCCGCGGTGCTGCCGCGTGCTGAATCCAGCGTGCCGGCTGCCTTGCTTTTGTTGTGCTGCCAAGTGTCCATAGCAGGGGAACAATTGATAGCCAGGAGTTGGATCGTTCAGGGTTGTGCTATAATAAATATGTGTTTGCAATTCCTAACAAACATTCCTCGGGCGGGATACACGTCCGTAAAGCTCCCCATGCCCATGGCTTTTATTGTAACTTGATAATTGCCATTAATTATAGCAGCCGAGTTTGAAAACCGGGGTTTCTGAGGACGTAATGGTTTAGCTTCTCTCACAGCTGAGTCCTTTATGGGACATCTGGTGGATTTTCTGGAATACAAGAGAGATTTTAACTTTTACTTGAACAATATAATGATAACATGTGACCGAGATTGTACTGAAATCGGATACCTCCTCTCCCCCCGTGTAGTTTCCAATGGTGTAACTTTTAATAAGAGTCTGGGGCTGTGTGATTTATTTTTCCCCAGTGCTCATGATTGCTGAAAGAGGATAAGAGCTTCACTGAAGTTAACCCATACTTGTCATCACGGGGAAGTAAAAGGAAAAAAAACACTTAGACTCCAGTGTATCTGCCATATTTCAGTTTGTTTATTCTCCATTTCAACTTATTTAATAGGTCTGCTTGAAATGTAGGGCTGTGTAAATGATACACAGAGCACGTGGTCTTTCCTGCTTTTTCTTGTGTGTACCGAAGGAGCTCAATGTGTGTTTAACTCCCGTTCCAAAAATAAGTACATTTTGGATCTAGCATCAAGCCACTACTATTTATTGCTTCATCTTTGATCATCAAAAAGGCTTCTCCTACTAAAACCACAGAATTCAATTTTGGATAACAAAGAGAACCATTCTTCTACTGTTACTCGTTTACTTGATGAACTTCTAAACAGGAAGCTTTAGCATGAAGTCAAAAGATCATCTCTGTCATATGTATAATTTAAAAAAAAAAACCCTCTTTTTGAAGTAGACCTTTTCATGGCTATAATACTGCTCTTAAAAATAGGAAAAAGTCTTCAATGAACTAGCAGGCTCACTATAAAATCCAGAGGAACGGTCAATGCTAACTGGAAGCGCAGGTTGCGAGTAGTTGTGCGGCTGGGACCGTCCGTGTCGTGAACGGGATCGATGGACGATACCCCAGAGTCCTCTTCGTCTGAGGTTCAAAGCGTTTGGGTCGTGAAATGAAGCTGTCTGTCCGAGGAGCAGTGTCCAGCCGCAGCATTTCCCTCGGATTGGGGATGCTCCTGATTTCTCAGTGAATGGCTTGGGAAGATCTGGGTTGGTGGGAAAAGGCACTCGGAGGTGTTTGATCCCGAAGTTTCCATCTTCTGAGCTGAAGCAGTGTCCCATTCAGGCTTACGGGAGTACGGAGAGGGGCTCCATCTTTCCCTCATTAGATTTGTTTCTGCAGCCATGTACGCCTGGGGAGCAGAAATGAAGAAAACCTGCTGTTTTGGGAGTTGTGTTTTGAGCCCAGGTGGTTCCCCCGGCCGGGGCTGTGCCGTCCCCCGGGTGCCGGCGGAGCCTTGGCCGGTGTTGGCATCCCCGCGGCTCCCCCGGCCGGAGCTGGGGAAATACCAGGGAAAGGGCAAAATCCAGCAAGGCAGAAACAAAAGCTCAGCCCCGTGACTCATAATTGATGGAACATTTGTAGTAATTTTTTTTTTTTTTCCCTTCCCCTCAGACTTGGCTCCTTTACCACATGCCAAGAAGCTGCTGTACCCGTTAGACTTGCCAGGCTTGTAGAGGGCTGCGCCGCCGCTGCGGGAACTGGTTCAGTACGGTGGGGACGTGCTGGAGCAGATGTGGGCCACGGGCTTTGGGATTCCCTGCCTTCCCCTAAATCCCTCGGGGTTATCCCTCACCTTCCCTGTGAAGGACGCTCTCTTAAAGACCATGAAATAGCCCTGCTCCTCGGCGCTGCCCTTGCACAGCACGCTGCGTCCGTCTGTCCTTCCGGCTAAAAAAGCCCCATGAATTCCTACAAGTAGTGACCAGAGCTCTCGTTAGTGGTGGCATTAAATTCCGGAGGTCCCAAGGACCATGCAGGAGGGGAAGGGGTGAGCACAGATAGGAGAGCAAAGGGTGGTGTTGCTGCTTGGGAGCCTCCCGTCGGTCTCCACGCTGACGGGACCATCGCTCGTGGCTGCTGCAGGTCTGGAGCAGCTTGTCCATCCTCTAGAGACTGCAGAAATGTTGGGTCGTGGGTTTTCTCTGGAGCAATAATAAATACGGATGAGTAATTAGCTGGAGGAGCAGACAGGTAGTGATGGGTGCAGCTCACTGCTGCCTTGCAGCAAAGTCCCCGGCCGCCGTGCAGAAGTCCCGCACCGGCTGGGTGTCTCCATTGAAGATACTTAACGAAGACTATGCCTGTAGCAGTCAGTGCCAAGCTCTTATGAGCTATTTTTCCTCAAAATGAGCCACTCATCGCTAGAGCCTGTCTCATGTGTCCCTACATGCCTGCTCGTTACTCCTCGTGTAATCGGGAGTCACACCAGTGTTTGCGCGGAAAGTTTCATTGTTCGTATGGAAATGCCTTTGTGAACCGATGTTGCCCGCGAGGCTCAGCCCGGTGTGTGGCAGGGTTTTCCGGAGGGAAAGGGCTCCTTGCCGAGCGCGGGTGTCCGTGTCCGACCCGCCTCCCTTCAGTTCTGCAGCGTGCCGGAGGACCGCATCCTGCACCCGGTCCTCCTGCCCCGAGCCGGTGCCCGGAGTTAGGGGATGCTCAGCACTGGGTGGGTTCAGGCAGGAGGAGGGATTGCGGCTCGGCGGTGGGCAGGGCACCTGAGCAGAGGGAAGAGGAGAAATAAGAGCTACCAGGGGAGAAGTGAGAGCTGGGAGTGGGAGAAGGGTGGGAGGAGAGTGGGGGCAGCAGGGGCTGGCGAGAGGGGTTGCGCCAGCAGCGAGAAGCCAGGGAAGATGCTGCTTTAGGTTTTTCTAAAATTACCGATTTATTTTTTTTAGACTTTGAAATCAATTCACTTCCCGCGTGCTAAAACTCTTCAAGAGTTTCAGCTCTGGTGAACCCCTTTGTAGCTGGGAATGTGCATCCGAAAGAAGAAATTGTGAGTTGGCGATTTGTTGGAGGAGTGATTAATTAAGAGAGGAGAAACAAAGAGAGACTGAATGGACTGGAGCTTATTTAAGTTGTTTTGGGTTTTCCCCAAGGCCTGGGAAGGTGGAGAAGTTGCTTGTAGGGCAGTGGTGGGACTGGGGGTGTCGGATTTGGGGAGCAGGGTCCCTGTACCCCCGAAGGGAGGAGGAAGGCGGGAGCGTGCCCGTCCATCCCGGCTGGAGACTCGGCCCCGCTGAAGCGATGCCACAGCTCCAGAGCGGGAGCCGGAGGGTTTTTCTGCTTCCAGCAATATTTAGGATGAACTTAAGGAAGCATATTTTAAAACCCACTGAATGGAGAAAGTGAACGTGTCTCTTCCTCTCCCCCCAGAAATAACAGACTGCAAGGATTTATGCTAACAAGGAAATTTATGAAGATCCTGTGTGTTAGTAGGAAAAAAAAAAAGCGCCTATAAATATGTAAGGCGGATATGTGTGGAAACTGGGCAAACATTGCCCTTTCCAGATTGGGGGAGAGATTGTGAAATTACCTGTTAGTAGAGAGAAAAAAAAAGATATTTTTCTCATTAATAGGGTGGCAATTCCTTCTGTGGGTGAAATGTTGCTTTTGCAACTTTCTAATGATCGCCTCTGGCTTCGGCGTGTCTCGGTGCCGGGCTCCCAGCGCAGCCCTGGGCGCGGGGGCTGGCTCGGGGTGGCAGCGCCGTGAGGGGGCTGCGGGATGGGGCTGACCCAGCAGCACCGCAGAGCCTTTTCGTCCTTTCTTCTCCCCTCCTATTGCAGAAACATAAATCCATTAAAAAAAAAAAAAGAGCAGAGCATATCTGTGCATCCAGTTTAATCACAGACAGATGTTTATTTGGGCCAGTAATGGTTTTGGTTTCCTTTTTCTTTCATATTTAACTTTAAGTTCGCTGGCGTGTCTTACCCTGCGCAGTGTATAACAATCAGGGTTTGGCTAAAAACTTTTCTTGTTGGAGGAATAAGCCTGTTGCCAAGAGCTACTTCTTTGATGCAAAAAAATACATCCTGGAGGTGCTTTGTCAGATGTTTTTATATTAAACATTTTTCCTCCATAGTTTTAGTTTGCCAACGGGAAATAAAGTGCATCTATTTTCCAGTGTGCTTCAGAGAGGAATCCTTTGCTCGGTGTGAAGGTTTTCCCCACGTGGCCATGGACGGCCGTGAATGTTGGAATCCCCACGGGAGAGCGTGACCGTGCAGCAGCGTCCTTCCCCATGGCTGGGAGAACTTCAGAACAATAATCTGCCTTTGCTTTGGGGTTCTTCATGTGCAGCTTCTGGCCCTGCCTGGGGTTGACATCAAAGGCAACTTTGCAAACTACAGGGTGAATCACGGAATTAATCCCTGAAAGGGAAGGTGGGAAGCTCTCAGAGGCGGCATCCCTGGGCTTTCAGCGCCCGTCCCTTTCAGAGAGATGCAGGTGTGCTGTTTTATTCTACAACAAATGTCTTTCTGGGTTGATGATCTAGATTTACAGGAAGGCTGTGGGGTTTTTTTGCATTACATTTGTGCTTGCCACAGTGGGTGGCTCAGGTGGCAGCTCCGGGACTTCAAACGTTTTTTTTTGAAGAGGGTAGCGATCATCAATTCTGCAGCCGGGTGGGCTCCTCGTTGTGTCCAAAGCCTGCTGATGGCAGTGCTTCATCCACGAGCAGCGTAACCCAGCAGAGAGCACTCCACTTGGGTTGTTCATATGCAGCTGGTGATGTTGTCCAGAGCATCGAGACTGAGCACATACACCCTTACCTGCCAATTGAAGAAAAAGCACCTTAGATCAAGGCTGGGGAAGATACTCCCTGCACGCGGTTGTTTCTCCATTGAAACCCTGCAGAGCTACTCACCTTGGGCCACCAAACCCAACAGCTGTAGCGTTGAGGTCTGCAGGAGCTTGCTCTTGTAGAGCTTGTGGGTGACCACGCTTGGGTGACGCTACATCTTCACGTTGCCACCGGTACCCAACTGTCCCATCTGGAGAAGCGGGAGAGGTGCCGGTGACCGTGTCCATGCAGAGCGTAGGCCTCTGGAAGGAGGATGAAATTTCGGCCGTGGCCGTGCAGCTGTAGAAGGGTTTCTAAAGCAACCGACACCTGTTCGTAAAAATATCCTACGGGTTATGAGCTTGCAATACAAACCTTTTGGTCTTGAAATTAATTCGGAGCTGAGCCAGGTTAGTGATGTGGGGAGGGGAAATTAATTTCGTGAAGGGTGAGGGACCACTGGGGAATTTGCTGGAGATGGGAAAAGAGGTGGTGTGTGCTGAAGGTCTCCCAAGGAGAGAAATAAAGGTTGTTCTGAGGCTTTGCATCCCGCGCAGCGAGAGAGCGTCATCACCAGCCTACAAAAATACTGTCCTCCAGGAGAGAAGGTATCTTCTGGACTGGGAGATGGAGAAATGTCCCTCTGTTATTAGCTGTACAAGTGCTTTGCAAGAGCAACGCCGTTCCCCAGCGCACTGATGGTGCTGAGCGGGGAGGACGGGAGGGAGCTCCCGCAGCATCCTGCCTTCGACCGGGGCTGCTGTGTCCCAAGGACCTGCCTGCCCCAAGGAGCATCTTTAGTTGAGACAGCTCTGGTGATGTGCTTCATCTGAAGTGACGGAACGGTGGTGGACTCCCTCTTCCCATGTGTTCTTCCCTGCGAGGAGCCAGGGAGTGAGTGATTTTCCCAGGATAGATGGGGCGGCTGTAGCAGAGCTGTGAATCGAGCCGAAATCGCCCCCGTCGCCATCCATTGCTTCCGTTGGTTCACATGCAAGAACATCTTTCCTCTTCGGTTATTATGATGGCTGATACTACTGCTTTAACCCTCCAACACAGACAACACATAGAAAAATGTGGACAGAGCTGTCCCTAGTCCAGAAAAAGAGGGGAAAAAAGCAAAACTGGCTGCCAGAGCCTTAGGGTCATTTGTCTGGAGTAACACAGACTGGCTCTTGCGCAGGGGGTGGAAGAAGGTTGGTCTTATCAATATTTGGCCCCGTGCCTAACGCAGGGATTAAAGCTGCTTTGCAGGTGATACCTCTGCGTTCGTGTGTGTACGCACAGCTCCCCGGCTCCGCAGGAGAATTTGCCGCCTTGGAGCCAGCAGGATGCCCTAAAATGAATGTTCCACGGGCGGTATTTGGGCAGCACCGTTCCGTTGTAGGCAATACACTGAATTTCTCGGTAGGTTTCTGCAGAGGAGAGAGAGTTGCCCTTTCTCTCCCTCCCTTTACCTGGAACTGGGATGGCTTTTCGCAGCTAGCCGGGATGTTTTCAGCCTAGAAGTTCTTGGAGTAAGTACAACACCCAGATAAAATATGTTTTTGTCTGTGGTTCATTGAGTAGTTATGATGTTTGGCCTTGAATCACAGAATAATCACATCCCTCACTTCTCCAAGCACCTAAGCATCACACTTAAAAAAAGAAACATCAGGAAGTAAGCAAGTTACTTAAAAGTAAATTAGTTTAATCTTTGTAGCCAAAACATTACATTCTTGCACCCTATTAGGAGTTGGATATGGCTTTCTAGGTAGTAAAAGTTCTTTTGATGTAACTCCGGTTGTGTCTTTTAAACAGCGCGTATCTGATGGTACGTCTTTGTTTGAACTTTACTTTTTCTCTCTGCCTGTGTTTTGCTTTTTAAACGGATTTGCTGAATACTGGACATAGTGTATTTATGACCTTTGAAAATGGTGAATGTTTTGAAGGAGGAATTTTGGCTTCTTATGGGGACTTGTAGAGAGAGGCTTGTATTCACAGTTACAGTAATAGAATTTTTTTTTCGTGGCACTTTGATGAGTGAGAGGTGTTTATAGGCTTGATTCATAACTGAGTTACTAAGGTTTTCCACGGAAATAACTTATTAAATCTGTGGCGCTCACCGAAACGATTGAAGTCTGTAGATTTGCTATTCATCAAAGGCACCTCCTTTCCTGGACTCCAATACCTAACTCAGCATTTTACCTCTGGAGGATGCTCAGACCCGAAAGGGCTGTGCGGTGTGGGAGCTCGAGACGTGTTTTAGTAAGAAATTAAAAAAAATACCCTAAGACAAACTGGAAAGGAGGGGGAAGGGGGGGGAAAAAAAAACCCTTCAGGAAAAACATCCCCCGTCGTTCGGAACTGCTGATGGTTAAACCTGGTTTTCTGGAACACTGCTTATTTGTGTGGATTTTACTTTGCTGCTCGACAGCCGAAAAGTACATCCCTTTACTGCTGCTGGCCGGGTGCTGCAGGCTTTGAAGTGCCTCGAGCCCCTGGAACCGCAGGTTCAATTTACTGGCAAAGGAGACTCGGCTCTTTGTCCTTCCAAAGTGCTTGGGATCGGAGGGGATTAGGCACGCTGCTGCTGTGGTTCCCAGCCCCGCCGAGCGCTGCCGTGCGTCCTGCCGTGCCGTAGGCTCCGGGAGGGAGGAGAGGAGCGTGCTGCCTGCCCGTCCTGCGCGGGAATCGAGTAAGTCAGCGGTGCAAAGCAAAACCAGTGCAGCAGGGACTGAGGATGAGGAGGGACGTCAGCTCGTCGAGGTCCCACCTTGCTCACGGGGCATCAGATTTGGATGGTGCTTGTCCCAGCAGCAGGCTGTACATGCTCTCCCTCCTATTTTACGCCTTTCCCTTGGTTGATTCCCCTGAAACTGGGTGGTTAGCCTGGAAAAAAGCATTGCTGTGGGGGCCGAGCGCTTGGAGAGGGGAGGTTGATGAGAAGTTGTGCAATGCACCGCCAGTGCTGGGGTCCGGGCTTCGGATGCTGAGAACTGTTGAATTCCTGTTCGGTTTTGTTTTTTTTTCCGTAAGAACAAAAACATTTCGCATGGAAATGCCTGTCTTGGCTGACCTCTTCCAGAGTTGCTAAACGCTGACTTCTAATGGCCTTTGCAGCTCCTGGGGCTGGAGCAGGGATTAAACGGTCTCCAGCGTTGAAGCGCTGGAGCACGATGCTGCCCTGCTGCCCCCTTCCCGGAGGTGCTTTTCCTTTGGTGAGACGCTGAGCATCCCTTCGGTTCGTCATCCCTGGCTTTGCTGATGGGAAAATACCAGCAGCATCAGAGGATATAAATGCGATTAAAACCAAAACCCTGTTCCTGCCCGAGCATCTTCTTAATCAGCCTTTTTTCAGCCGTTTCAAGGCAAGCAGCTCGTGCTGGTGGTTCGCTTTCCCAGCGGTGCCGTGTGTTTGTTCCAACACCCGCATTGCCAGTGCACGGGGCACTGGGGTTCAGCCCGTATTGGGTTTCAGGGTTGTGTCTCAATTTGGGTGGCAGCACAGGGGTGCTGAGCTGTGGCTGGGTGCTGAGCTGCATCTGTCCAGCATCGTCATCCAGCATCGCGCCTGTGGCATGTGCTGCTGCCTTCCAAGGCTGTCTGGCAGCGGCAATGGTGCGGTGCCTTAGTGCATCGTGCCCCTGCGTCGGGATGCAGCCGACTGCTCTCAGATGCCCCCACAGAGCGGCAGCACCCCGTGGCAGCCAGCCCAGCCCAGCCAGCCGCCCTAAAATACTGCGGTGCAGAGGTCCGGCCATGATCTGGACTCCTTGTTTAGCTGGTGATAAACATACAGCCTTTTTTTTTTTTAATTGCCTAAGAATTAGCTCTGATGACCAGACCTGAATTCCCTCATACAATAAAACCTGTTCCTGCCTCTCCATGGGGATGCAAACTTTGGCTGAGAACAGATGGGCTGCGATGCTTCCCTGTGCACTTGGCATTTTGCATTTCAGGTTATAAAAGCTCATGCGTGAAACCTGCCAAAAAGCCAAATTCCCAACACTGCAAGAGAGAAGGGTCAGTAGAGAATTTGTATTTTTCTTCGCAGCAGTTTTCTGTTCGTGGGGGGGTGGGAGGCCTTTCCTCATAGTAGAAGGGCCCCTTGCAGCAGAGCCCACGTGGTCCTGCCCTGCAGCATCCCCCAACCCTCCCTGTCCTCCTCCAAGCGCGGTTCCCAGAGCAAACCTTGGACCCAAGTCCTCTTTCCCTCCTCGAATGGCAGTTCATGCAAGTGCCCTCCTGCCACATTCGCTCTCCCAGCTGGACACCGATGCTCAGCTGGACCCACTGCAGCTTGGCCATGGCCCCGCCTGGGCTTTGAAGAGCTGTGCTGGTTGCTGCCCTCCGCTTGCGTTCGGGTTTTCTGGGTTTGGAGATGTTCCTCCTCCTCAGCGCCCTTCAGCGGTTGAGGAGGATCAGGCTGCCCTTTCCTCGCGTTGGCTGTGTTTTAGAGGCCAGAGGAGGAGCTGGAGGCTTCACCCCCCTGCGGGGGCATCTCTCGATGCAAGGAGGACCACGCCGGGGATAGCCGGGCAGGATTTCTCGCAGCAGCACTGCGGAAGGGTTTGAGACACAACTGTGTCGGTTTTATCTACATATTCCATTAGCAGGAGCGAAATGCGCCAGCAGAAAGGCTATTTTTCAGCTCTTTCCATTTATTAAGGTCTCATTTGCTAAGATTTTTCCATTCGAGGAGCCAAAGAATGTTAAAGACTTCTAAAAAACATGCCGGCTGTTTTATGCTTTCACACATAGTGATGCAAACCACTGTTGTCTATTTAATAAAGAAAAAAAGCATTGACTGAAGGGTTTGCAAAAAAGCCCCGTAGATACCTGCACGGAGGTGTAGCACTTGGGTGTCTGGTTGGTGGGTGATGATAAAGCTGTGTTGTCTTCAGATTTATTCCACCTGTCTCCAAAGGGTCCCGGAGGGATGGATGTGCTGTTCAGAGCACATGGCTTTTCTTTCCTTTATTTCCTTCTCTTTTTTTCTTCTGGTTCTTACAAAGCATGGCCTATTCTGGGGGCGAGCGCCTGGCACTGCGCTCAGACAACGGTCCGTTTGTCAGATCCCACGCTGGCAAAATGCAAGTTTGTCCACTTGGAAGAATGAGGCGGTTGATTTGTTTCCCCCCCATGGAAAGGCTGTGGGATCCCGGAGCATCCCTGCAAACACGGACAGTGGTGGCTGGGAACCGCCCTGACTCTGCTTTCCCTCACTTCTGGATAAATGATGTTGGTGTCGTTTGGGAGCGATGCCTTTGGGAGCACCGTTGCATCGTCCCCCGAGCTCTGTAGCACAGACGGTCCTTGTGCCCTCAATTCTTTCGTTGCTCTTTGAGCCCTGAAGTGAGCTGTATGTGAAAATGAGCTATATGTATTTTTTTTTTCCCATTCTTCTTCTTAAGATCCAGAGGAGCCATGGCATAACCCGGCTTTTTGCAAAAAGGGAACTGTGGAATTACTCTGAGTAGCTCCTTGCCTTGTGCTCAGTGCTGCAGGTTTCTTTAGGGTCCAACGCTTGGAAAAGGGAAACAAATGTGTGGGGAAAGGTCTTTACACTAATTAAGTCTAAGCAATAAGCAAAGCAAATGGGAAGTGCCGTACTAAAGCGTTAAAGACGCTTCGAAATGTCACACAGACGTAAATGATGCCAGGGGAGGTGACGCTTTCTGTAGCATCCTCCTCCTGGGCTTGCCTTGGCCGATGGTGCTGCCGGCTCGTGTCCAGGGGCCCATCTCGGTGCTAAGTGCATGCGTTACGTTGTACAGTCTCTGCGTTGGGGTTTTTGATGGGAGTAAAACTGTTGTGGCCCTTCTGGTGTTTGCAGGGTGTATCGCTTTGGCTGTCCTTTCCCGTCCGAGAAGAGGAGCTCTCGTCCATGCAGGCGTTGAGATCGGTGAGCAAAGCTGCGCCGAGTCTCGCAGCTAATAGTCGCTGGTACTTATAAAAAGCTCAGGCTCCAAGATTAGATCTGGTGGGTTTTGTCTAGTGCAACGAGTTGGTGCATCCAGCTGTGGAGAGAGAGAGCAGATGTGAAAACGGGGAGTTTAATGTCTCGGACCCAAACCGTCCCTATAAAATGTGTGTCTGCAGCTGCCATTGAAGTCTCGAGCTGTTTCTGCCGCAGGGCTGATAATGGTAAAACTGAATCCATGAGGTTTTGATTTTGGCCTATTCAAAACTAGCGAACTCTTTCTAATAAGATTTTATGAAGCCCTTAAAACAAGACGCCGTAGTTTTGAGGGGGACGTAGACGCCTCTGCCAGGGTGCAGGAGCAGCCCTTCGTGGGGAGGCCAGAGCTTGTTTTTCCCCAAGTGTCTCAGGAATCTGCAAAAAACCCAACCGAACAAAAAAACCCAACAAAACTTTATGAATCAACCGGGAAGCCAGTAAAAATTAGTAGTAACAAGCTCATTTCAATAGAAATGGGTTTGCTGCTCTGCTGGCTGCCAACCATTTATGAGACTGGCTGGGTGCCGGCGAGCAGGGTCCAGCACGCTGCATCCTTCCACCCTCCTGCTGCTGGAAATAATTTGTGACTTAAAAAAAATAAATAACACTATTGTGGAGCTTGTTTTATGGTTGGGGCCTGAGTTGGGCAAGGGTGACAGCTCCAGCTAGCTCTAGAGTTTGCAAAACCTCGTTGGGGGCTTTCTCCTCCCACCTCAGGTGGGTTTCTGCTGGGTTTCCGCAGCGCAGGTGAGGACACGGGATGAGTGTCGCATCCACGGCACGTTCAGTCTGCTCGCCGGATCCAGTGCAAGGGGAGGAGCTGGGTTGGGGTGGCCGTGCCGATGCAGGGGTGTTGCAAGGGAGCGTTGGATGCTGTTAGGTGCCACGTGTCGAGGAGCTCAACAGCACTTGGCAAAAGCCTTACCTGGGGCTTTGACATTGATGCCCCAGACATGTCTGCTCGTGTCACGTTTTCTGCCCTTTTTGTTCAGTTTTCCTGCGGGGAGTCTAGGGAAACGCCGCGTGCGAGGAAGTGAACAGGTCAGTCAGTCTGAATTACAGCTATAACTAACGCGTTGGGCTGCTGCAGTCTACAACCATCAATGGCGATGGATCGACGTGGTATGAGTGAGCCCCTCAGATCCCTGTGGTGGGACAGCCGTCGTGCATCGGGATCTGCCATCGCGGAGCCGTGGTCTCTGGGGAGGTGGCATTTGCTTCAGGCCGACGTGAAGCGGTGCGGTCAGCCCCGAGGGGACCAAGCCATCACAGGATGGGACCGGTCTGGCTCTTACTCCATTACTTGGTCCCCGTCTTCCTAGTTCAGCCAAAGCCATCAGTGTTCCTGTGGTGTGAGCTCTTGTCCTCCTGGGATGGGGTGATCCTGGGACGAGGGGTGGGCAGGAGGAGACTCTCGGGGTATTTCATGTCCCTCAGTGAGCTGGTGATAAGTATGTGCTTTGCTTCCCGAGCCCATGTCTCTGGTGGGGACATCCCGGCCCCACCGAAACCCAAAGTTCTTTCCTAGTTTGGAGGGCCAGGCCCCAGAACAAGCCCCTTTCTGATTTGTCTCGTCTTTAAATACCACGGGAGGTTCCCAGTGTGGGAATCTATCCGACTTTTCTGTTTTTACTGGGTGTTATTTCAACGCTTGCACGGAGGGATGGTCTGTGCTGGAAGCTGGTGTCCGTGCCGCCCGTCGGCAAAGCCTCTGTCCATCTGAAGCCGTGCCAGGCGCTGGGGACGGCTGTTGGTCTGCAGGCAGCAGTCGTACGACAGCCGCCCCGTCCCCTTGGCAGCGCGTCGCGTCCGTCTTCTCTTAGCCAAGCTGATTTATACCCGGCCTCGAAAGATTTACGGCTGTCTCCTGGAAAAAGGGAGCAAACCAGTTTCTGGGATGCCACGGGATGCTCTAAAGCCACTCGTGTGTGACTGTGGAAACTTCCACTCCAGAGGAGAGCAAGGAAATTCCTTTGCGAGTACAAAGTAAGGTAAAGATCCTATGCGCATGGTGAGTTGCTCTTCCCCCCATTGTTGAGCTATTTTAATGAAAGGGAAATGTCAGCAAAAGTATGTTTAAAAAAAAAAAAAGTCACTCGCACATCACTGGTTTTAGAATAGGAGCGTTCTGGGCAGCTTCTTTGCTGCTGAAACAAGAAAATTGGAGTCGTTTTTTATTTCCAGGTAATCATGGCGACGTATTTTGAAATACCCATGGTCTTTTTCACGTTGAATCATCGATATGGACCTTTAGAGCCGGATTGAATTCAGCTGTGCTTGAAAAGATCGGTCATTTGAGACTTCTAACATTAAAGATCTTTGCAAATTAGTTTTGCTCTTGCCATGCTGAATTTGTTTGTGTAAAAAACCTCAGTGGATTTGGTATGTGTCTGTCTTTGAAGGGCTTCGCTTCAAAGGCTGCGTGCGCTTGGTATTTTATGTGCTGAGCTCCGCTGTCCGTGAAGCTCTGCTGCTTCACGGGGAAGCGACAGCTAATGACTTCGTTACAACCTGCAGGAAGGAAGAGCTGAGGGTAGCTTTTCGAAGCTATCAAGGAAACTGGACGCCCAGGCTCATTCCTGATAGGAAACTAGTGCCGGAGCTCCGTCAGGGACTCGCATGTGCTGGTGTACAGTCCTCCCCCCGGTCCCGTAACGCACACATGAGGATGCACTTAAGCCTTCCCATGCACTGGCTGCATGGAGGCAAGCAGATATATATATATATATGTATGTATGTAGGTGCAGCAGGGGGTATAGCTGGCTTTTTAATTATCCTAAATGAGGCTTGCATGCAAAACCAGGCATGCAGAACTGAGGCAGGTTGGCCACCCAGCCTGTGAGGTGTTTGGGGCTGGGGAGATGGGCGTTCCGCGCCGGGCGGTTTGGAGGGGTCACCGGTAGCTTGCTTTGCTGCCATGTTTGCCGTAGCCACCGGGCTCGCCTGCTCCCAGGGCTTCACGTGGTTGCAGTCACCTTGGGTTTGGTCTCTGTGATGCAGTCCTAAACGTGGTTCCCTCCCCGCCGCTTTCCTGCTTGCTTTGGCTGCGGACGAAAGGAGCCCACGGGTGACCTGTGTGGCATTTGGAGATTTAGGGATAGTTGGTCCCAGAAAATTCAACTGAGATCTTTGCAGCCAGAAGCCAACCACAAGAGATGCAGTTGTTCTGTAGTTATTATTTAAAAAAAGGTAAACAGTAAAAATAATATTGCAAAGTTTCCCGATTCTTGTCTTGAAATCTATTTTTATCAAAAGTAATTTAATCTCGAAAGCAAAAATGCGAGAGCCTGTCTAATGTGGCATTTTGCATGTTTGGATCAGATCTGTCACCAGAGAGGTTTTGTTTGGTGAGGCAGAAAGCCCTTTCTCGTCCAGCCTGACGTATGCATGCACATCCCAGCATGCTGCAAATTTTAATTGTTCATTTTAAATGACATAAAAAGCAGCCAAAAAAAAAAAAAAAAGGTGCTAATGGAAGGGCTGTCACCTCCCAAAGTCTCGGGCTGCTGAAGAGCTGCTTTCAGAACCCAACACAAAACTGCTGAAGGTTTATGTGAGCAGAGAGCGCGTTGTCCATGTTAAATGTGGAGGCTTCGTTCCCGGTGATGCTTTTGGGCTGCCTTATCTCGCCGGCGGGAAGAGGCTGCCCTGGCTGGACGTACGCGATACGATCAATCAGGGTTTAAATGAGGACAAACTAACCAACACCAGAGCATTTCTGAGAGCCAGAGGATAATCCCAGATCAGCCGCGGCTCGAATCGCCGCCGCTCCATCGCCGCCTTGCAGAAAGCGTTTGCTTCTCTCCTCTTCCCCCTTTTTCTCCCTCTCATTGAGATTTCTACACAATATTATTTTAATCCCGATACTCTCGCCCCTCCTTTTTCCTCTCCCCTTCCCTGCAGGCTCTCTTCCCCCCATGCAGGCTGCGAGAGGCACACAATGAGAACCAGCTGGCTCGCAAAGCCGCTTTCCCCTCGGAGGCAGGAGCAAGCTGCGCGGAGGGGCCGGGCGAGGGCGAAGCTGGCACCGCGCGGTGCCGGGGCGTGCTCAGCCCCTGCTTCTCGCTGCCGCCTGGCTCTCCTTCGGCATCCAAAATGCTTTTTCTCCTGGCTCTGTCCTCTTTGAAACACATGGTGTTTTTACGCCTGGGGTTTTGAGCTGGCTTCTGAGCCGTCCCACGGCGGAGCATCGCCCGGGTGCCCGTGTGGGCGGTGCGGCGGGAGGACCGGGATGCGGGATGTGCCGCACAGCTTTCCGGCTCGCTGCCGTGGCTCGGCCGCCTCCGGCCATCGCAGCACAAGCTTGCTTTGATTAGAGGTTTGTTAAGACATGGCGCTTATTTGTTTCTCAAGCTCTTCTGCGGGTCAGGCTGGCTCAGTGCAGATCCCCGGGTTTGAGTGCTTGTGGCGTGTTGAGCATGGGAAGCCTCCGCTGGGATTTTGAGCCATTTTTTCCACCCTGTTCAAACACCCGGGAAGGTTTTAGGCATTCCGAGGCAGGCAAGCAAGTTGAGGATTTAACTGCAAGTGGAGTAGGTTAAAGCATTAACAACTCGCACCTGACTGCTTCATCAAGTACCAAAACGCCTGCTCAGGTTCGTCCTTCAGTGCCCAGTTGGTGCAGGCAGCACAAGCTGGAAAACTGGGTGTTCTGGTTAAAACATACATCAGGATTCACGTCTTGGCTTGGGCTCCTCATCTAGGCAGGGGTCCCTGCCGGCCGCGCGAGGCCAAGGGAGCCGCAAGTGGGAGTGATGGTGGTTTATTGCCCTGACGGGGAAGGAGCCTTTCTCCAGTGCCTGGCTGAGTGCATTCACCTGAAGGAAACAGCACAGGCTTATCTTGGAGCTTCTATTACTTATTTCTCCTTTAAAGCTGCATTTAATGCTTGTGTCATGTGAATAAGCTGAATGTAAGGCGTGTAACAGCAGCAATGGTTTTCCAAAGCGCTGTATCTTTACCCCGTCTTAACTGACGGTACAGGGCTGGGACTGCATCTCCTCGGCGCGGTGCTGCGGTGCCGCTGCCGGGAGCGGTGCGGAGTCGTGCACGACGGGAGACTTCTGTGCTCTCCAGACTGGCTGGAATCAGTGCTACCAAGGCAGCGCCAAGCGTTACTTGCAGACGCAGACCCAGACTTGAAGAATCAGGTCACCCTGATACCTTGAATTATTTTCCTCTGGTGAGGTGAAGCAGACTGTGTTGCAGGGAGGAATTCTCAACAATTCAACATTTCAGAGCTTCAGAAACACGATTCTTCTGGCTAGCTCAACCTAGCAGCTCTCTGCAAAAGGGGTGATGAGAAAACGCTTGTCTGTGTGTGCCGGGATGCCTGCGTGCCCCTTGGAGTGCTCTGGCCGTCGCTCCCTTCCCGAGGTACCGTCCAGCCCGGTGGCGTTCCTGCAGCGAGGGGGAAAAATCAAGGCCAGTTTTTTGGAAATAAGGCGACTCGAGTACTCCCAGAGCGGTGCCTCTCTGTTTTGAGTAAGGTTGTGGGTGTTTATTTGAGGGAAGAGCAGCTCAGCCAAACATCCTGCTTTTAAACTTGACTTTGCAGCAGTCGGAAAGATGCCTGCAGCTATATTTTTGTGCAGCCTCCGACGGCTGCTGTTGTGAGCGCTCGTCCCTGGGCACGGATGGGATTTGCAGCGAGGGCTTTGGAACAGGCTCCCGTCCTTTTGGGGTTTCTGCTGCATTAAAAGCTGTGATTGCCTCGTCTTTGCGCTGGAGAAGTGCTGGCTCTTGTAGCACACGTCCATCAAGATCTGCAACGTCAGGCGGGGAGCTGGTGTCTTGCAGGGCTCTGAAAATCCCACCCCTTCCTGAAGGAGGGTGTTTGAGCCCTGAGTTTGGAGACAAAATAAAAGGCAGTGGGAACTGCCAAGTTGGGGGGGGAGATCTTGGTTTTGAGTTAAAACCGCTGTGTTTTTTTTCCCCTTGTTTCAATCCCAAACGCAGCTCTGCCAGAAACTTGGCTCAGCTTCACCAGCTGAATTAAGAACGTATTTATGTTTCGGGGTTTGTAAGGAAACCTGAAACCAGGTGAGTTTGGCCGAGGCCGGGCTCTCGCCGGGGAAGGCACGTGGGGCTGTGCACCGCTCGCCCCGTCCTCTGCCACGTCGCCGTGCTAAGAGGAGTGGAACAAGGATGTGCATAAGGGAGGGTGCAAGCAGGACTTATTTTTGTAGATGTCTTTCTTAGCAACTGGGCTAGAAAAGAATTGATGCTCTGCCTCTTGCATTGCACACAAGAGGAAACCTGTTTTCTGCTGATGGAGAGACCGTTTCGTGGCTGGGGTGGGTCTCTGTTCAGCAGCAGCCTGGGTTTGGCCATCACAGGGTCCTTCAAGCTGCAAGAGAAGTTAGTGGCGGCTCTTTATCCCTGCACACCACAGCATCGTGCTTTTTCAGCCCCAGGTTCCTCTAAATAGTCCATTTAAGCTTGTATCGGCCACTTGGATTTTTGCAAAGCTGGAGCATGTGGATTGTAGCTGTAAAAGACCATCGGGATATCTCATTTACCTTCTTCAAGGCATGGGGGTGTGCTTTGTTTTTAGCAATACTGAAAAATACTGAATTCTGAGGACATCGTTAGTTACACAGGTGCAGCTAAATGCCACCAATTACACATCAATTTTGTGTCTGCAGGTAGAAGGATCCACTAATGTATTTATATTCACGGTCCCATTTCCAGCTTGATTTCACATCCAGAGTAACCTATGAGGATGACGCATTACCCATAAGATCTGAATTACCTTAGTGAGTTGTTGCTTTTTTGTGTAATTAAAGAGCTGATAATTTTTTGGGCCATTTTGATGCTGTCTGGGTAGCAGTCCTCACACTTAATCTTAGATTAATACAAATGTCCATGTTTGAGCTGTTCTTCTAGATACTTAGCTGCAGTCAACAGGGGGAAAAAGCCACTTGCAGGGCACAATTCATCTTCTCTGTAAGGGAGAAGTCTAGAAGTCAGATGAGTTGTGCCCCAGAAGTGCTTATTTCTCATCATTCGCTGCTGGGGAGTGCAGCCATGAAGTCTGAGCTTGCTCGCATGGGCCCGGGATGCCGTGATTTATCCTCGTGTCAGCCAAGCCAGCGGAGGGGATTTGGGTGGTTGCGAGGCATGTGAAAGGAAAAAAAATATAATCTATTTTTAAAAGAGGGAAATGTACCGCGCTGGCCACTGAAACGAACAGCAAAGTTCTCCGCGACTTCAACCAGCGCTGGACTATCTCCATTGTTTAATAGCGGTTGGGAGCATGATGTCATGGGCAGAAAATAGCGCCTGTTGTTATCAGAGTAAAAGTTTAATTTCTTGTAATCTTTTCCTGGGCTGCTGCCCCTTCCAGCCTTCCCCGCGGGAACCTGCGAGCAGATCTCCAGCCCCTTCCTGATTGTTTTTCCAGCTCCATTATACAACGCGCATTTGTTTGGTTTTGCACATTGGTCATGAGCAGTGTCAATAGCTGGAGATACACAGAAAGGGGAATGGACTTTATTTGGGTTTTAGGGCCTTCTGAGTGAACAGTGCCAAAGCAAATACGGAGTTTTATACTGGGACGCGCTAACTAAACAGCCCTGCGAGCTCGTGGGGAGAGGTTCAGTGGAGTACAGCGGGGATGAAACCATCAGGGTACCCTGAGCGCTGAGCGGGACTCGGGATTCATGAAGACTGATGTCCCCTTGGGTCTGGGTTGTTGTTTTTTTTCTTTAATGATGGATTTACAAGGAAGTAAGAACATGAGGGCTGGTAACAGCACGCTGGATGACTTAGCCCAGTTACCTTCTGTCTTTGGAAACCGCATTGTGTTTATCAAGCTCTGTCTTAAAAGAAATTCAGATTTCCATTCCTCTGCTACTGCTGCATTGTCTTGCGATAAAAACCTTTCCAGTGTTTCTCCTCTGAATTGACTCATGGCAAGTTTATCCCCATCTGGATCTCTCTATAGTTCCTTCAAGCTTTGTAGCATAGGCTGGGAGAGGGCAGGTAGGGCTTCGTTGCATCGCAGGGCTTGAGCGTTGTGCTTCGTGGTTGCCAGAGTTGTACCTCCCCAACAAACTTAAGGACTTTAAACGGGCACCTCAGTGAATGAGACATCCCAGCTCTGCACGGTCTGAGCGTGGCTCCATAGTCGCTTTAAAGCTTTCCCAGCATCTCACGTCATGGTGGCAGCAGGGCACTGGTTTCTTTGCCATCACTGTTGTCTGCAAGCATTAAAATGACCTTGGTGAGACGCTATGGCTGGGAAGCAGGGGATGGCCAAAATATCTGCGGCCAGACCTTTCCGCTGGATGCAACTGCATCATTAAAAGAAGGAATCGCATGCGAATTTTAGCTTGTTGGAGCTGTTTCATGGCGCTGATGGCAGAGCCATAGAGCCGTACCCCGTGTTCGGATGAGTAAGGCTGACTTCATCACTGACGGCAGACTGGAACGGCCCAAGCGTTTCTAAAAAAGACAATTTGAACGCCCAGGCCAATTTCTGCTCTGAGTTACAGCTGTCTAAATACAACCATGGTGAAGTCAGTTGAGTTACTTTGAATTTCTGGTCAATATTTGGAGCAGAACCTGGCCGTCCCCACGTGCAGTGTGGAAGAATTTATTTGTACGAAAAAGAGGAAAATATGATGGTGGCTGGAGAATAAGTGTGGGTTGGAGAATAAGAGTTGGGCTATCTTGCTCATCATGAATTTTTACTGTCCTGCAAGAACTTTCCCTTTAGAAAAGAGGTTGCCTCAAATAGCCGTGGTGGCTTGCTGAGGGCACTGGGTTATGACAATAAATAGAAGTGAACAGCGCTTCTAGAAATGCGAAGAATGTGAAAATGTTTAAATGATTTAGTATGAGATAACTTTATTTAAACATTTAATCGAAGAGCACGCTTTCATCTTTAAAGCATCGGTGTTTGAACTCCCATCCAAGTTTTTTCCGGACTTTCTTTGCACTTCATCATATACAACAGAAAGCTGTGCTTTGCAAAGTGAATTAAATTCCAGTTCCCCGTTTCCATTTGTTGTTGTTGTTGCCTCAAACGCACCTAAATTATAGTAAAGAAAGCATTCCGGGGAAAAACTGCTGAACGTGTTATTTCCTGCATTAGTTAGGAAGATCTGCATTTATTTTGAAGAATTCGAGCTGAGAAACACCATGTCCAAGCAAATCTCATAAAGCTGCACAGCTTTCCATATGGAAAACACCCTGAATACAGATGTGTCAGTCAGCACAACATCTTTTTTTCCTAATGCAAGGGAATATTCACCTCTGAGAAGTGCATCTCTCCAAACAGCACCCAGAAGAGCAGCTGCGGTGGATGGTTGGCGCTGGTTTGGTTGCGGTCATTTGTACCGGTGAGGGATGCAGAAGTTGGCTGTAATGAATTAGGCTTTGTTTCAAACCTGCCACATGGCATTTGGAAAAAAAAAAATCATTTAATTCTTGAAATGCATGCGTATTAGTGGATGATTTTGGACTTACATACTTTTTGCCTGAATGAATTAAATCTGGTGCTGCATTTCAAAGAGAAAAATCTCAGGACTTCTACCCATAATGGCATCCACTACACAGTAAATAGATTTTTTTAAAACAGTGACACTGGAGTTACACTTACTGCAATGACTCATTGCACATAACCAGGCTCCATTTTGGGGTGAATGAAGGGGATCAGCTTAGTAATTATTTCCGTGAGATTGTGACCTTAGGGCCCCTTGGGTCCAGCATTAGCATTGGAAATGTCCCTGTTTGTGTTCTTAAAACGGTCTAGGCATGCGCCGCGGCGATGGCCTGCCGTGCTCTGATGGGGAGATTTATGCTTCCTAAGTACATTGTAAAAAAATTTATAAAGTAGCTTAAATATTTACACAATAAGCGCTTAAGGAAACAGTTGCGTCTCTAAAGGAGTTGCTGATCCTTCAGGTCCATCAGACCATGGACATGGGGGTTTTTTTAACTGTCTGACCTCCAGGAATTTCTTTTTTTCACCTAACTGTTTTTAAGCAGACAAACAAATGGAAACTCATACACAGGAACCTATAAATAATGTTAATGACCTGGCTTGTATCCTCAAAAGCCAGGAAATTTAGGAACATGACGGCGAGCTGGCCCTTAGCTCACCGAAGGGGGGAAAGTGTAGCTGGGAGGAGATGGTGGCAAGGACAGCAGAGTCCTGGGCGTGACACGGGTGTGTCCCCACAGAGGGGGCACGGTGGCCGCAGCCACCCAGCGCTGGCAGGAGGCACCTTGCTGGAGGTGCAGCAATTGCACGTGCAAGATCTCGTCTCCGTGCAGGGTTGGATTTATGACTTGGGGCTCCTGTGGCGAGGTTTGGGGGTTGAGGTGGTGCTGACGTCGGGGGCTGTAGGTGGCTGGTTTGACACGGGTGCGCTTTCTGACATGTCCAAGACACAGGCAGTCGTTGCACGGTGGTTTTGGGGGAGGCGTGAGCAGCTCCAGCACTTTCACCCTGCCCTTGCAATTACTGTGATTATCCAGTCCTGCACCCCGACAGCATCCCGCTCGCTGCTGGGTGCCGAGATGACTCACACCACGCGGCTGGACGTGACTTGGGGTGAGCTTTGGTGGCAGGCCGGGGTTTGCCTGCTCTCCTTGCACTTGCCCCAGGACAAGCACCTTTCTTTTGCTCCCAAATTCAATTTTGCAACGCTCCAGCGGTGCTGTACCTTTAGCGTGCCTACGAGGTGCAGCTTTTATTGCGTGCTCCCTCCGGCGTGACTGCCTGTCGTTCAGCCACAGGAGCTGCTGAATCCTGCAGTGAGATGGCGGCTTGGCGGCCGCTGGTGGTGACGAGCCGGACAGCGTTTGCCTTCATGGACATGTTAAGGAAGATGCGAGGGTCCGGCCAGGGGTCTTCACTTGGTCTGCATGGAGGAGAGCAGCCCAGACCCCTCGGGGCGGCTGTTCCCTTTCATTTAGGGCCGGTGCGGGATGGATGCCCCCTTGGATGCCAATAGGTGCCAGCCTGGCTGAGCGGGGGGTGGGTGCCTGCCCGCTCCCCTCCCCGCTGGCACCCACCGCCCCTTTCTTTGTGCTTCCTCAGATGCGTGGGGTTGGTTTTCTTCTTTTTTTCCTCCTGCTTGCACGGCAAACGGATGTTTAGATCAGAAAGGAAATAGGATCGCTGTTTTCTCGGCTCCGCATGCAGCAAACAGCCCTTCAAAATAACTCGGGCGTCGTAAGTGCCAGGAAAAATAGCGAAGCCAAAACCTTGTAAGCAAATAATCGGTCTTTCTGTTAAAGGTCTCCTCTTCAGCTCTGGGTTTGCATGTCGGACGGGTTGTTTTTAGGTTTCGTTTTGAGGTTTTGCAATTATTTTCAAAGCAAACGGATTTAGTATGTGCTGGATAAGAGATTGTACAGGGTGCTGCTTCCAGGTGATGTCCCTGGGAGGGCAGAGCTTTTGGGTGGGAAATCGTAATTACTGTAATTCGGGAACTAGTATTTGGACCCCAGGTGCCCAGTGCTGGGTGTTACCTGGAGGAGGTGGCCCCTGAGGACAGTGCCCTGCGGGGTGTCCCCACAGCGGGCGCCCACCCAGCGGGGCAGCGCCTGTCCCTGTCCCCTGCAGAGGTGGGGGTGGCTCCTGCAGAGGCTTTTGGCCGGCGCCGTGGGAAGAGCGCGGCCTCCCCGCGCAGCCCGGCCCGGCCCGCCTGAGTCACCCCGGGCGGGAAAGGCGCTGGGCAGGTTTGGAAAACTGGCTGGAAGGGCAGGCGATGCCCTGCCTGCTCCCTGCCTGCTCCCTGCCTGCCCTCCGGGCCGAGGTGAGCCCTGAAGCGCTGGGGCTGGGGGTGACGTTGCACCCCGAGCTTGTGCACGTGGTGCCGCGACCGCCCTGAAACGCCGGTCCCAGCGGAAACCCCGAAAGCATCTCCCCGCGGGTCAGCACCGCCCTCCTGCCCCTGTAGGGGCTTCTTCGGGATACCCAAGCCAGGAGCCCAACTGCTGCCAGCCCACCCTCCCCGCGGCACCCAGAGCCGAGGGGCACCCGTGCAGGACCACGCTGCCCGCGCGGGAGGGGGTGGGTGCCACCGGCCGCTGGCTGGCTCCCGGTCTTGTGCAGCGGAGCAGGACTGTTTAAAATACAGAAAGTGATGAAGTGTCGCCCGGACTGAGCTGTTCCCCAGCCCCGCAGACGTCTAATCCCAGCTTTCGGCTGCTCGGCCTCCAGGCAAAGGGCTCGCTCGGTGCTGGCTCGGACCCACGGGCTGCAGACCCACGGGGGTGCACCCGAGCCCGCTCGGCTCCAGGGGCTCCGCAGACATTGTCACCCATCGCCCCCCCACCGTCGTGCAGGCGTCCCGGTGCTCCCGTAGTGGAAAATCCTGGATTTTGCAGGTTTGGTGGGTTCGATACAGAGGCTGCAGGGCTGGGAGCGGGTCCCACTCCCTCTTCATCTCCCTGGGGAAGAGCTCGTTAGCGTAACGACAGCAGACACTGTGGTGTGCTGAGGTGGGGAACGGGGGGAACAGGTACTATTTTTTAGACTTTATTTTATTTTTTTGTTTGGAAATGCAGCCTCTCGCAGTCGTGCTGTCACAGTTAAAATAAGGTTTAAATTACAGGGCTGGCTGTGGCTTTTTCCCTTTCTTTCAGAATTTTTGCCAACTTGCAATTTACTTAATGAAATCCTGCTATTTCGTTTAACAGGGATATTTTTTGCAGATGTTGATTTAACCCAGCTTTATAAAATATGTGAACTGTGCAGTTTCTTTCCTATTTTTAACAATTTAAGGATTCTAGTGCAGGAACTTGACAGAGTTTATAACGCCGATAGCATTGGTTTGTTTGTACCGTGCAAATACCGGGGTTGAACGATGAGGCTTCCACATCATCCGCAGCCCCGTCAGAAATAGTCAGAAATGTTGCAATAATGAGCGAAAGTTGTCCAAAGCGGGAACTGTGTTGCTCGTTGGAGCTTTGTGAATGTATTTCTGCAAAATACCTGACCCTGATTTTACACTCAGTTGTTCTTCAGGTTTCTTGCAGGGAGGTTCTTTGCATCCAGGTGGATATTTTATATGTATGTGGCCTATAGGAGAATGGAGAAGAGAAATGAGTCTCGTTTAGGCTGCTGCCAGGCTGCCTTTTTAATGTATAATACCAGGCGTATTTCCCCCCAATACGCCTTGCTTTAGTTTTTAAAATCAATTTCCCTTGAGGGGAGGGGAAGAATTTGACATTTCTTTTTTAGCGCTCGGCTGCGTTCAGGGTGTGCAGTCTTGAACTCGTTAGCCGTAACGAAGCGTTCACATGCTCCGTTAATCTCCCTGTCCTTGATTTACAAAGAGCCCGACCTGCTCTCCTTCCCATTTTCCTCTCGATGGGAAAGTCGTTTACTTTGGTACTTCATTTGCAGAGTTTCTAACTGCAGCCTGCGCATTCCCCCCCGAAATGTCTCGTGGAGGAGTTGCAACCGTGAACCCTGCATAGGCCGGTCCTGAAAAGGTTATTTTTAGCTTTAAATTTCAACTGCCCTGTAAGAAGGATGAGAGCTTGTCCAAGAAAGGTGGGAGGGTTTTTAATCTGAACGAAGACCCTTCTTGAGCTCCGCTCATACACCCACAAATTATTTTAGCTGGGTTATATTGAATGAGCGTTACTGGAAATCAGGAGACCCGGAGCTAATGCTGGCCGCGTCGCTGCCGTGCGTCTCTGGCTGTGTCCGTGCTGTAACTCATTAATTCTTTTCTCTTTGAACATCCCCAGTGAAGCCGGAGTATCGGGGTGTCTGGGATTCGTATTAGTGCAGCAGGAGTTGTGTGTGTATTTTGGTATTTTCCTATTTTTTTTTCCCCCGTTTTTATAAGAAACTGTGGTTTTCAGAAATGAAAACAAGTTCTTCTTGGCCAGGGAGGGTAATTAGCATGAGTCACCTCCAGTCTCCATGTGCAAATACAGGGTTAGGAATTTTGTCATCTAGGAGATTGTTGTGAAGATGCTTCCAGGGACTTTTGGAGACCACACGTCGCTGCCTTGCTGGGCTGCAGCGATGCTTGCGAATGTTGTGGATTTCATGCAAATACATTGGTTTCCATCCCCCATTCCCTGCTTATCCCTTGCACAAATTTTCTTGCTGTCTATCTGAACTTAAATAGATTTACGGCACCATTCCAGGGAGAATAAAAACACCACGAGGGATGTTTGGTCTTTGGGGGTGATCTTACCCCAGGCTACCAGAAATGCATGCCCTGTGCCGCATCTGCTCCTCTGGGTTGCCAGTTTGTGGATTTTACAGAAAAAGGGCCAGGAGACCCTTCCCCGTGCATCCACCATGCACACAAATGGCACAAGGGTGATTCTCCACCATGTTCACGGTGGTGTAGGTCCTTCTGCAAAGCAGAAACCGCCAGCGCAGCATCCTCGCTGCTTCGACTGTGAATGTGAGTGACCAACTATGGGGCTTCAATCCTGAGGTGCTTAAGTCATTGTTTAGTCTTTGCTTTAAGTGGGAGTAAGAGCCCGTGGATGCTGGCCACGAGCAGTTGTCAGTGGAGCGAGCTGCTTGCTTGGAGTAAGGGCTGGAATAGACCCAGAAAATGTTTACACATAAATACATGAACTAACTATTGGAAAATCTGGCGTGTGTGGGTGCACACGCATGCACGCATCCCTCTGCACGTTCCTCCCGGCCCGGCTGCGGCCATGCAGACGTGCGTGCGTGTGCGAGCCGGGGAGCAGGAGCCGTCCCCGTGCTCCCCGCCAGCACCGCAGGACAGGGGACCTGCCTCTGCCTCGCCGGCCGCCCGCCGCTGGGCTCTGCCCACGCCTGCTCACACCGCATACGGACTCCATCCCCATCGCTTTTAATTCCTCTCCAACACATATGAGCCCCAGGACCTCCCCATACAGGTTTACCCTTTTAGCGTGACCAGATTGGCTTGCACACCGGGGGGATTGTTTCCTTGCAAAGGCCACGCTGGCACCCAAAATCCTTTAATTCCCTGTAAAACTTGGGCAAATCCACCACAAAAGAGGACTTGAGGCAACCGCAGGCGGCGTGGCATGTGGTGGTGACCACGGAGCCGTGGCTCCCCGTCTTGCGGGGCTTGCTCAGACAGCGAGTCTCAGGGCGAGCTTTATCGGGAGAAGGGTCTTGGGCTTCAGCCAGCGAGAACAAAGCCTGAATTTCCATTTCACTCTCAACCCGTCTGCTTCCCATATATGTGAGGGCACCAATACCGTGCTGGAAAAAAAAGCTGCCTTTAAGGATGCTGGGGGAGAATTATCAGGCGAGGGGAGGCATCAGCCAGAGCCCTTTTTGGGGAGCAGAGGATGGGTTGTGATGGGGGACCCGCAGCCGGTCTGGGTACTGGTGGGGGTTTGGGATGAAAGCTCAGGATTTTTGTACTCCCAGAGATCCCAGACTGGGGTCTTGTGGCTGCCCAGGGCTGGACTCTGCACCCAGACAGCCGGGGAGGAGCAAAGCAGCTCATTCCCAGCCCATACGGAGAAAAACATTTGATGGGCTCCTGCTCGTGGCCCCTGGGGAGCTTCCCCAGCCCGGCACTCCTCCGTCGCAGCTTGTTTTCCAGGTCGGTGATAGTTTCCTAAAGCTTTCGCAGCCCTTGATATTTGCAGTGGTATTGGCATCGAGCCGACAGACATCTGTCTCGGTCTTCTCTCGAGGATGCTGCTTGTGGCTGCGCGGCGTCCTCGCTTCAGAGAAATCAGGGTGGCCTTGGGTTTTTTCAGCCCGCTCGCTGCTTCTCACGTCGTCTGCCTCCGCTCCGAAACCCTGCGGCTGGTTCTGTGTCGTAAATCCGATAGAGGTGCGATAGCGGGGTGAGGCTGGCTTCGTTCTTGCTCCGGAGGGAACGGCTTGGGCTGGAGCGCAATTGCAGGCTCTCAAAATATATCCGACGGTGACGTTTTGTTTGGTTTTGCTTTGATTTTCCACCCAGGGAAGCATCTCCGCGCATTTTCTGCTTAGCAAAAATAGAAAAGCGCGGCAGAGCTACTGCAGTCTCTGCCTGCTTCGTTCCCCGTGTCCTGTGCAAGCTCTTACGCCCAAAGTTTCCAGCTTTGCTGGCGTTTTTGGGGAGCGGGTTTTGCAGGACCAGCCTGGGACATCTGAAGGAGGCCTGGTGGATGCCTGAGCATTCACCTTCTGGAAATGGCAGATTTTGGGTGTTACCGGAGGGAGCTGAGCTGTAATTGGGGGTTGGGGCTGTGCCGAGAGCAGTGTGAGTAGGTGACTGTGCTGCCTGGCCGTGTGGCCTTTGCAGGACAGCCCTCTTTCTTCGGAGGAGCTCAATGCCCTCATTTTATCTAACAACTGGAGGAGAAAAAGGCTTTTTTTTTTTTTAATCTGCTGCTTTTCTCTGGAGAAGGTGTTGTGCAGTGGCTGGAAGGACGTGTGTCTTGTGCTGGGTTCGTGGTCCTGCCGCCGCCGGGGATGCTCCGATGCTCTTGGCGAGCGTGGCGGGACGGGGAATGGGGAGGCTCGAGCATCTTCAGAGGCATCTCTGCAACCGCCCTGGCAACGTTCTCACCAGCTCAGCATCTGGCTTCCCAAAACAGCTCCGTCACCTCAGTGCCCCCTCCACCCCAGCAGAAACCCCTTCATTTAATGCCGGTGTGAACCAGGCAGGGCTTTGGTTCGGTTACAGCCCGAGCCTCGCGCCTCTGGCCATCGCCCTCCGGTAAGGTGATTCCCAGGCTCGGGAGCCGAGTCTGGCACCCGACGTGCTCTGCCCAAGAGGCGTGATGGAGGCAGAAAGTGGTGTTATTCCTGTTTCTCTTCAGAGGGACGTACTAATTAGTTTCTGCTTTTAAAACGCTTTGAAGCGCTGAGCCGAAACTCCTCTATGAGCGAAAACTATTATTATTTATTTATACCATTTTCCAGAGTCTCTGCTCCACCACGGCATGCTCCAGTTCACCACAGCTCTGGTCATTGAGCAAATTATTTCCCTCCCTGAGGGCATCAGTCGGGATTTCTAAGAGCACCTAAAATTGCTCCGCAAAGCCGAAATGGCTTCGAAAGGGAGAAGAGAGCTCAGGAGGTCCCGCGGGATTTGGCCGGCCCAACTTCTGCCCACCAGCCCAGCCCAAGTCGGATGCGGTTGGCGTAGCCGGGATTGCAGCAGGCTGCCCCCGGATTAATTAATAGCGAGGGCTGGCGCGGCGCCAGGCGGGAGCGGCGCGGGGACGGGAGCGTTGGACGTTGCGGCGGCGGCTAAAAGGGAAATCTGCCATCGGGTGATTTATGGGGTGATTCCTCCCGGATTCTCAAGTGTTTTTCAGGCTCCGGGAATAAAAAAAAAAAGGGGGGGGTTGTGTACACAGTTTTTTGGAGGAGCTGAAAACGTGCGAGTTCTCGAGCTAAAAATGAAAAAAGGGGATTTTTTTCCCCATTTTTTTTGTCCCAGCATCCCCCACCCTCGCAGTCCCGCCCTGCGGAGGGCACTCGGGGAATGCAGTCGGTGCCTTGCCCAGCTGGCAGCGGGAGGCAGAGAAAAAAGCCAGCCCCGGCTAGACGATGCTCGGAAGATTTTCAGCAAACCTCCTGATTTTACAAAAAAATGAGTTAGTGGAGACCTTCCCCCCGCCCTGTCCCCCATGTCTTTCACCAGCTCGTTTCTCTCCCCATTTTTTCGGCTGGTTGGGGTGCAGGGTGGGGGCACCCACAGCCGGGCAGCGGGGATGCTGCGGGTGCTCACGGAGGTGCTGAGCAGGACCCCGGGATTTTGCCGGGCTTGGACTTACCCAGGGCTGGTTTCCAACAGTGGAGAAGGCTCAGCCAAATTCTGGTTGATGACAGGTCTGGTGCTTTCATAATTGGCAGCCAACGAGGGTGATTACGTTTTGGGCTCCTTTTGAAGATGTATTTACATTGTTGTGTTAACTTTTACATGCCAGGTATAAAGCGGTTACACGCACAGCCCAGGAACTTAAAAGCGATGAATGTGCCTGCGCAAGCTGTGAGCAAGGGAAGCTGAGATTATATGGAGACTGTTTGACTCAAAAAAAAAAAAAAAAATCACCTAAATCTCTGAAAACATTGGCTTTTAGAAGTAACGCATAAAAATGTCAGTGAAAAATACCTGAGCTGGGCTTTTCCAGTTTCCTTACTTTCTAGGACTTTTCACCCTTGGCTGAAAAGAACTTTGGAAACCATGCAGGGGAGCTGGAAAGAAAACTGCTAAAATACCTTAAAATCATGGTCTGGACTGCGTATTTAATGGCCAGAGAAAGTACATAGAAACAAACTCCTTGAATTTAGCTTGAAAATAAGCTAACTGATGATGGCTTACAAATTTCCGGGCAGAACTAAACATGGCGTGTGTTTTTCTTTGAAGGATATAAAAAAATTAGCATGAGCTGATGATTTTGCAAAGTGGTTTCTTTTATGCAGAGAAAATTGTTTTCATCCTAATTCTTGGCATTGGCTCCTGTCCTGTGTTGCTTTTGTTTCTTGGACTGCCATGGAAATGTCCCCCTTTCCCCCCAGGCCTCTCCACGCGCCTCTTCCACCGGCTCTGTTGCCCATCAGACCCTTTTTTGAGCTAATTTAATTAATTAACCCAGTGCAAGTGTTCTTCTGAGTTAATCATCTACTGGGTTAATGAATTAAATCGGCTCATGGAAGGAGGCCGGGAAGCACCAGAGCTCTGCTCCAAGGTAAAGGCTGAGGAGGAGGAGGAGGAAGGTGCTTCCTCCATGGTGGGTACGGTGGCAGCGAGGACTTTCTTCGGCTGTCTGCAGTGCTTTCTTTGGTGTTGGTTTTTGCTGGATGAGTGAGCTGAACCGGTCTCTGTGGCTGCACAACAGCCACATCCAACGTGAGGAACATGCCAAGAACCGTGCTGGGGTTGGAGGAGTTGGGACCCAACAACGGTGACACCGAATTAATTGTGACATGAAACCACACTCCTATTTTGAGGTATGAGCTGTCCCCCTCAGCAGAGCAAACAGCAGCCTGGAGAGAGCATGGTGCTCTGCATCATGGGGAAGGTCTGGACTGCTGTCCCTAAGGCTGACCTCGGTCATCAGCTGGGGAGCTGGTGACAGCTTTTCAGGGCCTCTGTGAATCAGGGAGCAAGTTTGTCTTGGTCAAAGCTGAGACATTAAAGGATCCTTAGTTGATTCTGGGCCTTAAGGTCCAGGCAGAAGCCTAGGGCTCTCCGACCTCCTGCTTGCACCCAGCTGCCGCCTCCTTGCACAGGCCTGTTGTCCTGCTGTAACACGCAGCTTCTTGCCTCGTTGGAGAAACCACAAGTGATTAGGAAAATGGACTAAACTGTCCTTGTCCTCGTCAGGACTTTCCGTGACTCTTGCTGGGGGACAGCATGGAGAACTTCCTGCTGCCTCCGCTCCGGTGTCCCCAGGGCCATCGCAGGTCCTGCCCAGCCTCCTGCGTTCGTTTGCTGGTGGCCTTGGGATGTTGCCTTAAATATATGTGGTGGAGCCAGCGTTGGAGCGCTCCCATGGGCTGACAAAGCGGCTGCTGGCCAAGACGTGGCTCACCGACGGCTGCAGCTCCTCCAAGGTTGGGAAGGTGCCTTCAAAGTCCCACCCCACCGCTCCCAGTGAGGATGGACAGGCAGATGGTGGCCGGTTTGTGGCCCTGTGTCCCCAGAGCATCTGCATGGGGGAACCCCGTGCTGGGGCAAGGCTCAGCTTCTCCCCTCCCCGGAACGGGCAAGGTCTCGTGCCGGGGTAGACGCTGCGGTGCTGGTTGCAGCGCGGGGGCTCTCGGGGGCTGCAGTGATGCATTCCAGCTGAAACTTGTAAGGCAGAGGTATTTTAAGTATATCGGCTTAACGAAAATGGTTGTGAGCTTTGCTGGGGCAGATTGACAATTAATTTTTTTTTTTTTTTTGCAGGGCCATAAAAATTCCATTTCTGCTGGGGAAAGTTTTAACCCCTTCCTTGCCTTGGAGCTTGTTTCTAAGGGCATTAATGGGGGATTATTCTAACCAATGGCTCCCCGGTGAACTGTTAAAAGATTTTTGGGAAATGTGTGTGTTCTTTGTGCCAGGCTTTTTATCTGTGACCCGTGTATGGCTATAACCATCCTGCTTCCACGCTCCTAAGTGTTGGGTAGTATAAGCCTGTGTCTGCGCTACGGCAGAGGGGAGAAAGAAGACCGAGTATATATCTTACAGACTTTAAAGAATAAAACTGAAGAAAGACCTTGGCCGTTGAGAAAGGATGTAGCTGAGCTCCATGGCCAGAGGAGCGTTGGGCTGCCCTGAGACGCAGGAGTACGGGAGGGTGGGACATGAAAATGGGGTGTGGGCTGAGTCGTGGGGACACTTTTGAAGATCCCACTTCATCTCTTCAGGTGCCCAGACGTGCATTCGAGTCCCCGTCACGTTTGGAGCATGCAGTGATTTTTGCTTTACGTGCATGGTCTTCCCTGTGGGTGCCTCTTCAATGTGATTTGAAAAACCCATGAGCGTGGTTTGGGGTTAGGTGGGGAACGGGGGGCTGGCATCACCCATTCCTCAAAGCGGGGTCTGCTTGGACAAGCAACACGATGCCACTTGTGACTGTTTCCTCAGGATTCCGTGCAAAAACGGGAATATTCCTCAAAGCACTGCAGCAAACTTCCCTTCTCACCCCCGTTTCCTGGCGCAGCAAGATCTGACTTGCAGCCGTATATCGTGGGGGGTGTCTGACCTGCTGAGAAGAGGTTTGGTGGCTTCGGAAGAGCCGAAGCATGAATCAGAGATATTTTAATCGTGTGTTTTGTGATCTGCCCGTGTTTTCCATTCCTGCTTTTAAGTGCAACATCAAGCAGTGGGACTGTGCAGCATTTTGTTTTGGAAAAAAGCATCTTTCTTTTCTCTTTTAATGCACTGCTTTGAACTTTACTGGCATAAAGCACTGTCAAATCATAAATAATCTAAAACCTCAAGTTATTTTCTTTACCTCCACACTCTGCAGGGAGCAAAAGCAGCAGTGCAGCTAACATCATGAGGATTTACAGTATTTGCTCTGTGCATTTATTCCCGTACCCGTATTACTTCTGTCTGAGCCGTGCAAGACTCTTTTCCCGTTAAGTTCTGGTTTTGATTCTCCGTCTTGCTTCCTATCTTGTTTTTTTATCTTAAATTGTTTGAATTTCCTTTTGGATGTGTCTGCTGCGAGGCATTGCTGCAGCGGAGGAAACAGCAACTCGGAGGAACGAGTAAACAAGAGGCAGAGTTTCAGCCCGTCCATCTGATCGATAAAGGTGGCTTTGATGGAAGAGATAGCCCTGACGCCAGCCTAAATGTAGCTGTTAGAAGTTGTAGCTGCCTACAATGATAGTTGTTAAAAATGCGGCGTATACCATCGAGGGAGGCACTGCAGGACTAAAATATTTTTCTTTCTTCAAAAAGAAAGCTAACAAGCCTGCCTCTGTTCCAGACAGAAAGGAGAGAGAAAAAAAAAAAAGTGGATTTTCTTGTCTGTGCATAAAGGGCAGCGTGGAAAAAGAGGAGGAAAAAATGGAATATTTATTTAAAAGGCAGAGGACATGCTTTTCTGCCGGCCGCCCCTGCTGTCTGCTGAGTGGTAGTGGCTAATAGCTGGAGGCGAAACTAATACTTGGCAGGGGATAAGACACAGCGCAGGCCCCCTTGTATTAGGGGCTTGCTAAAGTGCTTGCTTTATGTCAGGGCTGCGAGATGAGTTCATCTTTTCAGGATTTGGTTGAGTGCGCTGGGAGATAAAAGAAGGCAAAGGAACCCACCGCGGCACGGGGAGCGAGGCAGCCGGCAAGGGCGGCGATGGATGGGGCTGGGGGAGAAGAGGGACCCGCCGAAAGCTTTCCGGAGGCGGAGGCTTTTCAGATGAGCCTTTTAACTGTCTCCTTTTGGGATGTTTTATTTGCCTGCGGGCCACAGACAGGTTGCTTTTGCAGCTGGTGCATGGCTTTTAAAGCCTTTCTTCACCCCTGGCCAGGAAAAGCGGGGTGGAAAGGAAACTTTTAGCTGCTTGATGTGCGATTACCTAAAACTCACAGCCTCGCCCATTTGAAGGAGCATAGGACATTTCCAGGAATGCTTTGAGCTGGCAGAGCTGTCGCTGCCGGGCAGGAGCTGTGGCGGGGTGACAGAGATGGGAAGCACACTGGTACAGGGGTTTCACCCCCTGAGACGCGTGTATGGATGGATAGGCTGACGCTCATGCCATAAATTGCATGGAAGTGATTTTAATAAGGCTATTTTAGATACATCAAAGCATGAGATGTGAAAAAACCTTCCCCTGTTTTCAGCCTGTGTGTAGACTGGTGACTTTAGCAAAATATTTGCTGGTTCCTGGAAAGTGGAGGTGGCACCAGGGATGGTGGCACCTACAGTGAGATGTTCTTGTAGAATAGACACTGGTTTCCTCCTGCTTTGCTTTCCCCCACTAGGTATGTTAATTTGCAATAAACCATGGGAAACACCTATTTAAATGTTTATTGCTGACTGTTCCCCTAATTAATTCAACTGATGGGGAAACTTGAGTTTTGAAGTTGTCCCATTCTTAGTCTGTAAGGGAAATTCGGGGGCTGAGTGGTAGTTTCTAAAAAATGTAATAACAAAACCAACTTAGCTAATGGGCATGCAGGGCTTTGTGGAGGTTGGGAGGTTAAACAGATGCAGAGCTCAGTAATTGCTACCAGCCTCCAGGCCCGGCAGATGAAAAGCCCTGAGCTTGTCTGTAGCCCCCCCAGCAACACTCGAGTGGGACAACAGCAAAATTTAGTGTTTGAGAAGAGTTTTGGAAAGGCACCGCGGGCATCTCAACTGTATGATGTCCCAGGGGAAAGATGACTGGAAACTGGACACTGTGGAAGATGTACCTGCAGATGAAGCTCAGTTGCTCAGTACCTCTTCTTTCTGCTGTCGTGCCATTTTCATCATCTATGAACTATATCTTCTTTCGCTTCTTAAAAGAAAATACGGAATTATTGGCTGTAGTGCATTTTAAAAAGCAAAATGTGCTGGCAGTCTGCATGGTGGTAGACCAAGGGATGTTATCAGAGAAGGTCAAACGATTTTCGTCCATGTCAAGTTGTTGATTTCAGGGTTTTGTACAGATGTAGCTAAGGACGGTCTTGCTTCAGTAACATTCAATTAGGTAAGACTGTTTGGGTCAGATTTGTGTTAATGCCATAAACTTGGTTAACATCATTTTTGCAACTGCTGCAGAAGTACTGCAAAGAGGTTCTGAAACTTTTTATCACCAATTTCATCAAAGTTTCTGTTCTTGGTGGAGATCTTAGTGCATCATATTGGCACTAGGCAGCTGGGTGTGTTTCTAACCCAGAATTAAATTTGAATCTTCTCTTCCTTCCCTAAAACTTCATGTTCACGTGGCTGGTGCTTTGCAAGGCATCGTGAGATACTTCAGGAAGATTCAAGTCCAGTCGTCAGTATTTAATGATGTGCTTGGGTACAGCGTATCCATCATGCACTCGCCGATGAAGTCACTACCCTTTCGGAGCAAGTTGGGTTGTTCCTTTTAACTCCCGGCGATGCGGACGCAGGAGGGTCATTTGAGATGGCAAAGGAAATACAGTTATTGGCCAAAGAGTAAGAATGGGGAAAAACCTTTTTTTTGGCTGATTTTTGCCATTAGCAGAGTGAAGCATTAGGATGAACTTATTACAGAGTGACTCTGAGTGATTTCTACTGAGGATGGCTCAGAAGCACAGAGACGCAGAGACCCATCGGTGCCGCTGGGACATAGTGGAGTGTCCCACCCCGCTGCAAGGGCTGTGGCTGGGGGACAGGACCTGGTCCTTGGGGGAAAGAAACCCAAGCTTGCCTCACCCGGCTCTGGGATGCTGCCGTTGCTCTGAGCAAGGGTCTTCACTCATTTCCCTGCTGTGCAGAGCCACTAACGCTGAATTTAAGGGGTGCATCTCGCCCAGTTGTGTTCAGCAGGGCTTTTCCCATGCCTTTAGGAGGCCCAGGACATCACCTCCAGTATTAGGGGGCACAAAGCTGTTGGCTCGCTCCTCCATGGAGGTTTGCCATAAATCCAGGGAAGTGGTGTTTCTTTTCCTGGTGGGGTTGAAGTGTCTGATTGCTGCGGCGTTTCCTTCCCAGTTCTGGATAAAATGCGCATCAAACTGAAAAGGGGCTGTTGGCAGCCGTGCTGGGTCCTAAAAGTTATTTAAACAGACGATGGGGGCGAAAGGGGCCAATCTGGCATTTTCGGCGTGGTTTAGACCTGTGACGGGTTGGTGCAAGACGATAAGCATTGCCCACGGCAAAGGGCATCCTGCCGGCCCCGCTGCCTCCCCGCTTGCCCAGTTACCCTCCTTCCCCCCATCTCCCCCCCCTTAAATTCGTATAGTTACAACTCAAGTTAAACTCTAACAAAGCCGCTTAATTCAAAGATCGTTAATGGGGAGGAGAGCCCGTTCCCCTCCAGGATAATTTGAGCCTGAAAAGAAGCGGGGCTGTAGGGCTGCGCTTGAAATCCGGTGTGTCAATAGGGTCTCTGAAGCAAAATAATGGCATCACCCCACGTGCGAGTTAATCGGACGTGATGGCACGAAGGCAGAGGGGTCAGCAGGCCGCGGGCGCGTGATATATTGTCAGGGAGCTTAATGCCGGGCACAGAGCAGGGCTGGCTCGAAGCAGAGCTCCTTGCTTGAAATCCCAGGGTGGTTTTCTGTTACCCGGTGTGGTAGGAGCAGAGATGTTCAGCAAGAGGTTAATTCGCCCTCTTTGGGGTTCTTTTAGGGCTGAGAGTTCCCATCTTCCTTCTGGAGGCATCATAAATTCTGGAGGCATCATAAATTAAACAGATTCCTGGCAGTCTGCATCCCTCCCATCTTCCTTGAATGTAATTCCTAGAAAGAAGAGACGTTTCTCATTGTTCTGGAGAGAGTTTCAGTGGCCTCGTAGGAGGACATGTATAGTTCGTAGCAACTACTCTCCCTTGGCATGAAATGCCTCCTCAGATTTCATGTTCCCCGTGGGAACATCAGCATCGCTGTCAGAGAATATTACATAGCAGAGATAACTGTGGGGTCAGTCATGCAAGCACTTCATGGACATCCCCTGTGTTTCAGCTCAACACAAGTTGGCCTTTGAAAATGGGGGGACACCACCACAGCAATGCTGGAGGAGCTTGGGGACCCGCCAAGCTCGGGGTGGCTGAGTTGCAGTGGTACAGTTCCATGCCGGCTCTTGGTGGTAGAAACGCACGTCTTGAGTACACGGGTCCCGGCTGCTGGACGCAGGGTTGAACATTAAGTTAGAGAGAGGAAGAGTGTTG
This sequence comes from Calonectris borealis, assembly GCF_964195595.1. NCBI lineage: Eukaryota > Metazoa > Chordata > Aves > Procellariiformes > Procellariidae > Calonectris > Calonectris borealis. Next base: position 2,465,527 of record NC_134322.1, on the reverse strand, counting down.
AGCTCCATGGGAGCTGGTGGGTGGCTCGTTGGGTCACCAGCTTTTGCTTGAGCCTTCTTTCTTGGTGGCATTTGACATAATTGAAGACGGGCTTTGGGTTGAACACCAGTTTTGGGTTGAACACCAGTTCAGTTCCCACGCGAGCAAAGCCAATGGGTGGGAAGAGCCATTTGCTTACCCTCCATACCTGCCTTTTCCCAGGCGGTCACAGCAAACCCTGACTCTTCCTCTGCTTTCCCCCACAGATGCCAGTACGTCGCCCGATGCCGTGAAGAGGAGCCATTGGTGCAACGTGGCCTATTGGGAGCACCGGACGCGCGTCGGCCGCCTCTACACAGTGTACGAACAGTCTGTCAGTATATTTTATGACCTACCTCAAGGAAACGGCTTCTGCCTCGGACAGCTAAACCTGGAAAACAGGAGCGAGACTGTGAGAAGGACTCGAAGTAAAATTGGCTACGGGATTTTACTTAGCAAAGAACCGGACGGTGTGTGGGCTTACAACCGCAGCGAGCATCCCATCTTCGTCAACTCCCCGACACTGGACATCCCCAACTGTAGGACTTTGATAGTGCGCAAGGTGATGCCGGGCTATTCCATCAAGGTGTTTGACTACGAGAAGTCCTGCCTCTTGCAGCACACGGCCGATCTGGATTACGCGGACGGGCCCTACGACCCGAACAGCGTGCGGATTAGCTTCGCCAAAGGCTGGGGGCCGTGTTACTCAAGACAGTTTATCACGTCGTGTCCTTGTTGGCTGGAGATTTTACTCAGTAACAATCGATAACGGTCAGCCTCTGACGAAAGGAAAAAGAAAAAAAAGACACAGACTATCCCAAATATCATCTACCTAGATTTAATATAAAGTTTTATATATTATATGAAAATATATATTATACTTGTAATTATGGAGTCATTTTTACAATGTAATTATTTATGTATGGTGCAATGTGTATATGGACAAAAAACAGAAAATGCACTTTGGCTTATATAATTCTTTCAATACAGATTTTTTTAAAAAAGAAAAATTATACAGCAAAAATAGGAGAAAGCCCTAATTTTGATGTATGGTTTTTTGAAATATTATTAATACCCAGACAAAAAGCTAATACCAGTCACTCATTGATAATAAAGTATTCGCATTATGGGGGGGGGTTTAATTGTCTTTTTTTTTACCCCCCCGCCCCGACTGAAGTCCGCAGCAGTGTCTGCTCGGGCGCTCTGCAGTCAGGGGGGGTTTCCAGAGGGGCGACCGCTGTCTCCCATCTCGGCCAGGACCCTTAGAAAAACAATAAATGAGTTGCTGGAAGGCTGGGGTTGTCTCCAAGAGGAGGGTAAATGAGGACAGTTTGAGAGCCAGGGAGCAAACGGCAAAGGTGAGAGGAAAATCTCCCATCGCTGTTCTTGCTCAGGGCTCTGTGATCTCTCTGATACCACAAAACATGATGGGGACATCATGAAGATGAGCGTGCATGTTCATGTTTGTGCAAATTAATGGGTATGGGTGCTGGTGGGAAGAACAGAGTAGACCATGGCCCTAAAAGCTGCCCAGTAGGACCAGTTTGCATTATCAGCCTTGCACGGGGGTTGTCTGTGAGTCTGGTATCTCCCGGACATGTTTGATGGTTGAGAAACAGATGGTGGTTTTGGACAACTCATGGTTGGGTGGATCCTCAGTTGGAGACACCATGGCCTGAATTTCGGGAACCTCTCCAGTAACTTGAACTAAGGCGGAGGTGAGTTGGACGAACTGTTTGCAGATTTGTCCTGTAGATCTCCCAGTCTGTCGTCCAGGCAATAAACCAATACAGAATTGTTTGGGAAGAATATATTTGCTCTGAGGAGCAGTTGCAGCCAGAAGAAGTCCTGGTCAAATGAGCTTGTCTCGGCTGATTTACTCTCTCTGGAAATCCTGGATAAAATCAGGCACTTTGCTGACTTCTGCGTGAGCTTGTTGCTGTCAGCGCCGTAGCACCCATGCGCTTGCATGGGCAGGTTGGACGTTGTCTGGCTTCGCTTGGTTAGTAAAGTTATTTATTGCCAGTGACTAGTGTTGCCAAGTCTTGGAGTTGTGTTACAGAGCCCTGTACGTTTGATTTTCATAAAGTCCCGGCCTCTGGAGTCCGGTGACTGCAGGAGCACCTCAGCTTTCAGTGTTACAGAGGATGTTTTTGTAGCCCTCGTATTTGCAGAGAAAAACACACCATTAGACCTCCTCAATGGCTCAGAACTCAGTAAAATAGGACATAAACGTCTTATTAAAAAGCCCTCCTGATGCATGTCAGGGTCATGCGTTTTGGCAACCGGACTTGGTGTTTCTACAGCAGCCGTGAGCGAGGATGGGGAAGGTGGGGACCGCATCCCGCCAGGGAAACGCGCAGACCTGGGGTGGACGTTGGTGGGAGACACGAGCAGGCAATGTCGCAATGACATTTCCGCAGTCATTTTTCAAATTGTAACCATACTTGATATTTAATTGGGACCACATTGGTTGAGTTCATGCAGCCTCAGTATTAATACTTGACATCATTAATTTTTGTTTGTGTTACAGCCATTGTTGTCAGGGAACGGTGTCAAAACATGTCACTATCGTTTAAAGCCAGCTTTCAAGAGCTTTGCAGGGTTTTTTTTTTATCCCCTTTGGCTTAGATTTGGTGTGTCCTGCCATACCACCTACATCACTCGCTGTATCGCTTTCACGCAGTCGGTCAAGAGGCCATTTTTATGTTTTGGGTTTTTTTAGGAGATTTTTATTAATACCGTCCTCATTTTAACTGGGAGGAACCAGCCAAAAGCTGAGTTGCTTCTCCCTGTTTCCTTTTCTCCTCTTTCCCGGCATTTCGCACCACCACCCAGGGGGCTTTACATTTGCATCCCAAGCCGGCTGCTGCCTTCCTCCCTGTCCTCCTCCTCCTTGCATGCACACACGGGTGCAGCAGTGCCGTCATTTTCCCCTTTCTACCGGCTTCTTCCATATTTTGGACAAAATAGCACCAAGGATGGACATTGTTGGTTGCTTTTATGCCACCCACAAAAGTCCTCGTCCCAGCGCCCACAGAGGCTGTTGCTCACATGCCGTTGATTTTCCCTAACTTAACTCTGCATTCACAGTGCAGCCGGGCTGGTGCCTTTCAGCTCCGTTCCAGGTTTGCATCAGCGAAAGGATTTTTGCAGGTTGAAATTTGAGGGTTAACTTTGGGGTTTCCCTTGTGCAATCCACTGATTGTGCTTAATTTTTCTTTTTTTATTACTCATGCGCTTCCCCAGGAATAAATCTGGAGTTTTATTTCAGTTGACAGCAAGGCTTTAAAGGGAATAAAAAAGGATTTTATAGTGAGGCAATGAAATAAGACATCAAGGATTCTTTTCTGTCCCATTTCTCCCCTTTAATACTTTACTGTAATCATTCCAACGGAGGACCCTTTAAAGAAGCTTTAGGACTTCCAAGCTATTTGAACTCCACGCTGGACCCTTGCAAAGCTCAGCTGAAGCCTTCCCCGTGCGATCCCGGGCACTAGGTTTGAACCTGGGGGCTGTTTGGTGACTGTAAGTTGGCATTTGGAGCAGCCCGTGGGGTGGCTGTGGATGGAGGGCACTTACATCAGGGAAAGAACAATTATTTCCCTGCCAGGGTTTGCGGGAGCAGCTGGGCATCGTTGGGTTTTGCTAACGACCCAATGGGTCTCTCATGTGCCCACACCCACAGCTGCTGGCATTTGCTCATCTGCCCCAGCTCCTATAAAAACGGGGTGGCCACAACCCCCTTTCTCCTCTGGACAGCCTCCTGGGGTCTTCTGGGTGTGGTTCCTTCTCCTTGCTGGAACAGCCATGGTCTTCCAACACCTGAGGTAAGTGGCACATTCTACTCTCATTGCTGTAAGGTCCGTATGGTGGTACACCATTTTAAGGGCAGAAATGAAAGCAGTGCCCTGGCAGGAGGGTGCTGGGGTGTTTCCACCTGGGCTTGTGCGGACCGAGCTCCCGATGCTGTTCTGGGTGCTCCGATGCTGGGGTGCCGCAGGGTTTTGTGCAATTCCTTTTGAGCTGGAGCTGGTTTAGCTTTGTCCTGGGAAGGTTGTTGGGTCGCCCATGTGGCTACGTTATCACTGAGTGCTTTTTTGGAGGGATGTGCTGCAGGGAAGTGCTTTTTTTTCTGTGGTAGTGCTGGGACACCCGTCACGCTGCTGCAGGGGGTGAAACTTTGAGCTGAAGTAGCTGGGTGCCACTACCCAGTAGCATAGCGGGATCCCTGTCGCAGCCCCCAGCCCTGCATGGTCGGAGGAGACAAAGGGGCGGCGAATCCCTGAGCAGACCCACCTTCCCCTGCGCCGAGGGGCTCCAGCAGCGCGCTGGCCTGGGCGTTTGCTCCAACCCTCTTTATTTGTGTGGAGAGGCTGTGGTTTTGTGGCATGGGTTTGGTGCCTCAGCTGATCTGAAGCCGGTGAGTCTCACCCCTCCAAGGCAGTGACTCCTCAGGTGGAGCTTCCCCAGACCACAGCCCTCAAATTTCCTTCTTAACGAGGAGCAAGATCTTGATGCTGCGGAGGAGCCCGAGATGAATGGTCTGAGTCACCCTGGCTGCTTTATGGATCATCCGCGGAGGCGGTGGGACCCAGGGGTGTTCTGAGGTGTTACCCAGGCGGTGAAGCTCGCTGGACGCCTTCACCTGTGAGCGCGGCAGCGCTGCCAGAGGCACCAGCTGGTTCCTTGCGGGCGCAGCCAGGAGGGCGACGGCCCCGCAGTCCTGGCTTCCCTGTGCCAAGCAGGCCCGAAGTCTGCTCAAGTGAAGTCCTGAATTAGTAATTCTAGTGTTGGACCTGCGTCCTCGTGGGCTTTGATTTGTGCAGCGTGATTATTTGACAAGATCCTCTTCATTTGAGCAATGCTGCATTTTAAAACTCTCTGTGATGAGAAGCAGCCAGTTGCTGCTGGTAGGCCCCAGAGGCTGCCGCTCCGCCTGCGAGAAGGCGTTCATCATCCCTGTCCTTGACGTTCGTGCTACTATGAAAAATACCTTTTACTAGGCTGAACGGAAAAGAAATGAATGCTAGAAGGAACCACATTCGGCTTGTCTTAAAAAGAGAGGCTCGGATCCCTTTGTGGCACAGTTGTACAGGGTCTATCAGTCTTTAGACCATAATCCTTCTTCCCAGGTTTTTATCTCTGCAGTAAAAGTGCAGGGGACTTGTTCAATTAAAATGAAAAGCTGAATATTGCCCCCCATGCATGGGCTAGCAAGGAAAAAGAAAAGAATCCCTGTTGGTGCAGAGGAAGGAGCTGGAGATTTGTCTTGGGATGCGATGCTGCTTGACTTTGTGGTCTTTGTAAGTAATGGAACATCTCCAGCTCTTTGGGATGCGAATTAATGTTTTTAACAGAGCAGCAGAGTTCCTGAAGTGCTCGTACGTGTACCTGCCCTTCCCAAAACTTCAGTGGGCCCCGTGGGCTCAGGCGCTCTGCCTGCTCCCGTGGGGTGGCTGTGCCTGGCTTCGAGCCGGCGGGTGGGATCGAAGTGGGGGAAGAGCTTTTGCAGCCGCCCGGGACGCGGCGTGGTCCTGGGTCAGAGGATGAAGCAGCCGAGTGGGTGTGAGGTGGTTTTTTTCCTGACGAATGCCAGGACCAAAAATCAAATGTCTCATCCAGGTAAATGGCCCCGTGGAGGGAGCCGGCTGCGGGGACGGGGCTGCGGGCTGTGCAAATCCGCTGCCGGTGCCGTCCGCTGCCTTGGGGTTTGAGCTGCTGAATTTGGAGAGTGGGGCTGGGGGGAATCTGCTGCTCCCTGGCCGGCCTGCTTGGTTTTTGAGCTCAGCCAGCTTTTATGAGAAACTGGGTGTGGGGTGGCTGTGGAGCTGTGCTGGGGGGCGAGGGAGATCCTGGTGCCCTCACCCTATTGTGTCCCTCCTGTCCCTTGTCCCAGCTGTTTGGGAGCAGGAGCTGCCTCGCGGGTGAACATGGATCTGGTCTGGTGGATGGCCAACATCGACCACAACCTTCCTAGAAAGCAAAAATTCACCTCCATTTCCCCTTGCTTGAGGTGGGCTGGGTTGCTGAATCTGGCAAGCCCCCAGGAAGGGAGGTGTGCTGGGGGTGACACGGCATTGCAACAGGGTCCGCAGCATCACTTGATGCTGGGTGGCATGCCGGGGCTGGTCCCTGCAGCCTCTGCCCCAGCACCGGCACCCAGAGACTGGGTCCAGGAATCTGAGACGCAGTGGTTAACTGCGGAGCATCCAGAGTTATTTCCTGTAAATAACTTCTTTTGCTTTCCTCAAAGGTCTTATTTTCCGTTTGGTGCTCAATGAAGCATTGCTTGCTGCTTTGTGGATAATCCTTTCTATATTCCTGATTTATGTATGTGCTGGTGCGATGCACAAAGTAGCATCTGTACTATATACACTGTGGGAACAACCCAAAATTGCTCTGAAACTCGACTGGCTTACAATTATATTGGATTCTATTAAATTAAAACACATAGCACATATATTACACAATAAACCACAGCTATTTCATGGATCAAATTAAGTTTTATTTGGGCAAATTACAACCTTTCTTACAGTTGGGCCTTTGTGAAACCATTCCTTTTTAATAAAAGCAGGCATTTTTGGCAAATGCTCTTAAAGTGTGCATTCCCAATAATTGCATACACTGTTGCTATTCTTTCTGGGATATATGTGGCTAATTATCTTCTCCTATTTAGGATAGGTTCAAATGAGTGGTATCTTCCCTTTCCTCCTCCCCCACACCTCCCTTCTGCTGGAATTTCTTATTGCTTTCCATTTTTATTAGCTTGGCTATGGAAGTCGGCAGAAAAAAAAAAATCTCCTCGTTAAAAGCAGGAGTGCCTTTCCCGGAATTTCTTGGGGAAATGTGACTCTCGCAGCTGCCCTCTGGCCCCGGCTCGGGGGGATGAGGGGTTTGGGGGACAAAGCTGAAAATGGACCTCTGAGAAGCGAGATGAAACCTGGTGTGTGCGTGAGGGGAGCTCGGGAAGGGGGTGTAAAATGCATCCCATTTGTGGAGGCTCCTCATTAAGTAAGTGTTTTGTTTCTGCTACAGCCTTTTCCCGCACAGGGACAGCAAGGGGCATGTGAGACAGCGTGCCAGACCCTGTGAAACGTCTTTTGTGATTGCTCATCCTCACACAGGTTTTGCTAAAATTAACTAAATGGCTCAAAAATTGTGGGGATGGACAGACAGGGTGGCTCGCTCCCACGTTTCCTTAGGAAAGTCGGTTAAAAAATAAACCCCATCAGCTACTCTCTAGTTTTGAGAAGTGCTGCTCCACTGTTTTTCCTGCCTCTTGCTTTCCGTTTGCTGTCGGGCCAGGCTTATAACTACCAATATTTTCTGGGAATAGTTTCTCCCACAGTATTTTCAGCCTGGACCAGGAAACAGAGGAAATGTCCTAAGCGGGGTCTTCCTTGGGTAACATCAGTGGGACTTCTAGACCAGCGAGACCGAAATAAACAGCAGAGCAGCACCAAGCTTCCCGATTCCTGAACGCACGGGGTTCTGCAGATTTTAGGCTCGTGTTTCTTTACAGAGCAGCACCTCTGGGTGTGGGAAGGGTGCTCAGCCCCTTAGCTGGGTGGGACAGACGATGGAGCTGTCACTGTAGAAGCCTTAGCACATTACATAAAACTTCAAAGCTTTTTGTCAGTTTTCCAAATCCTTCTGGGCACTATTGTCAGAAGATCAAGAACTATTATTTAGCCTCTCAAATCACATCTGGATGCTGTTTATGGGATTGTGTTCGGCATGATCGCATCGGCAGGAGGGGGTTAGCACTGGCAGCGGGAGTTGGTCTCGGGGATGCCAGACTGTCGGCTGCCAGGGCCCGTGGACCGGTGGCATCTCCCCATCCTGCTCTCGGCCTGTGGTCCTGATAAAGGCACCTTAGAGCTAATGGTTTCCCTGTTGCTTTACAACTGCTGCCGAGTGTTTGCTCAGAGGTTCCTCATCTGCGTGTTGGTGCTTCCCAGCTCCTTCCCTCCCTCCACAGCTCCCTGGTGTGCGCCAGCCCTGTGGGTGCAGGCAGCCTCGGCACACTCCAGCTGCCAATTTGAGTTGGGTGACAAGCTGATGGCCCTGTGGCATGTATGATGGGACTGTCTGGGTCCTCCACAGTTCCTGTAGAGAGTAGACATCAACCTGTGACACAGGGGAAAGAAGAAATGAGATTATTCTGTCCATATAAAAGACTCCCAGAAATGTCTTTATTGATTTTTTTTTTTTTTAAATAATAAATTGAGAGCATCTCTGACCTGTTGTCTACTTCCCAGTATGGCCAGGATGGGGTTGCCCATTGCCACTGCTATGTAGTATGTGATTGTGGGGCAGGAAACATTGGCACTTGCTCAGTCCCTAGTGCCTCTGCACCGGGGAGCTGTGGTGGGGCAGGAACCAAATGAAATAGCCACAAAACATTTTTGGTGTCCTGGCAGTGTGGGAGGACAGTGGGGGCTGTGTGGCCGTGTCACTCAGTTGCAGTGGCAGGAGGTCACAGCCTGGTTCTGCCCCCAGAGCATCGCAGGGAAGAGCATGTGTAATGGGAGAGAAAGGGCAGAGTCCCCAAAGCATCCCCTGCAGCCTGGCTGTGGGTTTCGGAGGGAGAAGATTCTGCCCCTTGTCCCTGGTTGTCTCCTCCATCCAACACCCATGCCTTCTGTCATCTTCCAACGTGGGTGTTTTAAGCTGGATGATGCTCTCTGTCTCAGGACTGGTTTGAGTCAGGCCGCGGTGCCGTGCAGTGGGATGGCAGTTGGGACAGGAGGCTTTCCAGGCAGGTGGCATGAACTGCTCGGGGGAGCTAACTGAAACCCCGACTGCAGTTAAACACCACCATCTGAAGGGCTTTGTGTGGAGCATGCGCTGTGCCTCTTCCTGTGGCAGCAGGGATATCTGACACGCCGCTGTGTTCGCTTTTGGGACGCAGAATTGAAACCACAACCCATTTCTGGGGAAGATACATGATGAGTGTGAAGTGCCTTCTCCCGAAGGATGCTGGGGGGGAAGGGTGAGAAGAAAACCCCCACTAGTCTCTGGAAATTGCTTTCCTTCCTCTTCTCCTTCCAAAATAGCATAATTAACAGAAATAAACTTTGCAATGCTGTTAATTTTGAAGGTCTTGTATGCTAAGCTTTAACATGCAGAGCTCAACCGAGCAGGCGCTGAGCGCTGGGAATGGTTAATTATTACCCAAATGGTGTCTGAGTTAGTCTGAAAGGATTGAAGAATTATGAAACTGTAATGAGGGAGGCCCATTCTTGGCAAACACTCATGTGATTCAAATGCTGGGGAATTCAGCATGTTTTCTCTTTCTTCGGAGGACTTTGTAAGCCAGCCGATGGTCCAGATCGCATGGTGGGGATTGAGTGGGAGCATCAGTCCAGGGGAGCTGATGCTGTAACAGCTTCTGCAGTTCTTCTGTCACAGCAGCTGTTTAAAAATAGCTTTGGTGAGTCAATAATTAACCCATTGTTACTTCTTAAAACTCCCAAGCGTGTGAATTTCTGGATACGATGGTTTGGTGCTGGATCTGTAGGAGAAATTCTGTCTATGTGATGTGTTTGGCACTGCTGGGACCTTGCAGTGGCCCTTCTCTCTGCTCACCTCTGCAGAGGTCTTTGTGTACTCTTTGGGCTCACGTATGTAGAGTTTTCACAGGGAAGGGGTCTGCTTTCCTATGGAGAGCTCTTCTTTGGCTGTGGAAGGCCAAGAAAAAAGTTAAAACACATTAGAGGTCTTGGCAGAAACTCCTCAGGTTTTCTGCTGAAAATCTGAATTCTGCAGAATCCTTCTTTCTCTCATCTTCAGACCACGTGTGGTCCATGTCTGGTCTCTTCTGGATCTTAACCTGTTTGTGCCTGCCTGGGAAAACAGAAGTAATGGCTCCTCAAGAGCTTTTACCTCCTCCACCCCTCCGGACACCGTGGTCTATGCATGAATGGTTGGGGTTCTTTTAAGCAGGATTTCAGTCCCAAATCTCATGGCAAAGGTGGTGGAGATGAACAGTCATATCAATGGAAAGTAGTCTCTAAGGGTTTTGAAGAGTTTCCTTTGAACAGTCCCTGGTTTTGGAGTGCTGCGATCTTTTTGTCTCAAGCTCAGTTCACTTTCTCCCAGTTCAAATCTTTGAAGTATCGTAAATAGATAAAGCTGGAAACTGAAGTATATGATGGTTTAGAAATCATTTGGTGACCCATGTCCTGATGCTCCACTTCAGGCTGCCCCACGGAGCCCAGGCCCCCCCAGCCGCTCATGGGGCTCCCCCAGTCCTGACTGCGCTGTGAAGCGGAGGAGGCTCCCTGCAAAGTGACACTTTGGGAGTTGAACCCTTGGCATGGGAAACTTCAAAAAGCTTTTTTCCTCCTACAGATGTTTTTCCTCAGTTCTAGTGAAACAAGTTAAGTGTGTGGGAATGCTTTCAGTGCTCTAATCTTGGGGGTTTGATGCCTTTCTTTCTAAAACGTCCCTCATGCTTCACTCCCTGTGCTCATCTGGTTTTTAGCTGCTTCACTTGCAGCTTTTCAAGGAACAGTTGCACGTAGATGGTCAATAAGACTGTTCTGCTTTGCTCAAAATGTCTCCCACCAGGAAAGTCCCTGCTGAGTTGTCCTTCTGCTGCATGTGGTGAACTGCACAAGATTCCCCTCTGGTCATTGCTTCTGGTATTTCATAAGGGCTAATCCTCCTCCTCCTCCTCCAGCTGGTTGTGTGTTTGCAGGGTAATCCCCTATAGGACCTATGCTCTGCTCCAGAAAATGGCTGGAAGGGACCTTTGACATCGCTGATCCTAAAGTACTTCTGAAAACTCTGCTGCTTTCTTGTGGGTCCATGTAGTCCCAGAGACAGACGGCTTGGGTGCCTGGTTGGAGCCTCTTGGACAAGCCAAGGAACCAGTTCCTTGGAAAAACACACCTTTTGACATCTGGAGTTTGGCTCCATGGGTTATGATATTTGGCAAGGGGAAGTAGAAGGGGGTTCAGCTGCTTGAGATGTTGCCTTAGTTCATTGGCAAGGCTTTCCTTCTCCTGAGGTTGGAGACGAACACTATGAAACAATGTAAGATGAAGGCATGGGTTAGGGCAGGAAACAAATCCACCTGTATGCTCTTATGAACCAGGAACTCCTTTGTCCTGTAGCACTGGGGTTCTTGTCTGTCCTTCCTGCTTTAAAAATCATGAAGAAACTAAGTCAGAACATGATTAGTTTGAAAAATGCTCAGCTTTGCAGCTTTTCACCTACAGCTTAGTCCAAAAGGCTGCAGTCTTGGAAATTGTTCCAGTTCCATCAGATCAGAGTTTTCTGATCAAAAAGTATTTACTTTTTTTTTTAAAAGTCCTGGGCTTTTCCTTTAGTTCAGCTGATCGTTTTAGTGTTCTCTGCTTTTGCTGTGTCCTCCCCTCGTGTCTGTAGTGAAAGATCTGTGGGATCTGCACATAGTTAGTTGCCACTTCTAGTTTCTCCTGTCTGGCATGTGAAGTTATTGCAAATCCCAAGAAGGTGAATAACAGATAGCAAAGTGGAGGTTCCACTTCCAGTGGACTCTGCGTTTAATAAAATGAGTATACTTATTTCTATTATGGGGAGCCAGTTCCTACCAGCCTTGCTTTGGAAGTAACTGTTTATGCTGTGGCCTGCTGCTTGTGCCCAGGTCCTTCGCCTGGTGCAAGCCACTGCTGGAGCTCTGCTCTGCTCCATTGGGGCCTGAGAGCATCTTCCGCTGCACCTGGGGTTTGAGGTGTCGTGTCCTCGCATGGGTTCCCTCTCCCTGCCCTCGCCCATGGTACGGGTATGGGCACAAAGTGCAAAGGTGCCGCTGGTGTCCTGCACATAAACCTCAGCACTTCCCGTAGGGAGAATTTCTCTGCAGGGGTGCAGCCCTCCATCCATGGGAAAATGACGGGAGACCTTACTCTTCCTCTCTGCTTCCTAGTTGTGTCATTCCCTGACACATCGCCCAACTGGGTCAAACCTGTGCTGGGTTCAGCAGGCAGTCCTTAAATAAGCAGTATTTATGCTGCTGTTGGTGTAAGTAACCTATTAAATTGCAGTGCATGTGTAGTAACTTGGGTAGGAAGCCTCTCAACAACTGAGGTGACTTCAAGTGCGTGGTGCCCTGATGGGAACTGACCTCAATATTTCTTTTCTTTTTTTAAAAAAAAAAATTGATAGCCATGCCCTTGAATTCTTGCATTAGTAAATATCTCGTGAAAATGCGCATGTGAGCTGGTATCAAGCAAGATAAAAAGGGGCTACGCAATGATTTTGGAGTTGGGCAATATGGTTGTACGTTTTCACTCTGAAACTAGACAAGCTGAGATGAAATTTCTGGAAGGTTTATGATACCAGCTTAACATTCATAAACTTTGGTTTATTAAATGCGAAAGAAAGCTGTGAGGTAGTTTTTTAATGTGATGTTGTGAAACTTGTTTCCTTCAAGACAAGTGATGGTGTGCAGAGGGGGAGGTGGGAGGTCAGAGCTGCTCCTTCAGTAAGACGTGGGCCATCCTCCCTCTCGCCAACCGACGCTCCCCCATAAGAACCCCCCCGTGTGTTTGAGCTGATTCGGCACAATGCACCAGAGAAAGGGAACAAAGTAAAGGCTCATAAAGCCTCTGGACATCACCTCTTGGAGCAGCGGTCTTTGAGTCAACAGAAAACATCTGCAAAACAATCCTGCAATCTTCCATGTGGGCAGGAGAATGGTGTAGGGAAATGTAGCAGCTGAACTTTCAAAGCTCGGCCTACTTTTTACATGGCTGTGAATGAAAACTACTGGAGCAATGTTGAACAAGATGTTCCCTTGTTTTAGAAACACCGCTGGGGTTATTGTTTTGAGATGAGCTGGGAAATGTTCTGTTCCCTCCTTTTCTAGACCTGCAGTTGGTAACGTACCCCTCGGGTGGATCAAGGAGAGGGGAGGACTTCAAGGCTGGTGTTTATGTAAAGCTCTGTATGACGCTGCAAGGCATGGTGTGTGCGCAGGTTCACTGCCCCACAGGCCCCGTGGTCAGACGGGGGTTTGGGCTGCAGTTTGGGTAGACCTGGGTTTGTTACTGATCCACTGCCACTTTGCTGTGCAGCTTCATGTTGTTCTGTCCTGACCCATGCCCAGGCTGGGCTGATGTCCCCCAGCACGATGGGGGTAACACCACCAAACTGGGAAGCACCAGGGCACCCGAGGAGAGCCCTGAGCTCACCGTGGAGTTGCACCAGTGCTGAGGGACAGGGTGAGCCCAAGGGGCTGTGATACAACTGTCCCTTTGTGGCATTGCTCTCCCATGGCGGAGGATGTTTCTGAGCACTGGGAAGTTCCTCTGGGAAGGCTGGTGGTGCTGCGCCCACTCCCTGCCTGGCCCCAACATCCATCCTGGTCCAAGGTCAGCATCCCCCTTCAGGGCTCTGGCTCCGAAGCAAGTAGAAAAATAGTGCAGCAAAGCAGAATTGCTGCTTGAGTTGCTTTTTTCATTAAAAAGAGAGGGAAGGAGAAACATCAAGCTCAACCCCCTGTGTCCACAAATCCTACCCTTGTCTCGGAGTATTAAAAACATCCTGGAGCTGGGACCATGCTTGTGCTCCTCAGTGTTGAAGGAGGATTTCTGCCAAGACACTGACCCCTTGTGGATTTTGCAAATGTCTTTGCATCTATTTTTCTTTTCGAAAGGCAAAAATCCCCTTTCAGACCTTCACTTGGTCCCTTGCAATCCAGAGCTATCAGAAGATTTATTATTAAACGGAGGCTCCAGGGTGATTTATGAAATTACAGCTGAGCCGTATTGTGCACTGGTTACAAATTGCAAAGATATTCCATGGGACATAAGCTCCAACGAGCACGGGATATATTACACTACGGGGAAAAGGGGAGCTTAAAACCAGCTGGCTGACTGTAACAACTACAGCCACTTCTCTTTGATGAGAAGATGATATACATCTGGGTTTAATACAAAACATGATGGACTGACACCGGGTTTCGGAATATCTTATACAAACTGGATAATTTTTGCTTGTGTTTTTCCGGAGCTGTTGCACTACTTTTATTCAAAGTTATATTCCTTTTTCCTGTTGTTTCTTCACGTGCTAGCGACTCCTTGTTCAACTTTATAAAGTGCTGGGGATCGTTTCTCACCACTTTCCAGAAGGGTTTCTCTGCACTCTTTGAGCGCACACAGCGAGTGCTAGGGCTTGAAAAAGGCGATGCTGCAGTACCATATGTGGAATCACTGAGCTAAATTGGCTACCTATAAATATACCCCAGATGTTAATAGGAAAAAGGAAACTGGAACACATTATCAGGAAGGATGTGTCTTCTTTGGAGTAAATCCTTCCCATGGAGACCCCTCCTCTAGCTGCTAATGACTGCACTTCTCCAGGAGAAGTCATCTGTGAGCCCTGTTGTGGTGGGTGTGATATATATTAAGGACACCTCTTATGACCTTCCGGTCAGTGGGAAGTCCCGGCGAGCCAGATGCTATGGGTTGTAAAGCCGTGTTGTTGCTCTGAAGATTAACCCAATGGAGCTACGCTGGTTGACAACATCTAGTCTAACGTCTTCTGCCATCCACAAAGACGTGTACTGGCCAGGTCTTGGTAGCCCATGAGTGGGAGGAATTGGTGAATTGGTGAGATTCCTTTTGAGCACTTTGATCCAAGAGAACAGCAAGGTTTCTGCATGAGCGATCCCATACTTTGGCTTGTTAATAAGTCATGGCATTTTTATTTAACTCTCTTGATTGGGTAACAGATCATTTGGCACTGATTTTGTTCCCTGAACTGGTTGAGTGTGGCTCTTAGATCTGACTTCTGTTGTGAATATTTAATGGCAAGTCTAGAATTTCTTACGTTTTTGGTTTAAATTGGCTTTTACGAATAACTAATCCTGACATGCCCATTTCCAGTAAATAGTCCTTAAAGTCTGAATGCAACTAAGCTTGCTTCAGTCTTCCCCAAACTTACAGGCTGTGTCCGTGGTTCCTTGCCACAGCACGCCTGGGAAGCACCTATAAATATCCACTCTGAGTAGAAATCTTGCTTTCTAGTAGCTGATGGCAGAAGTACTGGCATTCCCCCAACCAACTGCCAGCGCTGCAGTTTTGGGAGGGAGCAGGTTGCATCCTTCCTGCTCCACCTCAGTGTCTTGCATCTAGAGGAGCTGCACCTTGGGTAGATGCAACCTCCCAAGCTGAGCTTCTCACCCTTGAGCTTAAATCCTTAAGTCCCCACTGGAGGCTGCTAGCAATAGTTGTTCTTTATCTCATTTGGGGGCCAACCTTTGGATGGCAAAGTCCTTGTACCTCTGTGGTTGGATCCAGCACGTTCCCAGAGCTGGCTTCAGGCCAGGGCGCTCCAGCTCCCAGAAGATCCTGTTTCAGTCACCTTTTTAGGACTCTTTGGGCCAAAGTGTGCTTTGATGTCTGGCAGTTTGGCCCCTGGCACACCCTGTGGTCTGGCCTGGGAGAAGCGCTGGGAAGGATGGGGCGTAAATTATAAATTTCTGCAACATCAAGCAATCCTGGCTGAGCCTCCCCGTTCTAGCAGGGTTACGAAATACCGACATGGCTTTCTCTGAGATACTAATTAGGGATGGACAAACCAGAGGGAAGAAAATAAGAAATCCCTTTGCACTCTTTCTGGGGTTAAAGAAAGTTCAGCTAACTTTCTTCCTCCCCCCTGTTATTTTTCCCTTCAGTGCAGGCTTTTCTCATCCAGGTTCCAGCAGGGCTGGGATGTGGAGCTGCTGAAGCGCTGGGGGAGGCTGTAGCTGTCGCTGCAGGATTTCCAAACCAGGCTGAAACAAGCCAGTAACCTAAATCTGAGAGTGCCTGTGTGACTTAGAGCAATCCTGACATTGCAGCGCTCCTGGCTCTCCAAACAGAATAAATCGATGTGTCGTGTATCCAGCAAAGATCTGGATGTTGCTCAGGGTAGCAGATGAGCTTTATTCCCCCTTTCACAGGTGGGTATGGTGCTTGGAGGGGTAGGGTTGTGCTTGGTTGGTGCTGCAGGATTGCTGTGCTCGCCCAGGGTGCAGTGTCCGGCTGCTGTGGCCGTGGGCTGGAGGCAGCCACACCTGGGACACCCGTCCCAGCTTTGCCGATTGCTCCTGCAGCCGTTCTTCTTGCCAGAGTGGTGGCCTTGGTAGTGTTGGTGGCCTTGGTAGTGTTGGTGGCCTTGGTAGTGTTGGTGGCCTTGGTAGTGTTGGTGGCCTTGGTAGTGTTAGGTTAATGGTTGGACTCAATGATCTTAAGGGTCTTTTCCAACCTAAATGGTTCTATGATTCTATAAATCCTTCACATAGCGTAATGAACGCATACAAATCCTTTCTGAGCTGCCGACGTTCCCTCTTTGCAGCTCATTGAATGTAGAAAGCAAGCTTTCTAAATAAATAATAGTAAAAAGCAGCATGAGTGAATTAACACACATCAGTGCACGTGTCTTTGGCTGCGCTCTGCTCATCTCATTTTCAACAGGAGCCTCTTTCCACAGACCTCCCTGCCACAACGTGCTCTCGCAGTGCCGGCTTAGACCCCCACATGGATTAAAACTGTGTGATCACAATGGATTTGTCTCTGGCTAATGAAGCTCTCCATCTAGTGCAAAATTCCTCTAATGCATTAGGAAATAGTTATCATTTTTCTCTGGCACTGCATTTGATAAGCAATTGCCTTTGGCCAAAAGCAATGCCAAGATTTTAGTGCTTGTTACAGAGCTAAATATGTGACATTGCAACACATGTAATTGGGATAATTTAACAGCCCATTAACAGAGTGCAGGAGTGGCCTCTTCTCTTACCATTGTTTGGGTCCACTTTTTATAAATCTTGCGGTCTTCTGGGAGAATTTTTTTTTAGTGAAAAATGGACATGTTCCTCATTAAAGTCACTCATTTTGAAACATTGAGCAGAAGCTTTTTTGCAGCATGGGTGGGGGAGCTGCTGATTGGGATAGGAAACCTGGAGTCTGCCACGTCCCAGTATGTTAAACTGGGAACTAGTGGGTCATGTTCTGTAATCCTGCTTCAGGCAAGTCACTTCTTTTCAAGGGAATGTAAAATGAAGATGATACATGAATTTTGTGATCCCTGTGTGGTTCCCGTGATATCCTTGTCACAAGGCAGGAGATGTCTGGAGGTGATGGGACTGTCGCCACCTCCTGTCCTGTGACCTTCAGTGGAGTTGTGTGTGTAGAGGTGGAGAAGTCTAAAAATGGGTCTTCTGAACTATCTTCAGAAAGACTCTTTCAGGGCAATTCCAGATCTTACTAGAAGCAGGAAAGACTGGATGTTGCAAGGGATCCTGGTCTGAAGAAGCTGTATTTCTGGTTGAGCCTTGCTTTTGAGCTCTGGGTAATGGGGATGGATATATTTGCATCAGAATACCCGGTTTCCCGAGCAGCATCTCCAAGCCTTTTGATGTTCATGAGCATATGCGTGCTTGGAGATAGACTTCTGTATGTGGTATTGCACTGAGGAGTTGGCAGCAACAGCCAAATCCAGGAGCTGGTAATTAAACCTGTTCATCTTCTTGTCATGATTGTAGTGGGTTTGGGTGAAATCTCAATGAATTCTAGTGTGAGAGCATCCCTCCTTTGGCTTAACGTAGGCTGGTTGGTAGGTTCTTTTATGCGGTAACGCAGAAGAAGGGGTTAGTTTGGGTCCAGGCTGACCCTTTTCCCTCCATTGTGCATGGTGGAGGTTCAGGATGCTCGGGAGCACCGGCATGGCCAGCAATCTTATTTTACCTCCATCTCCCTTCCTTCTCCATCTCTTGGATAAGGAGCAGCTCTGGCTTTAGGACAGCGATCACAGTACTAGTCAGCCTGTCCCTGCTCGTGCATTTTCCGGAAAGTCGCCTATTTTGTTGCTGAAACCCCGATGTAATTAAATTAGCATCCAACTACCAAGCGGGGTCTGAAGGCAGGGGAGTGCCTGGTGCTCCCGGAGAGCCAAATCAAAGACACAGACAGCAAACCAGCGGCCCAGAGGTCCCGTTTTCCTGCCAGCAATGTTTCACTAATTGAAGGGACAGTTTAATTTTAGCCTTTCTGGTGGTGCTGTTCCTTTCCTAATTAGATCCAGCCCAATAGGAAAGGAGAAAAATTCACTTGAAACCTGCTGATGGGTTTTGCTCATTCAGCAAAGCGGGGATGGGGACTGGTTTTAGTCTCCAAGTCGGGTACGGCTGTTTCTGATTAGCACGGGGAAGGCTGCTGGGAAGGGCTGGTGGGTCGTCTGTCTGCAAGCGCTGCTCTGCCCAAGCCATCTTTAACCAGAGCAGCAAGACCCAGAGAGCTCTTTTACGGCTTTATGGTGTGAAATGACCTGATTTGCCATGATCCCGCTCATGTTTTCAGCAACACGTAGATAAAAGGCAGCGCAGATGACTTTAAAATTCACGGGTATTGCTCTTTTAACTTGCATCTCCCCTGATAGGCTCCTTCCGCTATAAAACACGGGCAAGCCTGTCTTTGCAACTGGGAGAAGCCTGTTGAAATGAGTTAGATTGACTTTGTTATGGCTCCAGTGAAAACTTCTAGACACTTATTCAGAAGCCATTGCACTTGCAAAACTGGTCCAAAGCGCTAATCCAAGCAAGTGTGGTTTTACTGTTTTGAGGCCATCGAGCTGCTCTCGTTACACGGCCCCAGTTAGCACCACGCTCGGCGGGGTGGCATCCCGTGGCTCTAGACCTTCCCTGCTGAGGCTTGGTAACTACGCTGTAAACATAAGCTCTGAGCTGAAACCAGGTTTCCCTGGTCTGTGCCACAGAACAAACAGTGCAGGTTTTTAAAAAAAAAAAAAAATTTGGCACAAATCAGGCTAGTTATATTTGCATTTGAAAAAAAATTTCTTCTTTCACTCCCCCTCAAGCAATAACTTATTTTTCCATAGTGTCAGATTCTGTGATTTAATCAATTGCCTTTATAAGTTGTAACAAGGTGTTTTCTTAAATTTAGCAACTCCTAAAATTTTGGGTTTGAATGTTGAGCCAATTCTCTGCCTGGCATAAGTGTTGCAGGTTACTTCCCCCACCCCATTGAAATGCTTTTTTGAATAATCCTCCCCAGTTTTTTCCTAAATGCTTTTTGATCCCCAGTGGAAAATATAGTACTACTCAACATTTGGAAATCTTGGGTTTTCAGGGCAAAAGGCAGAGAAGCAATGCTTTTAGAAGCTGAAATTTTAATGAAACTCAAACCCTTGTTCAGAGCCGCTGGTGTGCTTTGGGGGGAGCTCCCGTCCCGTGGGCTGATGCCACGCTTGTACGTGAGAGATGGCTTCCTTGTTGAGGATTTTATCTTTGCGTGCCTCTGGAGCATTCTGGTGTCCTGGGTGGTACTGGTGCCCAAGTGGCATTAGTGCACCTTCCCCTAATTAATCTAATCGCTCTTCGGGGTTGATAGAAGGAAATAGCTGGGGTTTTGCTTTGTAGGGCTTCCTATGGTGCCCACAGCACTGCCTTGCCCCTCGTATCGTGGGGTCCCAGGACATGGAGTGTTTGCACCGGCTCCTGAAGCATCCCGCCCTTGCAAGGAGCCCGAGCCTTCCTCCAGCAAAGCCCCGGCGGGTTTTGTCGCAGTCTGGAGCGCCTGTCAGACAGGTCCCGTACCCTTGGGTAGCTAATGACAATGTGCAACGCTGCGGTCTGGCCATAAACAGGTTTAAAACGAGCTGAGCTAATTCAGTCAAAGGTGTGAGAGCGATCCAAAGGCACAGTGAGTATCGCCAGCTCCTCGCTTTCTCCTCGGGGCACCGTCCCGCTCATTAACGGGAGGCTGTTGAATCAAGAGCGGCGTGGCTTGTTTGAACTGCAGGGTTGCTCTGCTTACACACGTCTTCTCTGCTTTGAAGGCTCTGTCGCTTTTCAGTTTGCATCAGAAACGTAGGCTCTCCCCATCTGCAAAGCCTACCGAGGTCTCCTCTCCCTGCTGTGAAAAAGACCTTTCAAACAGCTCCCGAGGTCTCCAAGGGCTTCTCTTCTCCTGAAAGCTGAATTGCCTGTTGGTTTTGGAGGCCCGCGTTCCCCCTGGCAGCCTTCCACGCTTATATTTAGAAAGGAAGATCATACCTTCCATCTCAAAAATAACCAAACCTGATGACTTAATTTAGAGCATGAAAATTAAAAGCTCCCTCTTGAACTGCCGAGCAGTTCAGGCTCCTGCAGCTTCTTGCTTGCTCGTCAGCTGTGGAGTTTCCCCACTTGACTGTAGGTTTATCTCAGTCAGCTTTGGGCATCTCGTGAGTTATTTGGGAGCAGGACTGTGAACCACGGACCCGTGTCTCCTCTCCACTGGCACTGGCTTCTGTTGGTGTCTGGCTGTGTAACTGGGCATCGGTGTCAGACCCGGACACTAGTCTCATGGGAGACTCTTTGCCATTACTAGCAGACAGACGGTTGTAAAAAAAAAAAAAATTTTAAGTCTCTTTTGATTACTAATATAACTTTACACTTTCTGTAGGCTTTTCTGGGGCACCATTGGAGAGCTATGTCTGTACACTACTAATAAATGAGCTGGAAACCTGTCTAACCCGCATCCCGGCAGAGAAAACTCATCTCTACAGGCAGCAACGGTGTCCTTTACACGGGCTGGATTTTGGTCCTTTGCTCACACGAACGGTTGCATCTCCTTCGGCAGTTTCTGCTCACGTGGAGCAAGACCCAAGCCAGCTCCAAGCCATGCTGGGGGCAGGATGCCTGGTTCCCTCCTTGCCTCTCCCTGGGCAAGCCCAGCCCAGCTCCTCAGTTCCTTTACACCTGATTTTATTTGTAAATCTGGGATAAGCTGAAACTTTAGCGCTGAAATGGGGTTCCTCAATTCTTTCTGGCTGCTTGGGGCTTGCTTCTTGTACATACAAAAGCATAATATTTAATAACGGCATCCGAGCTTGGTCAGTTATCGATAAAGCCCCGGAGACCTGCAGAACAAAGATGCTGTGTGCTGCTGTGATAAATGCTTTCGTTTCGCTCATTAAAGCTCAGCCTTACCTTAGCTGCTGATCACACCACTTTTTTACCTACTCTATCAGCTGTATTATCTGAAGTGCTCTTTGAGTGATTGCAATGTTGAAAGGCCCCAGAGTTAATTGGCATTAAGAATGGTGTAGTATTATTAGGTGTGCCTTAATGTAACAATCTCCATTTTCGTGTATTTACTCTGTACTACTGAGTAAACGCGGAGATAAAAGAAGGTGGAATTAGCACTTCTCTTGCTTGCACTAAAGCCAAGTTGCATTATTTTCTTTTCTGTGGGTTTAGGCCTAAAAGTAGCTCAGGTATGTGCAAGTTTAAACAAGACGAACCAGGGCCCCATTAAAAATTACTCTCTCCTG
Source organism: Calonectris borealis (assembly GCF_964195595.1). Classification (NCBI taxonomy): domain Eukaryota; kingdom Metazoa; phylum Chordata; class Aves; order Procellariiformes; family Procellariidae; genus Calonectris; species Calonectris borealis. Next base: position 2,444,197 of record NC_134322.1, on the reverse strand, counting down.
GATAATGTTCAACACAGGATTAATAGTAAAGAGGCTGATGTCATCTCAAAGCTCCCGTGACCCTTTGCACTTCTTTAGCACGTTGCTGAAATAAAACGTTTGTTACACAGAAGACTTTTCCTGCTGGAAAATCTGATGCTGCAGTCTTTCCAAAAGCAGAGGGAGAGGCATTTGGAGCAATGTGCAAAAAAATTAATTGGGTATTAAGAGCTTAACCTGAGAAACCACCTTCTCCTAAGAATAACCTCGCTGCTGCTGCGTGGCATGCCATGTGCGATCCCAGCCACATCCCGCCCATGCACTAATGCTTTCCGGGGTGTCCAGCTCTTGTGGCCCTGCAACATGGAGGGGACTGACAGCACATGCGTGGTTTTACCCGTGCAGGTGGGAAGGCTCCTGTTTGCTGCCCTCCCTTAGCAAGCGGTTCAGCAGATGCCAAGCAAGGATGTGCTTTCTTCCCGGCCCTAACACTTTGGTGTTGAGTTGCTCCAGTCTCTGCTGCCGCCGAGCGGGTGTTGTGAGCTGCTGGCATGGCCGGGATCAGCATTGTTACGGGTCTTCCAGGGGTGCCATCGCAGGCACTGCGGTAGAATTGCTCCCAATTCCTGACAGACTTGTCTTGGCTGGGTATAAAATGACTGTGCAAGAGTTTGGTGATTTTAGATAGTATAAGTGATGTTACATGGTCCCAGCACTGCTCATACAGAATCTCTTTTGCATTTTAACGTTAGTTTTTATCTTCCCAGCATAGTCTGGACTCTGAAACCCCTACTTGTCCTTCAACGGCTTGGACAAATCACGTTCTGCATTGCACCAGCCTGGCTACTGCTAAAGTGGGCTGGAAAAGGGCTGGATTAAACCAAGGATTCATTCTAGGTTTTGAGGTTACAACCAGGTCTCTCATGATAAGGAATTGGGCGTGCTATAAAATAATTATATAGCAACTCTCATCTCTGAATCTTTACAAACATTAATTAGCGGATTTCATAAGATCAGTTAACTCCTTTTCCCTGTGCCCGTAGGGACAGGTAAATATTACAGCTCTGCCCTGGTGTGCAGTCTGTGGCATGGGGAGGGCAGGCGCTGGTGATGGTGTTAGTGTCAGAGCCTGCGTTTCCTTGTGACCTTGCTCGTGCTGACTTTAACTGCAAAAGCATTGAGTTATATTCAAGTTTGCCAGGTTTGTCTCACAGGTGTAAATATATACCCCCATGCTGGGTATAAGAGAGCCTGCATTGGGGATATGATTCCAGCCTCTGCTCACGGCTTCCCCCTGCCCCAAGTTCTCCTTTTTCTTAGTTTTATCTTGGGAGTCCATTGAGATGCTTTTAGGATGCTGAAGGTCACCCTTGGAGCAAAGGTTTGTAGTTGCAGCCCACAAATCCCCTGCGCAGGAAAGCGCTGCAGCACCTGGCAGCAGCCTGGAGGAACGTGTGCGAAAGGGGGTGGCTTTATGGAACAGGTCCAACATCTCAGGGAGGCTGCAGTGCTTTGCTAAACTCTAAATAATAGCCATGGACTGGAGTCAGTAGGGCAAATGTTCCATAGCTTTAACCCTTCTTACATCCAGCTAAAATGGCTTTCCCCTCTGCTTCACCAAGCTGCCCTTGCCTCTTGGCATTGGTCTTGTGATGGTGCTTTCGCTGCAGAAAAGGTGGAGGAGAGGAAAGGGAGGGAACCTGCTCCATGACAGGTCCTCGAGAAGGTTATAAGCTGTTCCCTGCGAACGCTGGAGGAAGCCGCGTTTGTGAGGAGGAGCTGGAAGCTCCTCGGTGCCCTGGAGGCAGTGGTGTGATGGTTGCCAGCATCCTGAGAATGACCTTAGAGAAACCAACTTCCCAGTTGGGCTGTGCGGGAGTCACGGGCCTCGGCTGTGAACTCGGAAGGAGGGTCTGGCCCCGACCTTTAAGGAGAAGTCAGGGGCTGCTCTAGCTCTCCGAGGACACTACTCTCCATGGTATTCATATACCAAAGACCTAGGGGCTGGGTGGGTGGGATAGTCCCCAAACCCCTGTGCCACATGTGGGGAAGGTGAGGACAAGCTCTGGCTGGCAGGGCTTGCTGCAGGAGCGGTAGCCCTCTTGCCCTTTGGGAGAGTGGTTTGTTGTGCATGGCTCGGAGGGGACGGTCCATCAGCCCCCACGTGTCTTTAACGGCCCGTTCAGCAGTAATTCTGCCAGATGTCTCTGTCGCGTCTGAGCGTGCGGCACAGGAAACCCCTGCGGCCTCATTGCGGGAGGCCTTTGAACGCAGCCCACGCGGCAGCCCGCAGCATCTGTGTCCTGGTCCCACGTCCCCACCTGCAGCACCCGGGCTGTCCTGCACCGCAGTAGCTGGAGAGGTGGCCGAGGCGCTGGCATCCTTGCTCTGCAGGTCAGCATGCCTGCCCGCCCACCCTGGGGGATGGAGCTGGGTGGCAGGAATGCCACGGTCCTGGAGGTGACAAAACTCCTGTCCTGCCCAAGCAGGTCCCATATGGGATGTCACCACAATGAACACATCCACCGCGGAGCAGCTGCTCATCACCCGCAAAAGCTCATTAGCGAGGACAAGTGATGCTCCTTCCTCCAGATAGTGTTTTCTGATGGTGTTAAGCTCCTCTTCACATAGCTTTTTTTAATTGTTCTTGTTTGCACATCCTGAAGTCCCTGAGGAGCGTGAGAAGTGACTGGGAACATCCCAGGCACAACTGTCTCCTGCGGGCGGGTCGATCCTGCAGCTCGGGCGTTGGGAACCTGGACAAGGCAGGGGAGGGAAAGCAGATGGGGCTGAGCTGCCCAGCCCAGAGCCGCCTCGCTGGGGCACGGGCTCCGTGGCCACCCTGGGCACCCTCTGTTGCCCCAGCCGGGGACTTGTGCAGGGATTTACTGGAGACGTGCCCAACAGAAAAATGTCACGGGACAAGTTGTGCCTGTTTTCCCAAAGATTAGCTTTGAAATGGCCGGGAGAGAGCAGAGCCGCTTCCCTCGGTAAGTGCTGTCAGCGCTGGGCTCCCGGTGCCACAGCCCCTGCCAGGGCAGAGCGAAGGGTGGCCTGGAAGGGGGCAAAACGTCCTTTTGCTGTGCACCCAACTGCTCTGTAAATCAAAAACTGACTTTTCCATAATCTATTGCATTTGATGAGGAGGTTTCACAACTCAGTCTCTCTTCTGCAGCAGTACTCGGGTTTTTTGTATGTGGCTTTCTGCAAGGTGCTTTATCTTACCCAAAGTTTGCTTCACTTAATGTGGCCCTATGTGGAGGTTAATCCATTTTAAATTATCCCAAAAGGGTTGCTTTTGCTCTTGCGATGATGTACTATTTTAAGTATTTAAAGCATCACACGAGGCTCCTGGAGGAGCCAGTCTTGGTGTGGTGTTTGTTTAGGTACTATTCTGCAGGAAATGCTGAGGAAACTACTGCTAATGATTAATCAGCACCAAAGCCTCTGCCTTAACCTCATCAGGTGTGTGAGCAGCAAATATTTTAACCCTTGAATAGCACAAGTGGCTAAAGATATTTGATTGCAGACTGAGATATAAAATAAATGGGACAGAAGATAACAGGATAATGGGATGCCAGATTGGTGCAGTTTAGTGTGACATTGGTGAAAAGCACTGTCGCTAATGCCAATCAGCTCTGCTGTGGGAGGGAGTGCTGGGGCACTTGAGTGTGCAAGGGAGAGGTGGGATCACAGCTCTTGAGCTGCGGCAGTGCTGGGCTGGAAACCCTGTTGCTCTTTTTCTTTACAAACAGGATGCAGTGGTTTAGCTCGGTAGGTAAATACAGGGAGATTGGAAATTGGAGAGCATTCCCATTTCACAAGGACTTTCAAAGCTGTGCTTGAGAGATTGCTTATCTGGCCTGTGCTTAGCTGTGGGTTTAACCTTTTGTGCTCGTTATTGCATTTTCCTCTCAACAGCTGACATGCAGAGGGGAAAGTTGTGCTGTTTCTACCGAAAAATCCTCTTCATTACAGAAAAAAATCCTTAATTTCTAATGCAGGCTTTGACAGGTTAGCTGGAAAGGCAGAGGATGGGGCAGAGCTCACCCGTAGTGAGAAGCAGGGAGGGATGCTTGAGAAGTTGCTGTGTGTAACCTGCTGCAGAGCTGCTGTCTCAAGGGAATGGGAGGCTGTGATGGACCTAGCAGGGATGACTTATGCTTGAAACAACTCCTCTCCAGCTATATTTTGGAAAAGGGTCCCTGAAAAGTTGCTCTTCCCCTGGTCAGGGTGATGCTGGTGTCCTGTGTGTGCCAAGGATGCTACGCTGCCCCAGGGGAGGATACCTGCCTGGTTTTTAGAGGATGCTGTATGTCACCTTTGCTTTAGAGCTCCTTGCTTGGAGGATGCCGTTAGCAAATACATGGGACAAACCTTACTGTGTTTTTCTTTGGTTATATTTTTTCAGTTATGGGTTTGTCATGGGTTAGAGGACTTGCCTCTGCTATGGAGGGGACAAACAGGGACACTTGCACTTGTTCCTGCGGCTCAAGATTCATGTTGGGATCTGGGTGATAAAAATGAAGTTCCGCAGAGAATGCTGTGTTTCCGAAATGGATATAAACTGGCCCAATTTGAGCTGTGAGCTGAACAGAATGACTGGTCAGCAAATGTGAATTAGGCTAAAGCTGCAGTGACTTGGCTTTTGTGGCTCAGGTTGAAATCCCAATATGCTGACAGCGATTGTTCACAACTTTGCTTGTCCCCATAGGTATTTTTAAAGCTTAACATGTCTTTATAAATTAGGCAGCCAACATGTTTTACAGGCTCCCTCATATGATTTTTTTTTTTTTGGTGAACTCATGCAAGATAAAAGTATTACTTGTAATGAGCCCCAGTATTATCGGAGAGCATCTGGTAAGCATAACGCTCTGCTTTGTAAATGCAGATACGCTGCTGGGTGGCACAGCAAGGCAGAGATGGTCGGGGAGGTGGTAAAGTGAAAACCCAAACCCTGCTTCCCTGGGCAGCCCTTGCCCTGGGGAGCGTGAAAACCTGCTGTGGGGCTGAGCTGCATGGCTGCCGTAGGGGACTGGATTACCTATGGGAAATGTGAATCAATCTCTGCCGTTGGCTGCAATGGAGAATTACTTGGCTCAGCTTTAGCCTATATGTATTAAAAAGAGCTGGGGACCATTCGGGAGGGCTGCTGTGGTAGTATCAGGGTGAGAGAGAGCTGATTTTGCTCATCTTTCTCCATCCTGGAGAGGTCCCTGACGTGCTGGATGTGCACCCTGGTAGGACGAGTGCTCCTTGCTCCGGCCGGTGGAGCTCAGCCTTTAAGGTTTCCCCATCGCTGTAGATAGGTGTGGAGTCGCACCCCGAAAGCAAACAAAGCATTGGGTTTTAGTTCTGTCCCTCTTGTCTTTGCTGTGAGAAAGATGCACTTGGAGAGGCAGTCCAAGTTAAAAATAATCAGAAGTTTGAGTCAAAACTGTCCTTTTAGATGCTGTTGGTATGGCAGGGGCTTTGTTTAGCAGATACACAAATATTCCGGAGCCAGCCCATCAGCAGGATGGTGAAGTTTCTCTGCTGAAACCATTTCGCTGACCACAAGCTGTGAGTACCTGCACCCATTTTCCCCATGTTTCTGTTTCCCTGTGAGCCTGCTGGCAGGTTCAGGCTTGTGCTGCATCTGGCATGGAGAATTTCAGCATAACGGGGTTTTATAAAGGCACGGAATGGCAGCCTGTGACCAGGCAGCCTGGGCAGAGCTCGCTGCCATGGGGTGCAGGCAGGGACCCCCAGCTACGGATGAGCGGGCTGAGGGTGCCAGTGCCTCGTGCTGTGTGAGATGGTTTCTCCTCCAAAGGAGTTCTGGAAGTTGATGTGCAGACGTGGCACTGGTGAACAGGCATGACTTAGAGACGTCTGTGCAGCCGCAACATTGGCAGCTGGGTCTGGCTGCAGCTGGGCTTGGGGCAAGGGAATTCTCCAGCTGCTGAACCACAGCCGGTATATCTGTGCTGTAGCGGAGCTAACTGGTAATAGCGCTGCTGGTTTCCACTATGGAGTGGGATTTAAAATATCTGTGTGCAAACGTAGCTGGAGTCTAGCAGAGTGCTGGGGTAAATGTTCTTTGTTTTCTGTCTGGGTTGAGAAGTTTTGTGCAGAGATGATTTTGGAGAAATAAATGTGGCTTTTCTCATATGGCTTTTTCCATGTGCCCTGATGAAGGGTGTGAAGATGTGAAGTGCATCAGTATATCGGATTGTGTAATCGGCACATCCAGATGTTGCTGGAAAGCTTTTGTGAAACCTTGAGGAAAACTGCAGCTGTGCAAACTGTAGCAGAGAGGGGACAGCCACCCTCCTGGGGACATGAGCCAGCCTGAGATGAAGCTGGTAGGTTTAAGTCCCAGGCTGGAGGCTCAGCTGGAGCTGAACTACAAACCAGGCAATGGCTGGTGGAATTTTGCAAGGAAAAGGTAACGATGTCCCACTTGTGGCTGGAGTGATGGGCAGCAGCGTTACGATGGGGTCATGTCCGCAGCACTGCCAGGAAACCCCGTGAGCTTAGACACAGCCAAGCGACCAGCACGTCAGCAGGGGTCTGTGCCTGGGGACAGCCCAAACCAACCTCTGCTAAAATGAATACTGACTTCTCCTTTGATAATCCTAATTTTAGTGGTGTCCCAAAAGCCTTACCAATGGCTTTGAGCTTTGCCTCGCTGTGAAACATTCCTTCTAAAATGTTTTTTCTTGGACCAAAGTCATCCCTGGAGTAACTTCACTGAGGATAGTGGGCTTGATAGGAAAAATCTGGGCCATTTAAGGCTGCAAATCTCTGCAGTTCTTAGGAACTTGCTCATGTGTACAAGCAGCTCAGATATAATCAACAGTGAAAACATGCTGTTTCTCTTGGAAGCTGTTTACATAACACTTCAGCAGTGTTTAAACCAAGATTTATTTGTACAGAAAGGCTGCAATATCAAAAAGCAAAGCAATGTCACCTTTTGACAGAAAGGGTGGAAGAAGACAGCCACCTCCACTTGCAACAGGTCTGGGACCGAAAGCCCAGCAGCATCCTCTGCCCATGCTCGCGGCAGCACCCTGCCATGCACCCGGCTTTCTGGGAGGGTTTGGGATTCCTCATGAGAAATAAAGATGCCCGGGTAAGGGTGGCGTTTGTGGTCATATAAATGTGAACAACCAAGCTGCAGCTCGGTGTAAAAGGTATCTCCTCCCGGGTGCTAATCCAGAAAGGCTAACCAGGGGCTGTGAGAAGAGAGCTCCACAGGGGAATTATCTGTTAGAAATACAGATTTCTGGGAGTTTTCCCATTTTCAACTTGAAGCCATAATGAGTTTTAAGCAGCGGCCTGGACACTTGAAACAGCTAGAATAAGTCCGGGGAGTTATTGCCCTGTTTCAGTTGTGGTCAGCATTCAAAAAACCCTTTAGAAACGAACTCGAGGAAAACCTCCTCTCTGTGGAGAAGCTTGGATAGAGACCCAAAGCAGCTAGAGATAAACCTCCTGCACGAGCAGGACTATCCCTGCATTAATGGCCACAGCATCCTGCACTGGAGGATTATGAGATGATGGAAGTGGCATTTGGGAGGCCTGTGATGTGGGTTTCTCTGACAAAGCGGGTTAAGCTCCCCCAGGTTCTGGGTCCTGAACACATCCTCCTGCTGAGCAGCCTCAGCTGGCAGCTTCAAAGGCTGCACAGTCCAAAACGAAAACCTCAATAAAGGATTCAGCCATGAGAAAAACGTACGTACCCGAGAGGCCACGTGCCATGCATATGCCTGATAAACCACTCCCAAATTTGTTCCTATCAAGCATTAAAAAAATGCATCTCATGGTTCTGCCTTCCCTCTTCCTGTCGTAAAGCCAAAAGTCCAATTTGCAAGTCACATCTCTGCGCGCAAGTTGTAATAACTTATTTAAAACGGTTTTGGAATCGATTTAAGCAGGTGCTGTCCCCTGGTGTGCGTGGTTTGATTGAAACCATGGATTGAGGCTCTGCTGAAATCTCTGCCTGGGAGGGAATAACGGATAGGGAAGGGGAAAGGGAGTGGGAATGGCCACGGATTTCATCAGTTGTCCTGTGGGCCCTGGAAGGAGCTTGGATGTTAGCTGGGGTGGGCTGGGACTGCCTGAAAATTAGGCTTTGTGAGGGATCAGAAGGCAAAGCACCGACTGCCCGATGCCTCCGAACATCGGCTTGAATTTCCCGTGGAGGGATAACAGCAAAGCTGAGGCTGTGCGGCGGGAGGATGTGCAGAGGGGTCGCTGGACAGAATTTTTTCGGTGGAAAAAGAGAGCTTCCACCCTTGTCTGTGCTGTGATAGCCAGCATAGGAAGCAAGCAAGAAATAGATCTAGAAAAATCAACGTTCATAGTAGCCTTATTTTGAGTATATGTCTAAAGCTCTGCCTGCACATGCTTGTGTGAAGCTCTGGTGATGCTTTCAGTGACTCGCACTGAGACCAGAAGCTTTCAAGATAAAACAGGAACCTGTTTTGCAACTTGCCATTAGCGCACAGTTGTTAACTTTGCAGATGGTTTAAATTCTTGTTTATAAAATGGGGTGAGATGGCAACCCTGATTGTAGCTGTGCCGCAGACCCTGGGAGCCGGTGGGATTCCACGGGCCGTGACAGCTGTCAGCGCACCAGCCTTTGAAATGGAGAGCCGCTCAGACTAGTGCTTCAAAAGGGTGATATGCTGGGGAAAAAGCTTCATTTCACAAAAGCCGATGCTTTTTCCTTTAGGATAGGAATGTTCCTGGGCTTTGGTTTTAGCTGCGGGATCAGAAGCTTTGCTCAGGTTCTGCTGGTCATCAGGAGAAACCTGATTGACGAAGATAATTGCAGCTTAAGATTTGGGCTGAAAGATAATGCCTGTCAGATGCTTTTGGCTGCTTTTGCAAAAACCACTTACTGCGAGTTTGTTTCCAGTAGCCTGGGGCCAGAGATTGAATTGAGAGTTGAAAATGTACCTAGCATGGCCAGAGCTGTGTCCTGTGGAGCCGGAGAGCTGGACCTTTCTGTCCAAGGTGTGGCTGTACCTGGAGAGGATCGGTCCTTGGCACCATTGGTCCCAGGCAACGTACCTTGATGTTCCATGCACCTCCTTAATACCACCAAGAGTGACTCTGCTTCTCTGTGGGAAGCCGAGACCTTCAAATGCATCTCTTCTGATTTTTTTGGGAGGGAGAAGAAGGGTTGTCTCAGACAAAGCTCGAAGCAGCCAGGAGCCCCCAGTGCGGTGCATGGCCACCAGCACTGCTCCAGCCCTGGGGTTTAAATAAATGTGGGAGTGTGTTACCCACAGCTGCTCCGACTGGAGGTGGAAACGTGTGGGATCTGGGTGAGATTTCTCCTGCTTCAGGGAAGAACAAGACACTTCAAAGGGCTCATGGCAAGGAGGAAAGGTGCATTAGCAGAGATGGAAAGATGACAAACCCCAAAGCATAAAAAGGGGCAAAAAATGAAAATACACACTTGGGGGAGCAAAGGGAGAAGCCAAAACCGAGGAAAGGCTAATACAAAGGTCTGGTAAATAAGAAGAAATCAAAGTATAGTAAAGACAAAGACTTAAATCCCAACCAAAAAGGGATAAGTAAAAAAAGTTATTGTGGATGCAAAACAGGAGTTAGGACTTTAGTTAACTTGTGTAGGAAGCTGGATTAATTGCTCTTCCAGCATCCTGCCTTTCTATGCTGATAACTACTTCTCCTCTGTGCTCGTACAAAATGCTGAGTGATGCCCTGGGATTAAACTGGCCGTAGGCAGAGGCAGGACCATGGGTTTGGAGCTCTGCCTCCTCCCCCTGCCAGCTTCCCCCCTTCCCTTGGTGGGTACGTCGATGTGACCCACAGCAGAGCTTGTCCCTTTGCTCAGGGGACAGATGCTGCGCTTATGCAGAGTTTGAGGTTTGGGTCTTTGTCACTGTCTAAAAAGAAACTGCAGGATGGGTGTGCTGGAGGGGTTGGATCCCAACTTGTGTTGGGAGCCTGGGGAGAAAACGCTCACGAGAAGCAACAAAAGGACATAGAAATGGAGCATCCCTGCTTGTCTTTATTTGGAAGGGTAGCTCAGGTTTTGTAGTGTAACAGCAGAGGGAACAAAAAGTCGCATCCAGCCGCTGCTAACCATCAGGAGCTTGTGGAAAACACCCAAAGGAGCAAGGAGCATGTGTGGGGTGGATGTGGCCACTAATTTGTTCCGCATGTGAAGCTGAAAAAATGTGTTGAGGAATAGTGTCACTGCGCTTACTCCAGAGCCATGAATGTGAGCACAGTGCAGGGGGCAAGGGCTTTCCTTCAGTGCTCAAAACACAAGAAATTTGCCCTGGTTTGGCTGGGAAGCGTTAGGAGAGGACCATACGGGAACAAGGCTGAGGTCTGGTGTGTCCCAAAAATGCAGGATGGAGCAGCAACATCTGGCTTCTTTGAGAGGTGATGGGGAGATGGGTCTGGCTAATAGTGTACTGCTTAAAATCTGTTTGTTTTCTGGATCTTCCTGGAAAATACTTCACTGCTTCCCCCGGCATAATGGCAAGCAAAACCATTAGACGTGTCCAAAAATCTCTGTCCCATTTCCCCAAGGTGTCCCTGGGGGACTGGCTTTGGGCTGGTCATACTGGTGGGGACACGGTGAATCCCATCCTTGTGGTGGTGGGGTAGCTGTGCTGGGGATGGGTTGACAAGGTGGCATTGGGCTTAACCCACATCACGAGATTGACAGTAGTTTCCCACTTTGAAGTATAACCTATTGGAAAAGCATTGGAGCTTCTCAAGCTCATTGGAGAAGGTGGTGGCTGTGTCGTCTGAGCCGCCTCTGCACTGCTGTCCTCATGATGTGACCTCAATTCCTGCAACTCTTCTCCCAGAAGCTGGGAACGAAGAGGAGGTGGGGATGGATGGAGGGAGAGCCCCTTGAACGGGGCAGCAGCTCGTAGTTGACCTCACGTGAACTCCCGTGGGGCAGCAATGACCAGATGTGAGAAGCTGTTTACAGTGATATCATGTCCTGTTTGTTTTTAAATGTTTGTCAACCATTAATTGTTTCCATTGAAGCATGTCATGCAGCTACTGCACTTCAGCTGCGAGGCCAGTTTGAGTAAGATTTATTGGAGCAGGCTTGTGTTACATCTGCCAAAATAACGGGGGTAGTGCTTCAGAGGGAGCAGCAGAGAGCCTTCTCCAGTGGAAAGGTAGAAGATATGGGTTAAGGACAGGGCATGTCTACAGCTGAGATTTTGGGGTTTGATCTGGCACCCTGAGGCATGAGAGAGGGTTTGGAGGCGGCTGGAAAGCGTGGGGTGCTCTGAGTGAACATCAGGGACATTGGATGGTTTAGGGGCAGTTGCGCAGAGCAGCTTATTCGAAAGATGGAAAAAAGAAAGGGGGGAAATTCTGGCACTCTCCTCTTACATGCTGAAGTGTGTCAAATACGGACACATGTGGGTGAACCCCTGCAGAAACTTCTGGCTTTGTAGGGTCGTGCTGTGGGTTGTGGTGGGAGGGCTGTGTGTGTGACCAATGTGGTGGGCACATCTGGGAGGTGGGAAGGGCACGTGCTGGCCTGCCTGGACCAGTTTGGACCTGGGCCACCCACTGCTGGTGGGCTGTGAGATATTTCTTGTCCTATTTACGTAAAGTGCTGAAGTGTCCCTGGTGCACCCGCTGTCTCCCTGGGGCTGTTTCATAGATTTTAATGTCAGAAGAACTGTTAGGTCCAGCCTGTTCTGGTGTAGGTTATAGACCTCCCCAGTTACGTAGGGGCTGGATCTTCTGGCTGCAGACTGCAAATCCTTGTTGCAGGCTCTAGATGGCAGAAGCTGGCATGTTCCTAGGTCACCTCTTCCAAATGGGGATGAACACCTTGGTGTCTTGTTCCTACCCGGAACTCATACAGGTCTGGTAATGGGATGCTACACACCTCGAGCCCTAGTGGTATTGAACTTCTCTGTCATTCCTCATCCGTAATCCTCAGCCACAGTGAGGTTTTGTGAATTATTGCAGGAGGACTTCCGTAAGGAAGAGTTGCACAACCTGGCTCTCATCCAGGGCACTCGCTTCCCAGTATCCCACTCATGTTTCCTGCAGGATTTGCCTTAATGAGGCTTTGCAGCCCAGTAGAATGGTGGTGATAAATGGGCAGGTGACTGGAGGGCAAGTTTGTTTACAAAATACATACCAAAAGGGATGCTCTGTCTGATCCTTGCTGTGGGTCAAACTCTTGGCCCCTCCAGTGACCAAACACTGTGGTCAGCCCATCAGCTGCAGATGGGAAATCTGCCTCGAGGGGAAGGCAGCCACCCTGTGTGCCCAAACAGCTGGAGCTACACAAGGATGGGTAAGGCTTGGAAGAAACCGGTCAGGAAGAATAAATATCACAGGTCCTTGCTGCTATCCAGTGGGAAGGAACCTGCAGGGCTTCTGCTCCTGAAGGAGTAAAGAGGAGGGATCGATTCCTAGAGCCCACTCTTAAAAATATTACTGCCTGATCTTCAAGCAACTTCTTGTACTTTGCCTGGATCTAGGAATAAAATCCCTTTTGTCTGTGTGTCACTGAGTAACAATAAGTTACCGGTCTTCCTGAACACCAGACACACTCTTGTTTTGGCCTTTGGCCCTGAGACCTGATATTTGCTTGTATTTACAAGCCCAGTAATTACTGTCCTGAACCTGCTATCAGCATAAATACATACAAGGGAAATTGCAAGGTTATGGTTGAAGCTTGCAGGTTTTTAGACTAACAAATATTTTAGCCTGAAGATATATTCAACTTTGTTTTCCTTTTAAGTGGCTCTGGGTAAGATGAGAAGTTGCCTGTCAAATTTGATGGGGTCAGTAAAATTCAACCATGTTCTACTGTAATTAACATTTGAAAAGAATTTGCTTAGGAATTAGCTGTTGGCAGTGAAAAGCACCTCCTTGAATGGAAACGGAGCAAGCCCATCAGGGTTGATACTGTCCTGTGCAGTGCGGTGTAGGAAGGGAAATCCGGCTATTAACACTTGTCTTCCTGACAGTTACCTGAAGATTCATCATGGGATGCTGTCTAGATCAACCACAAGTGTCATCTCTGTGTCATTTAGAAATGCAATAATCATCCCAGCAAGCACTGAGTGGAAAAGATATTTCCACAATGATGGGGGGGGGAAGTTTGTAATTAAAAATGTTTAAAGAATGCAATGTTCTGGAAGTCGAATTGTTACTTAATGCTATGTGTCCTGATGGAATAAACTGGTTGTCCTGCTGGGAAAGCTCCTCTCTAGCAGTACCAAAGTGGCGTTTGGTCTCCAGCCACTGTGCTGCTGGTGAAAGCAGGAGCAATTTGGATTGCAATGTCATCTAGAAATCTGCATTGTGGGCCAGTTCCTTGTTGCAGCAGGGCTGAGGGGCTCATTCCTGATGTGAGTTTAGCCAGGTCTGCGCTTGTGGTGGCAAGCAGTGGGCTAGCATCTGTGCCAGGCTGTAGTGTGACTCCATACCAGACATCAGAGAATCCCTGGGACGTGTGTGGTCCTGGCTCGTGGCAGCAGCAGGCGAAGCTTTCCATGGGGTTTGCACCCTATTGGGAGGGTGAGGCTCTGATTAAGGGCAGCTCTGCTCTTGTGTGCCATAAGAGTGTATCAGAATAAATTGCAGTTGAGAAAGTTAGGGGCCACCTTGGGAAAAAAGGCTTCTGGTTCATTTCTCTGAAATGAGGGGACGATGTATTATGCTTTCTATAGTGCCTCGAGTTGAAAGATATCTGAGTGTGTTGCCTACTGCAGACATGAAATAAAGAAGTCACCAACCTTGTTGCCTTGGCCAGATTATTTTTTCACTGCAAAATTTCAGTTTTTCTGAGTGGCAGGAAAATAGCCCTTTGTCATCATCACTTAGTGACAACTAATCAGACTTCAGATTTCAAAGCATTAAGGAAAAAGAAAAAACTGAGATCACAGGGAACATGAGGTTTCAGTTTATCAAAGGTTTGGCAATTTGGCTCAATCTGCCAAATCCTTTCCTAATAAATAACTCGACAGGCTTTTTTAGGGAACAATAGTGTTACTTAATAGCGCTCTGTAATTAAGGCTGAAATTGTATTGATAGACACCCAAAGGCTTTTTCAGTCGGCATGGATTAGAGCTGCAGGGACGGGAGCTGGTTTCAGGAGGCGCTGGGCTTAGCAAGCAAAGATGACTTCTGATAGCTTAAGTGCTGTCTCTAAAATGTTAAACAAAGTTGTGCCCCAAAGCTGTTTTTCTTCTGTTCTTGATGTAGCTCTGAATGAGATAGTGTGTGCTTACTGTTTGGGGGACTAGGAGATTTTTTTTTTTAATATGCTCTAAAAAGCAAATATCAGTGAGGACTACAAAATGTAGAGTCAAGCACTGCTAGACATAGCAGATCGGCAGCACTTCTGGTAATTTGGCTCATTAACGTGCCAGCACAGTTGTGGTTGGAGCTTGCATCCAGGCTGGGGGACAGATGATCATATGAAAGAGCATCTGTTTTGTTGTACTGCTTTATAACCGGTGGCGAGTTGATCTTCTGCCCTTCTGAACATCTCCACAAGTACCGGTATAATAAAGAAACCTGTTTGGAGTCTTTTCCTTTTTGGTAGTGAGTTATGGGCTTTTTCCCCAATTTCCTTTTTTTGTTTTTGAAAATAGTGATGTGTGCTCTGGGGACACTTGAGCTCTGCAGATTCCTGGGGCTCGGCTCTCTGTAACTACAACTCTCTTGATGCATCTATAGGTTTCGCAAGCGGAGTGCAACAGCCTTGCTGCCGACCGCTTCACTTGCGTGGCTTCCACTGGAGAGCTGGCCCCCGTGTTCAGAGGAGTTGGAGGGTTGGGAGTCTGAATCCAGGAGGATCTGGAGAAGGTTATGCTGATTTGTAATCCCTGCAATGAGCAACAGCACTATCCACAGCTACCTGTGGTGCCTTCCTAAGATGCATGTACAAACAGCTGAGGAAGCAGGCTGATGTGTTCTTAAATGAGGCTGCTGGACTGGGGTTGCTCATGAAGCTTGGCCACGCAGCAGGAAAAACACGTCACAACATACCAGACCTGGTGCACCGATTCAGGGCAGCTGGTGCAGCCTCTGCTTGTGCAAAGCAGCATTTGGGCACTTCTCAGGGCTGCCAGACGTCAGCCTGAATAAGGAAAATGCTTGCAGATTTATTCCCTAACCAAGACTCTGTGGGGACAGAAAAAGTCTAAAATAATTGTGGGGATTGTCTTGTTCCTGTGTCACCCCCCACGTTATTGGCGCTTTACAGATGTGACATTGTTCATGGCTGGAGCTTGCATTCAGGCCGGTGCCTGGCAGGCGCTGTGGCTCCTCTGCCGGCTTTGACCGTGGGCAGGTGGCAATGCTCTCTCTTTTTAACCAAAATGCCAAAATTCTCCTTCCCTTAGGGCATGGCTTGAGTGGGGTCACTGCTGGTGGTACATGGCTGCAGTTTCCCCTTTGCCAGGTCTCCACCAGCACAGCCCCTCCTTTCTGGGGAAAAGCAGAAAGCAAAGCCTGGTCCCAGTGCCAACCCCACCAGAAAGCTAAACAGAGCAAAAAGCATCTGTGCATTTGGTCTTAAAACCTCCTTCTTTTTTATGATATGCCAGTGCCTGTGTGAAATCTCAGCTTTAATGCCACAGAAATGCAAACACGCAGAGGTTACGGAGCACAGCTGGCCTGCATGCCTGGCCACTGCCTTCCCAAGAGCTTCCCTACATTGATGGAGATGGCTGGGTCCCTCGCTAGGGTTTGGGAATATGGTCCCATGTGGCAAAGGAGCTCTTGCTTCTGGGTGCTAATGCCTCTTAACTGCCTAAAACCCTTAGAAATGTGTGTCTGCTGCTGAACTGGAGAAGTTGGCAGATAGAGCCGGTGGACGCTAGCTTGTGTCTTCACCAACACAGGCATCTGGGCGAGGCGTGCAGAAACTGATCAAACAAAACACCTTCATGGTTGGTGTTTTGCTTTGTCACCTCCTGCCCTTCCTTTTCTGATGGCGCTTGCGGTGCGTGGACGCCAAGCCTCTTGCAAGGGACTCCTACAGGACCAAATAAACCAAATGTATTTGTTCTGGTTTAGCTGATTGAGCAACCTTATCTCATGGGGCTTGTCTGCTAGGGCCACCTTGTGTGTTCGAACATGCACTGGGTGAGTATGAGCAGAGTGTGGTGGGGATCAGCTGGCCCAAACTAGCCTCTGGGAAGGGGAATTAGGCTGTGCTGCTGTGCTGAGGCTGCTTGAACGCTGCCCTGGCTCGCTGGTGCCATCCGGCTGCTCTGCAGAGCTTATAGTCACTGTTGACACAGTGCTCGGGCTCAACTCTACTTGGTGGAGACAATCTTTAAGTTATCTTTAGAGCGTTTTCTTGGGCAAACATGCTTTCTCTTCTGCATCACCTGGTTAGAGCTATTTGGGCTTTCTGATGTTATCTCTTTTGAGTTAGTTTACCTTTGTTATTGCCTCAGGGATGTCACTGGGGGTAGCAGGGCGGATTCCTAAATCTGGTTGCTGTCCTGCAAGGCTGATGTTGGGAAAGCCCACCTTGGTTTTATGGCACTCCTCTGTATCTGCCACTTCCACAGTAAAATGGCAAGAGGCCTTCATCTCCAACAAGGGACTTTGTTGGATTTGGCTTTAGGTTGCACTGATGAAACACGCAGATGGTCTGGATGAAAAGGAGATGAGAAAAGACGGGGGAGAGGAAGGTCCTTCAGGGCGGCAGATCGGGGACCAGCCGGGGCTGGGCATGCACGAGGTGTGCACAATAGACATCCATTTGGAAGCTTAATCCTTTAATTTCCCCTCATCAAGTGGGTTGAAATAATAATAATAAAAATAAAAGGCTTTCTCATGGTGATGTGAGCTGTAATTCAGGGCAACGTTTTTCATTTAGCATTCTCTCCTGCATAAAGTTACTGTCTCGTGTTCCAGAAGAAGCTGCATTTGAGCGCAGTAATGAGCTGCCCTGGCAGGACTACAAAGGGCTTCGGAGGAGCAGGTACGCGGAGGATGAGGTAAGTGTTGTCGTTTGGGTGAAATAGGTGTGGAAAGTGCACTCTGTGCACGTTAGTCTTCAAAGCCAGTAATAATTACTGCATTTGAGACTGTATCAGCAGTCAGGGCTGCGATTCAAGTCAGGCAGGAATACTTTGAGTAGCGCTTTTGTTCTCCAGCCGTCCAAGCTCCCCATCAGTGCGCCCGGTCGCAAGCGAGGAACGCAACTGGAAGTGTTGTGGCTTTGAGTTGGCGATCGTTTTCTGTGTAACCCCGTCTTTGATGCATTCATTCACGGTGCCCTGTGAATCCATGAATATGACTAGACTGTAATTGCTTTTAATCGCAAAACCATGAAAAGAGAAAATGAGAAATGGGGTGGGTGGTAGCAAGACAGATCTTGCACGGCTCTGGCAGCCGAGAGGTCTGTCTGTGTGGTGGCTCCTGGCAGGTCTTGGCTCTCCAGGAGTGCTGCTCTTGGTCTCATCTCCCTTCCTTCTGCCTTCACAGTTACTGCAGAGGCTTGGAGTTCAATGTTGTGGGATAGGTGTCTCCAAGATGATGTGTGCTTTTTCCATAAGCATGTGCAAAATACAGCGTGCGGAGCCAAAAAAAAGCTCTCAAACAGGGATTCACAATAGATCTCAATAAAGGAGGTCAGCGTGTGCTCATTTTACAGAATAGAAACAAATGGGTGAAGCAACTTGTCCTGGGTCACCAGCGAGCTAGTGGGAAAGTTAAGGAAAATGTTTTGATGCACCGAGTTGGAGCTACCCAGCTCCATTGCTCCTGTGTGCCGCTCTTTAATCACTAAATCATAGCTCTGCTACACAATCCCGTCTAACTGTAGTTCCCCTTGGTGCCTTCACTGAGGACACTGGGGTGGGCGGTCATGGTAAATGTCTAGAGAGCAGAGCTTTGGAAGCGATGGGGTTGGAGGTGTTCGGTAAGGGAAGTTCATCTCTAGGCTTGGGGATGCTCAAGGCTGTCGATGTCCCTCTGTGCCTTCAGGACGTGATGCAGCCATCTCCCTGGAGCATCCATCGCCACTCCCAGGCAGAGATTCCCAAAATGACTGCGATTGCCCCTGGGGTTCAGCCATTAGCATCACTGCTCCCACCCTCATCCCCAGCCGAGCCGCGGCCCGAGGCTGACTGCTCAGAGACGGCCCCAGAGCTGCAGCCCGGCTGTCGCTGATCTGGAGAATGTCCTTTTTGTAAATTGTGGGGTCACTTTCCCTGCTGGGAACAGCTTTAGACAGCGGAGGCCCTGGAGCACACAAAGGCAGTGTCAGACGTTCCATCAGCCACCGTCGCCAGTTTTATCTCTGAGTATAATAGCAATGAAGGGAAACGGTCTAATCTCTCCGCAAAGGCACTTCATAAAACTTTTCTCCCTAAAGAGCTCTTGTGCCCTGGAACAATAAATGCCATGGATGCGCTGCCAGCCTGGGGTTGCTAATTGTATTCATACCCGTGGGCATTTCTTTCCCAGGGCTGGTGGGGTCTCGGCACCTTTTTGGCCACTGCCCACGCGGGCTGGCGGCGGCCGGCCCGGCCCGGCGACGGCAGGTCTGCTGGCACGAGCGAGGGCTGTGGGTACCGCGGGGTCTGATGCTTTGGCCGCGCGATGACGTCCGGGCCGGCGCGTCCCACTGCACAATGCGCCAGTATGGCGAAGCGCAGGAGGAATGCGGCCCCGGGGCGCGGTGTCACCAAAGGCAATCGGGGTCTCGCTGGAAAGGTCAGGCAAACGAAACACAGCGGAGCTTGTCTGGCGGACAATAAGGGATGTGTTGTCGCAGCATGAATGAGCTGATCTAGTGGATGTCAAATGTTTATTCTGGGTTTCCACAGGGCGGTCAGATGAGGACCGATGCCCCTATTCCTCCTCCGAGCAGTGAAGACTGCTGTAGGAGCACCAGGACCAATCTGGTGGGATGGGCTGTGGTGTACCTGGGTCTTTTTTTTTTTAATTCTGCTGCCTTTGTGGCCAAAACCAGACTTCACACAGAGCCGATAGCACTAGCAGGAATGAGGGATGTCACTTCAGTCGGTGCTGCGGGGCTCCAGGGATCCTATTATCCCATTCAAATGCTCTCTCAGGCTTCATTTAGCCAGTGCGAGCACCTGTCATTAATTCTGCTGTGCCTCCTAATGCCTTTCAATGTGTCGAAGGTCCCCCAGTCCCGGCTAGGACGAAGGGCTGGGCGGTGGCGGTGGGAGAGGTGTCCATGCTGTCTGCATGGAGTGGTTTCCGCGTTGCTTATCGGTATGAGCTGCTCTTGTAACCCTGCAGCCAGGGTATGTGACAAAATCATTGCAGCAGCCCAGGTGGTGCTTTGAGGTGGATCTTTGAGTGGTACAGAGACATCGTTAACACACTCTAAAGACACAATCTTTACAGTGGAGTCAATGGGATTTTTTTTCTGTTTAACTTCATCAGTCTCTGGAGCAAATGGAAAAAACTGTTTTACTTCAGTGTACAGTAAGAATAAAGAATAATCTCCTTAGCCCCTGAGCTGCAGGAGTGAGAAGATAAAGGACTTAATCAGCACCCCAGTGCCACCCAGGGAAATCAGGATCGGCTGTCCACGGACACCGTTACACGCCTGTGATGTTCGTCTGGAGCTGCTTGACTGTGTGTGCTGCCCGTAGAGGGATGCATCCAGGGCCATGGATGCTGCTTTTCACTGGCTTGGGAAGAGAAAGTAGACATGATCTCTGGCAGCACACATGAAACGAGAGTGCTGGTCCCATGTGGACCACAAAATACAGGCAGCCTGGTGTTCACCATCCGCAGGAACTGATGCAGGGATGCAGGGACACAGCCCTTCGGCAGGACAACTTGGTAGGAGAGAGGAGTTGTGTGAGGCTATTGGGGCAAATGAGACAGGTGAGACCAGAGCCCTGCATCTGTGCTAGGGGGCCAATACCAGCAGCTCGGTGGCCCGTTGCGCTTGTGCAAGCTGCGCGGACTGAGGTTTGCAGCCTGGAGGGCGTGACTTGTGCGTCGCGTCAGCTCCTCTTGCCAATGCTGCAATGCCATTTATTAGACAGTACTTCACAGGCTTTTAATATATGTTTCTGGGTTTAATTTACAACTTGGGGAAAGATAGACAAGGTGACAAAGTGAACTGAAATATGAAATTACTTTAATTGCAGAGGAGGACAGTTTATAGGCTTCAGAATCCAAGTAATTTATTTTAATGATCTCCTCTGCCCTCAATGCATAATTACCATTCGCATATAGAGCTGGTTTCAGTAGAGGTATGCAGTGAAAGCTGGTTGGACCTGTTCAGACGGCAAAACTTCTGGCAACTAATAATCTGAGATGAAAAACGAATTAAAAGCAAAATATATTGTAATGTCAGAAACACTTCTTGCTTAAGACACTGTTTTTTGCTTAGTTTCCTAGAGACAGCTGTGGTCCATCTCAAACCAGCAATCCAAGGCACGTAGCATGCCTGGTTGAGTTTATTTCCAACCCTACATGGTAAAATACTTGGAAAATCTCTAGGAGTTAACACAGGGACCAATGGGTAATACGTCCCTTGGGGAGAGGAGATGGAAATGTTTTCTTTCTCTGCAGTTCATTAAATTGCGGGGGTTGGACATTTGGGGTGGTAGTGGGAAAAAAAGTGGACTTCAAGAGAAATAGATGCTTCTTTTCTTGCATGAATATCTGCTTTTGGCTGGTCATACTTGAAAACAGCTGGAGACTTTCATCCCCTGGGGAAGAGGGGCTGCTCGCGAGCAGCTCCAAGCTGCTTTCATGGCATTTCAGGTCCCACAGTGTAAAAAACTGTGGATGTTGTTGAAGTCTCTTGTTAAGTGATTGGGCGCATGAACCTCTTGGTGGTTCCTGACTCTTCCGATGTAACTGCTGTGGCTGTTTGTATGGGCATGGCCTGGCACGGGTGGCTGCTGGAGATGTGATGAGACTCAGTCTAGCTTCACTTTGAAGGAGGTTGTCTTGTAATTACCCAGCTTGGCTTAGCTCTGCCTTTGCATCTCCGCTTCTCCAGTGTCCAAGAGCTCTCCAGCTGAGCTTGGCCTGGCTTATTTGGAAGAAAAACACTGATGCCTTCAGAAACCTGAGAGCAATGCTGGGCTCTTCTTCTGGCAGGGCGGTAAAGTGGGAAGAAATTGGGTGTAACCTGAAGAACCTGGAAAGCAATGATGAGCCCGGGCTGGTGGGACTCATGCCAAGGAGCAGGCTCTGCAGCCAGGCTGATGTGCCTTCCTGCAGGGAAAGGAGGTGAAAATACCTTTTTCTTATAAGGATCATTAAGTTCCTTGGTTTGGACAGTTGTGGCACAGAGCTCTCCAAGTGCTGCCTTCCCAGGGTGCTTCTTGATTATTTTCAGATTTTTTTTGAAACCACAAGGATGGGCTGTGGACCAAGTGATCACAGGAGTCCTTAAAGTCTCTGTTAGCTCTCTCTGTGTAAAATAGTCACGAATATGTGGCAAAATGGGACAAAATCCAAAGGCACCTGGACCCTCCATCCGCCTGCTGGAATAGGCTGGCTGGGATTTCACGCGGCCCTGGTTGAAGTCATGCAGCAGCAGAGATTGGGGTTTCAGGAGTGCCATGAGACTTGGGACCCCAAAATTCACCTACCCCCTAACTTCTCAGACTGCGTTGGTGTTGGGTCCGGGCTGGATGGATCCACCACAAACTGCATGTGTCCAGGGGTTCAGCAGCTTGTCCCGACACTGGCAGCAGCTTGCTGGTATGGAAAGCCAAGGATTTAAAAGCTAACATTTCCCAGTGTTGGCACTTAGCTGAAATCTTTGAGCTTGATTTGTTATCTAAAGGACTGACTGTTGGACTTGAGCTGCAGCAGGTAGAGCTGGCACTGGAGCCGGTGCAGCTCTGCGGGTTCACAGCTGCTGGTGATCTGGCCTTTAAGACTTACTAGCAACAAGAAATAGTAAATTCATTTTCCTGAGTAGCTCTGTCTCCTTCTTGGCCAGATAGGTCTCCAGAATGAAGTTCTCCTGGCCTGAAGGAGAAGTGTGACATTCCTCCCCAAAACAAAATCTCACAGGTCCATCGCGCACCCGCCCCAGCGCTTGGATGCAGCCTCTTTGGCCCGGTTCCCATGCCGCTTCCAATGTCCTGCTTTAAAACCATGCACAAAAAAAAACTATATTGAAAAGAATGTGAAGGATGCAAAGTTCAAGTCTTAAAACTGGGAAATACGAGAGTAAAGCTGCTTTTGTAAACTTATTTTAGCCTTCTCATGCAATGTCCCGCCCTGATTTCCAGCCTGCTTTCTTCTCTCTGCTGCTGCTAGCCACAAGTGGAAGAAGCAATGGCAGAAGAGGCCGTATGGCCTTTTTATGCTCTTTATGTTTGGCAGCGTAGTGCTGCCAGCAGCTGGGAGATGCGATGAGGGGGCACTCCTGTTGGACTCTGCATCTTTGCTTTACGGTGTATGTAGCCATGGGAATGGTGTATTATGTGCTGATGGGTTGTTGGATGGATGTGGGGGAAATGCTCAGAGATGCGGATGGTGTCTCATGGCTGTTGTGCATCTGCCCTGAGGTAGCTGGAGGCTCGAGGCTGCACAGCACGTGGGGGAATTTTTGGGGAGTAAAAATAGAGTGGGATGGCTGGGCTTGGGTGATGCCTAACGTAAGCTCAGATACCTCTGCAAAGGGACAGGACACTTAGGACCTGGCCTCCGCTTGGCTGTTCACAATGGGCTGCCTTCGCTAATCCCCGCTCCCGGAAAGCCTCCCCAGCCTTGCTTTGCACCTGGGCCCTCTGTGCTCGTCCTTGGTCGTGTTCAGTGTGCAGGTGCCCAAATGTCATCAGCAGTGTCCCTTCCCTCTTGCTCTTCTCCCTGGTGTAGCCAGTCCTTGGTGCAAACCTTCAGAGACAGGCTCTCCTGGATGTGTTTTTGCCCAAAGCAGTTTTGCAATGGTCCCTTTGAGGGTCACGGGCAAGGAAAACGCTGCAGAATGGCTCAGACTGGCTCCTCTTCTCATCAACTCCTACTTTTTAGGGAAAACATCTTTTTTTTGGTTTGACATTCAGAGGTTGGGGTTTTTCTGCTTTTCTTTTGACCTGAAGTAACAGCAGTTTCCAGACAATTCAGACTTAGGAAGTGGGGATCGAATTGCTTTCTTAATCCTTTGGTTTTTTTATACAAGGGTGTGTGAACTACAAGAAGGATCTTGTTCAGACCCTTGCTTTCTGATTTACGTCCAAGCCAACAGAGCAAGGCTTGGAACTGCGATGCTGCTGGGGAAAAAAAAAAAAAAGAAGTGGTGGGAAGGTTGTGGGATTGGTGGTGCTGCTCAGCAAACAGAAAGAGGAAAAGGAGAGTGATTTCTCATTCTGTTTCCTAACTCCAAACATGACCCAAAGTTTTCATAAACTTTCTGCTCAAGTTTCAGGAAACTGCAAATGAAACTGCATTCCTCTGTGTGTTGGTTTTTTTTTTTCTCTTTCTTTTTGAGATGTAATAAAACATCATCACCTACAAGTCTGCGGCCTTTAAAAGTATTCTCTGGAGAGCAGGCGAGGAGTGGAGGCAGATTGACTGACGGCTGGAATAAAGCCTCTTTATTATCTCTGGGATTATAATTTCACTCTATTCTGGGCGCTGGAGCAACGGGAGCTTGGTCGTTTCTGTTTGTTCTTGCTGCTTTCTTGCATGCGCTCCAGATACCGCGTCGGTCGTGTCCATCCTCCTCTAGCACTCCGTATGCAGGAGAAAACTCATCAGCTGAGGAAGCTGAACTTCTCATCACCTAGGAAAATACAGCGGTTTTTTCCAAAATTGTGTCCTTGAAGGCCTCAAGTGTAACTAGTGAGAAAAAAACATGTTAAATAAGAATATAAAATAGGACCAGGTGCAACTGGGGATGGAGCAGCTGTGGCAGGACGTGGTTGCAGCATCATGTGGCTGCAGGGGGGTTTGTCCTCCACCAATTCCATTAACTCTTTAAACTGGTTTTGCTGTCCAAAGCGTACAAATCCATAAGCCAGTAGCTGTTCTGGAGCTGAAGCTCACAGGTTTGCCTGGAGAGAGCAAAGAACTGGGAAATGGCCAGAGTGAGGGTAAAAACAAATGTGCTAACACTTACAGACAGTGTCATGCACCATATCTGTGGCTATTTTCAAGCAGTTTAAGCATGGAGAATTTAATAGTGTGAGTTAAGTGGATGTGTTATAGTATTTGCATCCCATGTCAAGATAAAGATGCAGAGCAAGGCTCAGGACATGGCAGCGAACCAGCCACGGACCTTTGATAAGGGACCAGCCTTACCTCTGGGACAGCTTACCGGTAGCACTAACTTGATTTTTCTTTTCTTAAAGTGAATTGCATAGCTTAAAGAAGAAAAAGGCAGGTAAAACTAAAGGAGCAGAAATTAAGAAAAAAAAGCCACTTGAAAGTTCATAGATATTCTTGGGGGCTCGTGTGGGTGCAGCAGGGCTCTGGCTGCTGGAGCAGGAGTGGGGCTGGGAGCAGAGAGGGTAAAGACCAGATTTCATCTGGATGCTGGTGGTGTGCTTGACCCAAGCATAAAGTAGAGGTTGGACCCATTCAGGCACTCTTGTTCCTTCAAGTGGTGCTCCTCTTGGAGGAAAAGTGCCTCCAGAATGCCAGGGTTCCCCTGTGCAGAGGCAAAGATGGAGAAAGACTTAGAATCATAAAATCATTAAGGTTGGAAAAGAGCTCTAAGATCGAGTCCAACCGTCAACCCAACACTACCATGCCCACTACACCATGTCCCTAAGCGCCTCATCTACACGTCTTTTAAATACCTCCAGGGATGGTGACTCAACCACTTCCCTGGGCAGCCTGTTCCAAGGCCTGACCACTCTTTCAGTAAAGAAATTTCTCCTAATGTCCAATCTAAACCTCCCCTGGTGCAACTTGAGGCCGTTTCCTCTTGTCCTATCGCTTGTTACTTGGGAGAAGAGACCAACCCCCACCTCGCTACAACCTCCTTTCAGGTAGTTGTAGAGCGATGAGGTCTCCCCTCAGCTTCCTCTTCTCCAGACTAAACACCCCAGTTCCCTCAGCCGCTCCCCATCAGACTTGTGCTCCAGGCCCTTCACCAGCTTCGTTGCCCTCCTCTGGACACGCTCCAGCACCTCCATGTCCTTCTTGTACTGAGGGGCCCAAAACTGAACACAGGATTCGAGGTGCGGCCTCACCAGTGCCCAGTACAGGGGCACGATCACCTCCCTGCTCCTGCTGGCCACAGGACTTCTGATACAGGCCAGGATGCCGTTGGCCTTGGAGCAAAGCTGAAGAAAAGAGTCAAAGTAATGTTAGTATGGGAGATTTCACCCCAGAGTTTCACTGATCATGTCAAAACTCGGGCAACTGGCCAAAGGCAGGCAACGAGGGCTGGGCAGTGGGATGCTATCGAGTAGCATCAGAAGCTGATGTGGTGGGGCAATGTCAGGGGCCCCTCCTGCAGTTCCCAGGCAGGAAAAGGGATGGGGGATGCCAGGCAGGGTCGGGGCTGGTTGGTGCAGTGTAGTCCCTACCCTGCTCACCGGGAAGTCGAGGAGCCTGCCTGCTTTCTTTTGGGGGTGATTGCTGGGCTTTCTGTGCTCCTGTCAGGACTGCTCCAGGAGATGGGGTGAGAGGTGTGTGGGTTGGGTGTGATCCAGCATGGCCACCTTTCCTCGGTGCACACATGCTCCTTAGCAAATCCTTCTGGGCTAGTAAATGCCTGGTGTGGAGAATTCTTGGAAGCCAAATTGCTCTTAATAATTAATCTTTAGGGTCCACTACAAGAATAATACAGCATATGTGTGTACAGAAAACACCGTGAGATGTTGTGTATGCTCAGCATATTGTGCTGTATACCTGGTGGGACTCATGGTGCTGACCGTGATTGAGTGCAGACCTCAGTGGCGTGCCCTTTTTGCCTCATTGCCACCCCATTAACGCATTAATGGCAGCTCCTCACCCCTGTGCCCCTCTCCTGTGGCAATGGGGGCAGTACTCTGAGGAGATGAATTTGGGAGGGGCCCAGCAAAGCTTACCCAGGCCCTATGTAACAGAGAGGAGTCCCTAAAGGCAGCCACTGCCCAGCATCAGAGACCCAAAATTGTTCAGCAAAGGCTGTCCAGGATGCTTGGTTAATTAGAGAAGACCCGTTACTGGCAGGCACGGGGCATATTTATTTTTAAAGTCTGTTACTGACAGTGAGAACATGCCTCTGGCGAGAGATCTGAGGCTCTGGCTATGTAATTCAGTTGAAAAAGGGATTTACTTTTTTCAAAACAAAACCAAACCCCCATGTCCCACCTCCTCCCTGCCAAGGAACAGGCACGATCAATGAGCCAGGGAGCTGGAAGGGGCGAGGGCTGTTATTTACGTGAAGTTTCCACCTCCTTCCTTCCTTCCTACCAACTCCCCGTGACCCAGACCTGCCTGGTGAGGAAAACTGCTCCCCAGCCTTGCCAATTCTGGGATAAATAGGTCATCCAAAATATGCAAACGCCAGTTCCAAGTCTTCCAGCAGTCGGAAAGACCTCAGAAGTCTTTGGATCCATAAAGCCCATAATAATTGTGTTACTTCTAACACAATTTTTGAAGCTCTGGGTCTTCCAGGAGTAAGAGTCCTCCACAGTGGTCCAGGGGCAGCGATGTGGCAGATGAGAAAGCCACTATTTCTAGTTTTATTTCGCCCATTTGTTTTTTCAGACCTTTTCAATGGTGATGGCAGCTGCAGTCTGCATCATTACAAAAACAGTATTTTATACCTCCCTGTGGATGGGGGCTGTAATCTTTCAATTAAAAGAGAGAAGAGTCCAGCCAAGGATGTCTTCATTTAAACCTCAGTGTTGCCTTTAACCTTGTGAAGTGGAGCTGCCAAATTTTGCTGGATGATTGAGGATGATATCTGCATCCTGCAGTCACTGGCAGAGATTTATCAGGTTTGCTCTGACCGTGCAAGGCACCTCTAGAAATAAGGGGTGAGTAAATGCGGCACGGAGCTGTTGAAAACTCTTTTGTTTGTCCATGTTCACACATCCCTGCTTTTTACCCTACTCCTACTTTGATTTTGTTAAAGATCCTGAAATCTAGTGGAAATCTTTGGTTTGGTTTTTTTTTTTAAATTCCTTTTTTTTCTCAGAAATATTCCTTTAAATGCTAACAAGATGGTTTTCTTGCTTCTGAACTGATGCTAGCATCTGATGAATCGGCAGTCGTCATAAGCCTTGGGCACGATGAATCAGTGCTCTTCACTTGCTCCGACTTAATTTAAAATGGAATCATTGTTTTTTAGTGTTAAAAGCAGGTTTTGAGTTGCTTTGTGCACTGGTCTGATATCGTAACTGTGTATCCCGTAGCATGTAAGTATGAGCCAAATCAAAAGAAAATGATACCTAAGGTAGTATTTCTTTGCGTTCTCTTGCTGTTTCCACCACCGTCTTCAACAAACTTCTGCTCTCAGTGAACGTTCAACCTGTTTGCAAGGTTGTCTCTGGGATGTTAACATCCTCTGGGATGTTAAATAGAATTTATCACGGGTCAGACCTAGATAGTGCCGTGGTTGGAATTGTGGAAAAGGCTTAAAACGTTTGTAAGTGCCTCTGCAAGTCACTGAGCCTGCGGCAATGATCTCAGTGTCCCCGTGGCCTTCCCGGTGCTGCAGTAACGTTACCCACGTTATAGGGACCTAATGGTGGCCTTTAGGGAGTCTTTAATCTACTCACCGCTGAAATAACTGCTCCCTATGCCGTGGCAGAAGCTGATAACACCTACACCTTGGAGAGCTTATGCTGGGTTATCCCTTCGCTGCAAAAGTAGAACTAAGTCTATAAGCACCTTTGTCTATTTTTTTAGAATATATTCCTTTTTTAAAGAACCTATAGAATCTTTCTCGTGGATTAGCGCAATGGCTCTTGCCTCCCGCTCTTGCGGGCTGTTTTCTAGCAGCGAGAGCCAGGCAGATGCCAAGGTTTTGCCCTTGTGCTGTTATTGCACAGAAATGAGCGTTGCACAGCAGAGGCACCGGGCCTGGGGTAGCGAAAGGTGGGAAATAAAGGAAGCGAATGTCGTTAGTGAGCGTGAGTCGGTTATCAACAACTTCCTGACATTGTTAGTCCTCGCTCCGTTCGCGGTCCTGCAGGCTGGCGCGTGTCCAGGCATCGTCAGCAGGTATTTCCCTCCTGCCCACAGCTTCATCCATCAGCATCCTCCACCCGGTCCATCCTGTTGCGCTCTGAGGAAGCATTAAAAATAATAATGTGGGCTTTGGGGTGACCTGCGGGCAAGAGCATCTCTGCACCTGCAGATCCGGGGGCTGGTTTCTTAAAATGCCCTTACCTTCGGACAACTACTTGAACAAATGTCTCGGCATTTGGTGATAAACAAAGAAAAAGTAAACAAACTGCTGTTCCAGGATCCACAATTGAGATATAATGTTTAAAAAAATGATGCAAGACAGTCAACTTCTACATTTCCTATTTTAATATATTAAAAAAAGTCTTAAATTTGTAAAATGACAACAGTTTGCTGAGAACACGCACATCTGTAAAATTTTTTCCTTTTTATTTTCTGAGCTCTGCTCTTTTCCCAAATGCTGTTTAGAAGTGGCTTGTTGAGGAATCGGTTTTAAACCTCTCTTCGGTACTATTTCTACAATGAAGTCACCCGTGTAAGATAAATAGTAGCTGATCTCTTGTTAGTGAAGTACACGCTCTCCTTCACGCTCGACTTGAATGGAAATGCAAAATACTCTGCCATCTGCTTCCAGCAAGCGACCGGAGCGAAGGAGGCAGCCTCGGGGTCCTCCGTCCCAGGCCAAAAGCAACGCCCGCTCCCTTGCTGGCGCTGCATCAACGAGGAGCCCCATCTGTCCGCGGCGGCCGAAGCGATGGGCAGGGGGATAATTCTCAGTACAAAGGGGATTTTTCTTGAAAATACTTGCCTGCTCATCATAAATGCAAATTGCAACTTGCTGCAGAGATGAGGTTTCACACCAAAAATGCCAGAAGAGGGTTGTGTGCCCAACAAGTGCTGCTCTTGACTTGCCATGGCATAAAAACTGTAGCCACAGGGGACAGGTTGCATCTGTACAGAGCAACCAAGCTGTGCTTCCTTCAGGAAGGATCCTTTTTTTAAAAAAAAAAGGGGATACACTTTTCTTGGGGTACAGCACATTGGCTGGTCTGTGCGGGATTTTAAGGTGTTCCGTGGCTGAGGTGACAGACAAATCCCCCAACGTCTGTATTTGGCCGTTTTAAGTTTCCAACCACAGAGTGTAATTATTGCGTGTTACACTCTGTTTATTTAAAGAAGGAAAAATACTGTGGCAATCAGATTTTGTGCCAAGTTACAGGGGGAAAATGCTTTTTAAAGAAGTAAATATGTGTGCAGGCAACTGGTGCATATGAGATCCTGGAAACAAAAGCGAGTCGCCCTGCCGCCGGCTGCGGAGCCCGTGAGGAGCCCGCACAGCCTGCTCTTACTTCTCTCGGGGAAAATGATGCAAACAAAGACATTTAATTGCATGAAAAGCAAGAGCATCGGGCAGACAGCTGACGAGCAGCGAGTCCATGCTGAATCGCTTGGAGGAGAAAGGCTTGCTCTCGAGACCAGGTTCGCTGGGCGTGGGATCTGGGGCGACACGGAGGTTTTCTGTTCGTGCAGGACTGGTACCGCTGTGCTTCAACACTGCGGGGGCTGCCTGCTTCCCCAACCAGGCTAAACTTTCTCTAACTTGGCTCTTTCTATTGCTTTTTATTTTAGCAGTCCTGACTTTTCCGCTTGTAAACGTGCCTTTTGCTTTTACATACCATAAATATTTTAAAATTGGGTCTTATCTGCCCGGTATCTGGGCTCATGGGAGGGAAGCGATGCTCGTGACGGTGCCTGAGCCACGTGGGAGAGAGCGGCCGGGGCAGGGCCGTGACACTGCCCGGCTCGCAGGAGCTCAGCTCTGATCCACCTCCCCTGGGGTAACCCTGGGTGAACGGCGGCAGATGAATTAACCAGCTCGTGGCCCCGGGCTTGTCCTCTGCTCGTTGCCCATCACCTGCTCCTTCAGGAGGTTTGCAGATTCTCAGGGAGGGTTGTTTTTCACCGAGTGACTCTTGGAAAAGATCACATGAGAATGCAGCTCCCACTTAGAAAGTGAAAAACTTGTTGTTCTACCTGTTTTCAGGGAAAAACATTAAAATGTGACCTGTGGGTTCTGGACTGACTCTGAACCCAGAGGCCAACCTGCCGTTCCCTAAAGCCCTTGTTCTCTTTTCAATAGTTTGCCTTGTAGAAACCGTGTGATTCTGGGGGGGTCTGATGGTCCATTTCCAAACACGACACCTAATAGCACGCGTGACTCCAGCTGGGAAAACCAGTGTTGTTTCGGTCCTGGCTCCTCTCACGAGAAGGATGGAGGACCAGGAGCATGGCAGCCACCCAGCCGGCGATGGCCGTTCCCTGCGGTGGGGCTGACGTCCCCGCCCGCAGCAGCGAACGCCAGCTGCTTTGGTGGGTACTGGAGGAAAGCTGAATTCAGACTGAAAAGCTTTTGAGAAAATGGGTCTAAAACCTGGAAGGAGGCGAAACGGGAGGCGTGAGGCAGAGCTGCGTTCCTGGGGAGGCTGTTTCTGGCTCCCTCGCTGCAGCGTTGGGCTAGCGGCAACTTGGCATGGGCGCTGGTCGGAGGGGGAGCGATGCTGCAGCACAACTGGCTGCAGAATAAGAGTTTTGGGGTTTTTTTGTGGAAAATTTCAAGGTTTGGATATTTGCTTCCATGCTGCTGGGGACAGCCCGGGGTCTTTTTCTGTTTTTTAACTTTGCAAAAGCAATGGGCTGTGCTAAGAGCCACTCAGCCCAACGCAAAGTTTAAAGCTCCCGTATGCTGGGCATGGCCTGGGGCAAGTGTGTTACTGCTTGCCAGCCGTGCAGGCCAGGCCAGGATGCTCCCTAAAAAGTCCATCCCAGGTATTGAAGAAGTTGTCTACAGCAGGGTTTTAAAACTAACACAAGGGGTTTTTTTTAAAAAAAAAAAAACACAACACACAAAACCCAAAAAACCCAACAAATATTCTTCCTTGTATGGAGCGAGGATGTGTGAAATCCACAACATCTGGGGCAAACAGCTTCACCATTTAATCTGCACCCTGGAAATGTCCCTCTGCAGCCTCTGGCTTTAGGCCATCGCTCGTGGAGGAATTGCCAGCAGAGCTACAGCAGCAAAAATACATACGCTCTCTGGAAAAGACGCTTAAATCAAACAGTTATTGGGCTCAGCAGAGCTCAGTCTTATTCTGCATGATATAGTTGGGAGGATGTTATAAAGTAATATAATTCTGCAATATGAAACAGGGAAGATGAGACGAGCCAAGGGCCCTGACCTTAAATTTTATGAGCAACTTATTGTTTGCAAGGAGCGGGGAGTGGCAGAGCGGGGCTGGGAGATGGGAGGCAGGATTTCTGCCGTTGTGCAGAGTCAGGAAAAACGTGGAAATCTCCTGGGTTGGTGCTTGCTAATCTGTAGCATTTTCCCTTTGGGCTTCAGCAGGTCTGTTGTGAGAAGAGCTAATAAAGGAGGTATTTTTAAAATAATATTGAGCATAAAAAGGCAGAGGCTGCAGCGTCCCCAGTACCCGGACACACGCAGAGCTGCTCCATGGCCAGGATAAAGCAGTCGCAGCAGCTGACCCCGACCTTCCCGGATTATCTGATGTTCTCAGCATTTATAAGCAAGGAAGAGCCAGTGGTCGTCAGACCGACTGGCTCCGCTCTGAGCTTGCAGCCCAGATGGGAGGCGAGACCTGCCCTCCGAGCATCCCAGTCCTGGGGTCAGCGAGAGGGGTCCCTCCTCCCTCCCATTCCCCAAAAAGGCCTCATACAAATTGCTGGCCAGGGCGGCAGGGCAGCGTTTCTCAGTGGGTCCCTCGGCTGGGGCCATCCTGGACAGAGAAGTCACCGGGGAATGTCTCGTCTTGCAGATGTCTCTAGGGTGGCTCTGAATTAGCTGCATCCTTTCAGCAGTGCAGCAGGACTCTGGGCTATCGCTAGACAGACTTCTTCTTTTCATTTCTAGCCAAAACAAAAAAAAAAAAAGAAAAGAAAAAAAGCTTTGAGCTGTCACAGAGCGGAGCTGCAGTAATGTTATTGGGCTGAGGATGGTGTCTGCCCCTCATGAGTGCAGATGCTGCTGACCTCTCCTGTCCGGGGAGTAGATGTCTGCTGCCTTGTTTTTTGGTGGCCTAGCAGCAGGGAGCTCCCACACCCCTGTCTGGAGCACCGAGCATGTTTGTTTAAGTTCAAATCAAGTGTTAAAATAATTCTGTGCAAGTGTTAAGCGAGGGTGATTGGAGTTTGCATGACTCTACGTTCAAACTATGATTTCTTTAGGGCGGAGGAGTTATTTTCATTAACTCTTCAGTGCTTGCTCTCTCTGGCAGGAGGAAAGGTTGGATTAGCTAAATGTTGACGTATGGACTTTCAGCCTTCCTCAAGCTGTTATAAATCAAAGCAGGGTAGGTAAATGTTTGGCTGCGTTTCCTGCGACGGCCTCGTCGTCCACAGCCTGCGAAGTAGCGCGATCCAAAGGGCAGCTGTTAAACAAAGTGAAAACAGACAACGGGCTGCACGGCTCCCCGGCATCTGCTGCCCAGCACTCGGGGAATCCTCCCTCCTCCCCCAGCATCCGCAGGGCTAGTCCTTTGTTAAACCAGACAAAGGAGCTCAGGGCTTTTGGGAGGGCAGCGCGGTGTGTGTTGGGATGCGGTGGTACCCAGGGTGACATGGTTGGGATGCGGTGGTACCCAGGGTGACGCGGTTGGGATGCGGTGGCACCCAGGGTGACGCGGTTGGGATGCGGTGGCACCCAGGGTGACGCGGTTGGGATGCGGCGGCACCCAGGGTGACGAGGTTGGGATGCGGCGGCACCCAGGGTGACGAGGTTGGGATGCGGCGGCACCCAGGGTGACGAGGTTGGGATGCGGCGGCACCCAGGGTGACGAGGTTGGGATGCGGCGGCACCCAGGGTGACGCGGTTGGGATGCGGCGGTACCCAGGGTGACGCGGTTGGGATGCGGCGGTACCCAGGGTGACGCGGTTGGGATGCGGCGGTACCCAGGGTGACGCGGTTGGGATGCGGCGGTACCCAGGGTGACGCGGTTGGGATGGTGCCCTACCACCGCCCCATGCCCCTCCTGCGAGCAAACTCTGCAGGTTATACGGGTTTCTTCTTCTTCTTCTTTTCTTTTCTCTCTCCTCCTCATCCAGGGAATCCTCTGCCCAAACCGCAGGTGGAGATTCAGGTCCATATTTATCCATCCGGACCCTAACAAGAAAACCTGCCTGGTTTGGCAGCTCTGAGTACAGCTTTTTTGATAGGATTTGTTGCAGGCTGTTATGGGGAAGGGTAACAAGGTTATGTTGCTGAGTATTTCTACGAGCCGTAAAGCTCAGGAATTCGTCGTGTCCATGATTTAAACAAGGCGCGGAGGAATTCCCTGTCTCCTGCCATCCCTGCCGGCCTGCGGGTGAGTGCACGATGCACCCTTGCTCCAGCCTTTGATGGGGATGCCTTAGGGGAAGGAGGTGATAAAATGTAATAGGATTCAGTGGGTGTTTCTCGTCAAAGCTGCATAACTGTATTTCTCCAGGTTTTTAGCCAGGGCAAGCTTGTTTCCAGGGCTTGGTAAAACAGCTAGTGTCTCAGACAGACACTCTTGCATTAACACATATAATTAATAAATAGCCATAGCGTGTCATAGCATCTTAACCCCAAAGACATTCCTTGAGTTGTCATGGGTTTTCCTCCGCTCCAGCCCCATTTTCCCAAGAGCTGGTGTGAAGGGACAGAGGGGATTTGTGAGAGGTGAGCCCTTTCTCCTGGGCTTTGGGCTTCAGGATGCTGTTTGTGGGCAGGGTGACATGGGCTGTGCATGCACAAGGTTTTTTTAATTGAAGAAAACTTGGCATATTTTTCTAAACAGATTATCTGCTTAAAGGCTTCACCTGCAGCACCGCCCTGCAGGGGCCTGGCAGGGTTTTTACCATTTCCAATCACATCCTTAGTTTTGTTTGCTCAAACCACAAACTCAGTAAAATGGGAAACCAATTCTGCTTATCTTATTTCTGAAGCCGTGTCGCAGCCTGCGGCAGGATAAACCCCGTTTCCGTCTCCAGGTGATGGATTACGTGGGAGTCACACGCATAAAATGAGCCGGGTTTTGTGCGCGTTTCTCGTCCTTTTGCAATTCCTGCGAAGCGAATTTAATGCAGTTTCAGTTTGGGTACAACAAAGTCGAGCTGCAGATCAGAAACACATGTTGTAAGTGCTGCAGGCACTGAGTGAAACCTGATCTGCCGAGGTTTCCCTTAAATCTGCACTTTCTCATTTGGCTCTCATATTAAAGCTGTATTTCAGAGCTGTCTAACCCTCTCGAAAGATGATGAATAACAATAAAAACATTCACTGGAGGACTGTCATCATTTCCAAAGGAAGTGTAATAAATACTTTACGACAGGACTTTTTTTTTTTTCTTCTTCTATGTACAGCCATAAACTAGTTTTAAGTTACAACTTATTAAGCCTCTAAACAATTAGAGCTTGGCTGCGGGGAGGGCGCTGGGGCTGGGCCCTGGGCTGGGGTTTGCCTTGCTTTTGGGCTTGAGGGACCCGGAGGGAATCACTTTGCTTTCATGTGCCTCAGTTTCCCCTCGTGCTGGATGAGCCGTGGGTGTTTATGGTCACCGAGGTCTTAGGGGCTTTGGGTCAGGCTCTTGTGGTACGGATAATTGATGCAATATCTCCCATGCTTGTTGCTTGTGCAAACGAGAGTTATCATTTCCTTCGAGGGTCCCTGTGTGTGTCCATTGTGTGCTTTCAGCTCCTTATTTTGGTTAAAAAATGTGCAACTGTTTGGCAGCATCAATTAAAAAAAAAAAAAATCCAAACACTGTTTGCGTGACCTCCGGAAAGCCGCCGTGTCTCCGCAGCAATCCCCTTCATCCCCGCAGAAAGAGCCGGCCCTACAGCTGCTCTGCGGAGCCGCCTTGTTGCAAAGCCCCCTTCCCCCTCCGATGCTTTACCAGGAGAAAATCTGAGAGAAGCTGGCTGAAAATAATCCCATCAGGAGAGGTTCGGATCTCCCTTTACTATGCCTTTTATTCTGCTTTTGGTTTTACTGAAGGGTAATAAAAATAAAAGCGCGGGCTCGTGGCCTGAGGATGTCGCCCTTTGCAGCATCGTCCTGCTCTGGGTGCAATGCAAGTCTGCTGAAAAAGCCTTTTTTTTTTTTTGTTGAGCCTTCCCCCAACTCAGCCCTTCGTTTGGATGATGCTTAATCCCTGTGGTTAAAGAAGTGCTGCTTCGGGGTTGTGCAGACCCGGGACGCCTGGTCCCTGCGGTGGGCAGGGATGGGGTGGAGGGTCAGCAAGGGCTCACAGTCATGGGCAACAGCAAAACACTTAAAACGCGATCTCCCTCTGGTAACCGCCGTGTTCCACCATGGTTTCAGCTCCGCATCCCGTGGCGGCTGCTGTGCACAACCAGTGTCGGACCAAATCCCAACCTGCCTTCCGTACATCCAAAATCTGGGATGGAAGCAGCGCAGCAGCTTGCAATCCTGCTCCGGCTGCTTCACCGGAGGGTTTGTGCAGTCCAACCGCTATCTGCAACCGCTGTCTGAGCAAGTGTTGAAATTGGTTGTAAATGCAAAGCTTCATAAATTGCTCTGCCTTTCCTTGTGCTGTAATGCAGCCACGGCCTTTAAATCTGTGAAGGAGAAGTGCTGCTGTGGCGCAGCATTGAGGACACTGCTAACTGATCCAATCTGACACCATACGTGTGACAATTGCTTCTAGAATTTATCAATAAATTCATTTCAGACAACAGAAATTCAGTTCTGACTCAAAAAAAAGGTATTTCTAATGAAGGCTTTGCCCTTCTTGCCAATAGCAATTCCAAGTTTCTGACGGTATGTGATTTCTAACCCTCCGTTCTTTGATTTTTCTCATTCCGTACCTTTGCCGTCTGTGTAATTACATTGCTGTGAAAACGTTGCTGGAGAGGCAGGTGAAACAAGAGTACCCCATGCCAATGTACCCCCCTTCCCTGGGTGTTTATTTAGCCCTTTGCCTTCGGGTGCTATTTCCCAGCCTTGGGCTGACCCTCAGCCCCAGCACCCCCCAAAGGAGCCTTTTTGGGTGGTGAGAATGACACCACCATTGTAGTCAGCACAGAAAGAGATGGTGTAATTAATTGTTTCCCACACCAGGACCCTGCGCTGTCCCTCCTGCCAGCACCCAGCTCAGGGCATCCCACCGAAGGCGCTGCAAAGGTGTGTAGGAAAAGGAAAAATTGCTCCTAAGATGGTCAGGACTTGACTCTGGCAAAGCCAGTGGAGGTTTTCTGTGGTGCGTGGGTATAATGATGCTCAACGCAAAAAAAGCTGAGAAGTCTGAAGCGGCTGGTTACACTTGGTCTAGGTCCAAAGGTGCTGGCCTGTCCAAAAAATCCTGTAAGACCAGTTGTCACCGTGACTGGAGGTGGGTTCTGCTCTCCGGTGGTGCCCCCGCTCTCAGGGTTTCTACCCTGCCTTTACCCGTGCTGTGGTTGATCTCAACGAATGGTGCTATGAGGGTGATGGAAGGTAGAGCACTGCATGCAAAAACCCTTCGCAGCCCTGTACTCCGTGGGCTTCGTTGGCAGTTAAGGTTGCAGAAGGTGCAGCGTCTATAGCTGTAGTTTGTTCTGTGTTTCTTTCCAGTGTCAGTCATTTGTTAACTGGGGTCTAACGAAAATAAATGCCTCTGGATAGGCTTTATGGCTGCTATGGCAAGTGACGAGTGGATTTGTCTTCCAGTACCAAGTGGGGATTATGTTTGCTAGAGGTACTTGCCATCCAGGCCTGTTCTGACCATGAGAAAAAACAATTACCGTTGTCTGAACACCTCTCTGTGCTATCTCACACCTCCTACACTGCGAATGACCTTTTCATACGTATTTTATGCCTTTTGAGCTCTTACCCTTACAAATATTATTACAAGTGGAAAAGCAAAGACTGAGTCTTTGGAGTGGACCTCTGGAGCACCTCGGCAGCAGACCACGGGTCCCTGTCCCACCTGCCTGTCCCCTGCCTGCAGTCCTGCCCCAGGGATGCGGCGATGTTCACAGCCATCCTTGGACCACCAGTGCCCCCAGCCCTGGCCACTGGGTTAGCAAGGTGCCTGCACAACTGGAAATCTCCAAGGATGGTTTTCGGTTTAACATCCATTTTCTTAATCTGCTTGGAAGATGGAGCTCGTATGCAACATCCAGGCAAAAAGGGAAGATTTATTCTGGATTCTGCAAAAAGGTATATGAACGTGCACCCGCAGGGTGCTCTGCTCGCCCCCGGCATGCCTGGCGGGGGGTGCTGCAGGGACCCTCGCCTGCTTGGTGGACATGTTTAATGTTTTCCACACGCAGGCACGAAAAGGAACTGGTGCAGCCTGTGAACCATTTTATTTATTTTCTCCTTTAAAGCTTTTCCAGGCAGACTTTGGTTTGGACTGCTGGCTCACTTTTTTTTTTTTTTAATTGCAATTAATGCCACAAACATTTCTCGTGGAGCACTAGATGTTATTGGCAGGAGGGTTATTAAAAAGCAAAACAAACTCCAAACCTGGCTGTAACCTGAAACATATTTGATCCACGCTATTTTATATTAAAGAGAATTTGCACTTTGAACATGGACGAATTTCTAGTTGTGGGTCCAGAATATCTGAAAATATCTTTCTGCTATCTGAAAACAACCTTTTTGTTGCTTTCCAAAGCTTGCAAAGTCCTCAAACTCCTCTCGGCTGCATGGGTCCTCCAGGCCAGGGGATGGAGGTGGCTCGCAGTTACCCAGCCCATCAGTCCCGCCGCGTGAGGCTTCATCACCCCGAAGTAGAAACTGGAGCATCACGATGAACCTTCCAGCCTTGTTTGCTCAGGTCTCCTTTGCTCTATGACCAAACATCAAGGAGTGGAAAAATCATTCATAAAGCACGTTAATTTGCAACGTGTATCAGAATTGGCTTCGGAGAGCAGCTCTGCAAAACGTGCGATGAGTGACTCTGGGTCCAGCGCTGATGGACAGTGTATTTTGTTAGCTGTGTTGTTTTGACTTGGTTTATTGATTTAAATGGAGCTGAATAGCAAATTTATTAGGAATTTGCATTACTCGGTGGTTGTTTACTGAGTTCAAATGAGCCAATTTTTGTGCTCATTGAGATGTTATGTGTAAATAATTGATGGATAGATATGCATAGAAGCTGCCTTTAAATAGAAGGTGGTTTGGTGCCGGTAATTCACAGAAAGAGCCAGCCCAGCGCTGCTCGGGGTGCGCACGTGAGAAACAGTGTTTCAGGGGGCTGCTTTGGTTTCATAGGTCAATGCTGAGCCTCTGGAAGGGTAAGAGGGCACTGTGGACCTCTCCTGCTGGCAAGTGCTCCTGGTAGCCACCAGCTCTCATCAGAAGTGTGGTCTCCCGAGACCAGGTCGTCTGAGCAGGAGCTGGCTGTGGGGCTGAGCCCGGGTACCTGCACCACGTCAGGATTCAGAGGATGCTCTTAATTCGGGCAGGGAAGATGCGCTGCTAAGACCATTCCAGGCTGGGCTGCTGGGTCTGAGAAGATGACCGTGCAGAAAGCTCTCTGCAAGACCCGGAGAGCTCCTTCTGTCCAGAGGACTTTGGTCAAAGGCTAAACTGGAGCCTGAGGGAAGAGGAGATGAAAGGGTTGAGCTGGAAGGGACAGATGAACTGTGTCAGAGTGTAACAGCCCTGACCTTGGAAGGGCAAACACAGGTTGTGAAGGGAGGATGTAGGCAGTGGGAGAGGCACTGTGCTTTGCTGGTCAGAAATCACACAAAATGAACATTTTCCTTCATTCCTGTAAAGCAAAACTGGTAAAGAGAGGCTAGTATTGGGAGCTGGCTGTGTTTATAGAGAGAGAAAGGGAAAAAACAACAAAAAAAGCACTTCCCATCACTGGCGGCACAGGATAAATCCAGGAGCTGGTCCCCAGAGAAGCAGTGCACGGGGTGGCTGCATTGCGCTGCAGAGCGTCTGCTCCCGACTCGAGTCTGGGGCTCAGGCTTGGCCCTGGGCTCATCTCCTCCTCCGAAATGGCAACCTCATGGTGGGGCCGGGGCCCCGCAGCTCCTCGGAGATGGCTGGGGATGGTCGCTCACTCCCTGCGCTTGGGCAGGCTCTCTGCTTGTCAGGGATTTATAAATCTTCCTGCTTAGGGAAAGCTGCTGGTGCTTCATTTTCGCATGTATTTATATTTATCAAAGTGACAGACTCAGAAGCGTTCCCAGGTTTGATTTTCTCCTTTTCTATTTGCCAGGCCAGGGCTGTAACAGCAAGTCCTTTTTTTATTTTCTTCCCCCCCTCATTGAGCAGAAAACTGTTTTTCCCATTGCAGTTTTTACAAGGTTCAAACCTATAACGTTAGCAATGCTCAGACGTGTCATTCAACAGCTCTTGTGTATTTGGAAGTAGCATCATCCCGTGTCTGCGGTTCCCTACAACCCCTGGATTTGGTGGAAGCTCAGGGGCTGCAATCACAAAGCGTGCACACTACTTGGAAATGAGCAGGTAGATGGCTTACCAGGTTAATTTAATATTTTTTGATCCCCCTGATGATTCCTGTCCCCCAGGTGCAACAGTGTTCAGGGTGACCTGAGTGTGTGTCACATTTTTGAACTGTCTGAAGCTTCAAGAAGTGTTTTGGGGAGCAGTTAGTGTTCGGCTGAGCGGGACTGACCGGACAAGCTGCGTGGAAGCAGCTCCGGTCGCTGATCAGACGAACACTTGGATGGTTGCAAGTGCTCAGGCATGTGCTTTGAAATTAATTTTCCATTATTCCATGTGGCTTTGAAATTCACTCTTCATAAATGTTCCTGCTGGTAAAACCTGATCCCGAGAAGGTCTCTGGGAGCTGAGAGCTGGGAGCTGTGAGCAGAGCCAGGGGAAATTTGCTTTAAAATCCAGACTGATAGCTGGATTTAGCTGAAATACTATTGCCTAGGCTCACCTGTAACCACATTATATAGGGTACCGGCTGTATATCCAGGTTCTGTTCAGAGCCAAAGCACTTCAGTTTTGCTCCCCTTCGCTATCAACAGGTATTGACTCAGGTGTGATCTGGACACACAAGAGTCTAACACTGAGTCCTGGGTCCAATTCACGCATGTGAAATCTGGAATATGTAGAATTAATAGGAAAAAAAATGAACCAGCTTGGTACTCACCTGTTAATTTGGTTTTTTACACCATGAAAAATAATTTTAGAAGGCCTATGTAATATATGAGCCAGGGTTTATTGGCTGGCAGTTTTACAGTGATATTTTATTACTAGAGCTGGCAAAAAAAAAAGGAGTGCCATTACTGGAAGTAAGATAGCAGGACTGGGAAGGTATTGAACCAGAGGTGCGCAGGCACCAGGCAGGTTTCTGAGCCATCCATCCTCCGGCTGAACAAGGACGTTGTTCCCCCCTTCCCTGCTGCAAGCCTGTAGGTACCTGTGGCCACCACCGAAACAAGGGCTCGAGCTGCTGCTTGGATCTGGCTCTGGGATAAGGCTGAATATTGATAAAATAAAGCATTTCTCAATGACCTGTGCCATCTAGTGGCAAAGCAGAGCTGGAGCCGGAGGAGCAGCGGGGTTTGTGCGCCAAGAGCATCGTGGCGAGATGGGCGCCCACCACACTGGTGGGGGCTTGCTTCTGCGGATGGTGCTGTTGGTGGATTCCTTCTGCAAAAAGCCTTGTGCCCGGTGTGGGATGCAGCTCTTTGGGCTTTGCACCATGCGCGTGCACTTCATGTATCTCATTTTCTGTCACTGTTCAGTCTCAGTGCCGTGCCTTGGATGGCTCAAAGAGAAGAGGCGGGAGCGTGTGCCAAGACGTGGTGGTGGCTGCCTGCTCCATGTCTTGTTGATGACATGGGCCACAATCCTGTTTCCAACAGCGGCAAAGAGCTGCCCTGCTCTAAATGCCTGTGTGCCCTGGGGACACCCCGTGGGACACACCGCGCTCACCCTTGCAGCATCCCAGCATCTCTCGGATCTGCTTTGGATATGTGCTGAGATAGGAAAGGCATCACTTGAAAAGGTTTTAAAATAATCGCTCTGTATCACAACCCAGAATCTACATATAGGTGCCCTCGCCACCACGAGGATTTCTCCAGCCGGCTCTCCTGGGCTGCAGCTCGGCATGGAGGGAAGGTTGCGTTGATGTGGAGTTTGCAGCTGATGGCAAAGGAGAGTCCTGGCACCAGGCAGGTCTCTGAAGCTGTAGGCTTCAGGTGGGCACCCTCGAGGTGGGCATCACTGACGGTGCGAGCACGTCCAGCATGGGCACAGAAGGCCCAAGAGTTTTGACAACGACTTTTCAACTCGACTTTGCTTGGAAGTACTGTGCATCATCCAGCATCTGTTGGAAGTTTGTTCGGTTTTGGGAACAAATTTAAACTTTAAAGCAAAAGCTTAGATCTGGCAATGCCACACTCAGTGCTGCATGATAGGGCTGGCAGAAGA
Organism: Calonectris borealis; assembly: GCF_964195595.1. Classification (NCBI taxonomy): domain Eukaryota; kingdom Metazoa; phylum Chordata; class Aves; order Procellariiformes; family Procellariidae; genus Calonectris; species Calonectris borealis. The sequence goes on along the minus strand of NC_134322.1, from coordinate 2,402,721 downwards.
GATGACCCCACATTCTTCTCATTTATTTTTCCCCCATGCTTCTCTCGAGGGAGCTTCCCCAACCTCTCTGACCGCAGGAGCGGGAGCGGGGCTCCTGGGTTGACAGCAGTCTGCAGTGAAGATGATGTCCGAAGATTCCCAGTTTAACCCCTTTCCCGGTATCCTCTTTGATATGGTATGATGTATTATATCTTTTTGATATGGAGCAGCTGAGCTCGTTTTTGGGTGGCAGATGAGCAGCTAAGGTACATGGCCAGCCATGGGCTGCCCTTAAAACTGAAACACAAGTTGCACATAAACTAAAACAGGTTGATGAGTCTGTAACCCAAAAAAGAACCTGAAACAAACCATCCCATTAAGCTGTGTATTTACGCTGCTATTTCTAAACTAATGATCTCTGCTATTTACCAAGCCTAAACCACAATATTTTACCAAGTTCTCCAGAATCTAAGATGCATTTTTGCAACTCCAAGTCAGTGGAAACTTAGTAGTTTATTTTTCCTTTTGGAAAGTAACCAGTTCCTATTTTTATCCTGGTTAAAGCCCACAGTGTCACCCATCCGACTCCTGCAAGCAAACATTTCTTCCACTCTTTGCACCAAAACTGCCAGGCTTCCCCAAAAATCAAACAGTGAATCGTTACTTTGTGACCCCGATTCATTACTCCGAAATAAAAACGGAAAATGCCATGGCAGGAATACAGAGATCTGTCAGTAAAGAAAACCAGGCAAACTATTAAAGTACATTTAATCTCGGGTTGCTGGATATAAACTAATCTTTCTTAGAGGTCTGGATGAAAGAGGCTGGATTATCCCATGTCTGACTACTCCATTGTTTTTATACCTTCCTCTGAAGCATCCGGCGCTGGCTGCTCTTGGAGACAGGATGCTGGACCTGCTAGACAGTGGCTTTCATCCCGCACGGCAGTTTTGGTACTTGTATAAACGGGCTCAGTCTGTAAAATAGATTGAAAAACATTTTTATAGGAACTGGTTTCTGTCCTCCGTCCTCAAAGGATTCCTTCAAGCCCATCAGCAGTTTTTCTTCAAAGACCTTCTCCTGCTTTTAACCCCTCGGCTGTCCAATGGGAATAGCCCGTTCCCTTTCCCAGGCACGCCAGCCCTTTGCGGTTTAAAAGCAAAGGCAAGATTTGTACTTTGAAGAACTCTCCTAAGGCTGAACTGCACAAAAATAGGTCCGTAGGTGTAATAAAAGGTGAGTTGGTGCCCGATGCCAGCAATCTCCTACCAGACCTGCTGGTGGTGGCACTATCGCATGGCCAAGCTCCTGGGAGGTGAGCGATGTACCTGTTTTCTGGCCAAAAAGACGTTGCTCCTAAGCGGGCACGGCAAGTGCTGAGCTCCTGGTCCTGCTGATGCTGTTGGAGAACCTGGGCTGGTGTTGTTGAGTCCAGGATTTTTTGTTGTCCAAAAGTTATAACTCTTCATTAAATCCTCCATGTAATGTTTCTCTGCTTGCTATCATTTTCTCCTGTACTCCGTGGGACTTCTCCGATAAGGCAAGGATGGAGAATCAACAAACATTGAATCATTATCAAGCTACTACACGTTAAATTTCTTATGGTTTCAGTTTTAAAGCTTAGTGTATCATTCAGTCGCTCTTTTCCATGGCTTACTTGGCTTACTTACACAAACCAAGTTTGGTGGGGCTCCAGCCCTGGTGCCCGCAGGGACCTCTCCAGCATTTTCCATCACCAGAAGTCCTCCCTTGCTACTGTGAAAATTTTGTGCAAAATGCCAGGAGTTTTTGCACCCAAGCAGGAGCTGGTGAAGACCCAACATTTTGCTGGTGCCAAGCCCGCTGAAATAGCCCTTGAACACAGAGAGGGCTTCACTGCCTAAATATTCCAGCTTTTAGTTAAATATTCATGTTATTCTCATCGGCCAGGCCTGGAGCTAGACCTACAGTGTCTCTTTTCGCTGGTTCGTCTCGTGAAATGGAAGATGCTGTCTGCCTTGTTCGCAGCACGTTGGTGAAACAACCGAGGTCACGGGGAGGTGCAGCAGCAGCGTGGCGCAGGAGGGTGCTCGGGCTGTGCTGCCGCAGCACCTTTGGGTGCTCGGCTGAAGAAATGCATTTTCTCCTGATGGTTTGCAAACCAGCATCACCTGCAGCATGTTTGAAAGCTCCCCCACCGCCTTTTCACTGTTTTTAAAAAAGGAAGAGCGAGGAACATCGTATTAAAGTTAATTAAAGTTATTGGAAAGAAAGATTTCCAGCCAAAGAGTCGTGCTCTAATCACAATCCCAACTGATTAAGCTGATACGAGCCCCACACTCGGCCCTGCAAGCGCTAATTAGTGATAACATCAGTGGATCCAGGTTATTATTTCTTTATCTGTCAGGAAACAGTCCTGTCCTAACTGTGCATCGGTGGGCTCTCCCGTGCTGGACGTGATGGTGTGTTGGCCCCAGAAGCCTCTGTGGGTGATAGGAAAGCTTTCAGCACAACCTCGCTGCTCTTAACTTCTGATTACTGCAGTAATGATCTTTTGCTTTGAAGGATAAAGGTTTGGCAACACACACAAACTCTAGCAATTGCTTTTTCCAAAGTATATACATGGTTTAGGAGCACCTGTCCCTTTGATTTTGGCACCCAACATCCCAATCCAGCGCCAACCACCATGGCCGCTCAGTCCATCCACTACGAGCCCCAATATCCCACAGCCCAACGCAGCTCACGAGCAGGTAGAAAAAAAATATTGGGGTTTTCCCTTAAGCCCTTTATCTCAAGGAAACGGGCAATTTGCAACCACACGTGTCTGTAGAGCCTTCCCCGGTGACTTTTGAACCTACGGCTGATTTAAAACAAATTTGCCGGAGAGGCTGGGTCTGGAGGCTCGTGGCGTTTCTAGATGCAGAGTGAAAGTAGATGTTGGGGACACTTCCAAGCCCTGCAGAAGGAAATTCCACCCCACACCGAAGAGTCCCCTGGGGCGGGAGGAAGGCATAGGAAGCCACACTCCATCAGTGCCACTGATCGGGGAGAAACATGTCCCAGTCTGTCCCTAGATTTCTATGCTGGAATTATTATGGATGCAGGAACTGCAAAGAGATAGCATAATAAAGTGACCGACACCTTGAGCTGAATAATATTTATTGAAGGAAACAGAGCAATCGTGCTGCAAGCGCATTAAATCACGGGTACGTGGGTGGGAAGGAGATGGGATGCAGCCTGCTGCTGGGAGCTGCCTTCTCCCCACCCGCTCCTCCGGGTACCGCCTCAGCACGGGAAAACAGCATCTCCCCTAACACACAGCCTGGGTTTTACATGCTGCGTCAAAGCTTGCCTGCAAAAAACATTATTTAAAATATTTTCCTGTGTTTTCTCACCCTAATCTCCCTCTTCTTGTGCAACTGGGGATGAAGCTGGCACGGCGCGAAGCCCCTTCCTTCGTGCACAAAACCTTTCTGCTGCCCCTTCGAGGCAGCCTTGTACGGCAGCCCGTGTTTCATGCTACAGCGTGGGGCTCCTGCGTTTTCATCCTGCTAAGCTCAGCAACCTTCAGGTTTCAGCCATGACACGTCCCTTCTGGAAATCAAAGGCCTTTAAAAAAGCATCACGTAACTGAATTTGGATGTTTTGTATTCAAATTTTCAGTTGTGGACAAGCTGACATCATTTCACGATCTCTTGTGAAACAGAGTATAACGCACTGGGAAAAGGCACCGTTGGTCGTTAATGGGCGATGGGGAGCAAATCCTGTATTTTTTCCTGCGGAGCTGTAGATTGGGTCACAGCACAAGCCGCGCCAACCTCATGGAAATACAAGAAGCTGTCGAACTCAAAAGCCAAACCGAGTAATAGCGGGAAGGCCCCAGCCAACGTGCAAATTCTCATTTTTCGCTGCCTTGACAGCCTCTCCACATGGCAGGTGAGCGGTGAAAACCGCTCCGTCCCCCGCGGCTCGCTCGGCGTGGGGCACGTGGCTCCGCGCGAGCTGGAGGAGCCAATCCTTGGCTGCACGGGTCCATCGGCCGGGCTGTCAGGGATCTCGGTAACGGGTGATGGCAGCGGCTGTGATTGCTCCCAGTTTGCAGTCAAGGGAAAAAAAGGAGTGTGAAGTTTATTTCGGTCCCAGTGCTCCCAGGGAGCCTCCAGATACGGGTTATAAGGGGAAATATTGAAGCAGTGCAGCTGGAAGGTGCGAGCCAGGGACGCGTCTGAAGCACTCCTGGACAATCTTGGAGCTAAGTCTGGGGGGTTCAAAGCCTCGTGGAGCCCCATAAGCCAAGATCTAGCCAAAGGTTTGTTTGCTTAATGGACTCTTCTAACTCAAACAAAAAAAGCACGAAACCAGTGGCCAAAGCCCACCCTCAGCCATCCTGGATGTTCCCCAGGTTTAGGGAGCAGGGACAGTAGCCAAACACGTACCTTTTTAATTACATGTATTTAATGACAAGCAGCACTGAGCCTGTTGACTTGCCTTCGGGATGTGCCTCGGTACCACCTGAAATCTCGATGCTGCCTGTGGTTTCTCCTGGATAGAGCTCTGGGCTGCGCTGAGCACGCGGGGATTGTACTGGGCAGTTCTTGATGTCGTGCTATAAACCATTGAGGGGGACAGAGGGGAGTTGTGTGCGAGCAGTGGACTCGGGAGCGCTTGTGTGCTCTTTGTCCTGTGGCTTCTTGGGTAAGAAAGGAGATTTCTGTAAACAGCTGTGAAGTCCTTGGTGGTCCTCAGACTCATCACGGCTGTGGCACCTTTGGGGAGCTCTGCGGTGGCCGGGACGAGACACCCAGCCCTTGGGCTGTGCTCTGTGTCCGCTCCTGCTCTGCGCACACCTCTGCGCTTGTAAAATGGATGTGCTATACGTTCATATCTCTGGAGTTAAACCGTGCACAGCTTTGCTTCACCCTCCTCTTAAGCAGAATTTGCCTAGTTGTCCTCCTGACCGGTTCACACTAAACAGCAGGGAAGTTCATGGTTGAAGAGGGGATTTAGGACAAAAGGAAATGGCCTCAAGTTGTGCGAGGGGAGGTTTAGATTGGATATTAGGAAAAATTTCTTCACCGAAAGGGTTGTCAAGCGCTGGAACAGGCTGCTCAGGGAAGTGGTTGAGTCACCATCCCTGGAGGTATTTAAAAGACGTGTAGATGTGGTGCTTAGGAACATGGTGTAGTGGTGGACTTGGCAGTGTTAGGTTAACGGTTGGACTCGATGATCTTAAAGGTCTTTTCCAACCTAAACAATTCTATGATTTATGCGGGCAGTGCAGTTGCCTCTGGGCGAATCTAGGTGATATCGCTCCAAAACCTACAGGAGGTCACAAAATGACAAAGAAGGGTTTCTCTGAGGATTCCCTTTCCACATACACCAGCGTGGGTGGACGTGAGACCATTCTGCTCTTCTGCAGTATGAATTCAATCCCTTTCTATTCCCTTTTGCTTACAGCAGATTTAACTTGCTGTGCCTCCGAGTATGCCTCTCCTTGACACTACTAGAAGATGAATAAATATCTCTACATTTTAACAGTAGGAGCAGTATTAAACAAATCTCTATCTACATCGAAATATTACCTTAAGTAACCTGCAGGGGTGTTAAGTTTAGAAGTGCAGACATGAAGAGCAAAGTGGAGCTGCGGGGCACTGCCCGGCGTGCAGGCAGGACGATGCAACCCTCAGTGCCAAGCATGCCCGAGGAAGAGGAGGGCTCAGGCAGGGGTGAATGACCCGCAAGCATGGTAGCTGCTGCCGGCTTGGGCCCGGGGTTAGCTCGCAGACGATGGCTCCATCACCAGAAACGCATCTTGTAGCAATGTAGCACGTAAGGCTGATGGTGCAAATGTCCACAAGTGCGCCTGGGAATTGGAGCCTGGAAACCTGTGCCGTGCTCCCACCATGCAGGGCAGACAGACCCTCACGGCTGATACTGGGGGGACTGGGCTGAGCAGGGACGTGTCAGGGGGGTTGAATTTCCTGCTTTATTGGGGTTTTTCCCTCTATGGGTGTATTTGCATGGAAATCGTGACTCACTACAGACAATGGTGGTGGCTGGAGGACTCGCTGACAAATCTGGTGGGACATGCCCAGGGTTTTGTCATTGTGGCCGACAGCAGAGCCACCGCAGCCTCAAAATAGCCCCCTTCGGTGCGATACCCCCATGGCCGCGGAGCACCAGCGCCCTTGGGCTGCGCGGAGAACTCAACAGCAGCGAGAGATCCTGCATGAGGGGAAGTTAATATCTAAATGTGATTTTTATCTCTGCTTCCTGGGTTGCAGATAAGGTCTCTCCAGGGCATATAGAATTTGAGACTGTGGTTTCTGGAGCTATAAATGTAACACCACTGTGTTTTCATTAGGTCTGAGGACAAATACATTGACTGAAACCTTATCTCTTACATTACCCTAATGGCTTTAACGATACGGAGTCAGTAAGCTAAAAGAAGTGTACAAAGAGCGACCTAGCAGTGACGACGGGTTTTCTGCAGCTCAGCTGCATCCTGCCAGATCGTGCAACAATGCACAGCGAAGCGGCAAACGTCCGAGTGCCGCGTTAACACAAAACACAAACAAACTGAGCGCTTTGTTTGCAGACCAGACACTTTCCAACCCAACGCAATTATGTCAGTTGTTAATTACTCGAAGCACGTATTACATGGAGACTTATCTGTTTCAATGAACTGGTGTTGAACCGCAAGTTCCCAAGGGGCCTGGCTCTTGCCATGCTTCAGAGATAAATATTTTGGGGTTTCGAAGTGGAAACCTGTAGCTGCTCCTCTCCTGGGGCTCTGCATGGGGCAGGGCTCAGGGTCACAAGTACAAGGACGTGATGGGTGGCTCCAGTCACAAGAGAACAAGGGTTGTCTAAGCCCTGCGGGAGCTCGGAGCAGCCTGGGGATCCTGGGGATCCCCAGCTTTGGCACAGCCTGGGTTGTAACCCTGATCCCTTGGCAGGTGCTGAGCAAGGTTCACATGATTCTCAGTCATTTCCCTTAGCAGCTACTAGGTCCCCAAGGGACAGAGCACATTTTTGGGGTGCTACTTTTCTGTGTTTCTTGAGAGCAAGTGCAGGGAATTTTATTCTACAGGAAATTTAAGAAAACATTAGTTTTGTTCCAAATCAGAAAAAACTATTTCAAATGGTTGAAATGTCCTGACATCCACCAATTCTGAGAGTTGGCCAATCTGGCTAACTTTGCCTGAATTATGGTTTGAAACCAAGAAATTAGGAGCACTGCTGTAGTAAATTATACCAAATTAAGAGGATCCTTTCTTTCCTTACTAGGTGGAGAGCTCATATTAACCCATCTTAAGAAACATCTTAATCAGCCATGACTTAACTCTGATCTGACCTGCAATTTGTGTTGCTTTGGTCAGAATGCGCTTGTGAGCATCTCCCACCTCCTGTATCAGCAGTTCCCAAGCTGTGGTCCTGTGGTGGTTGTGCCACCTTCCCAGAACTGAGGGTTTGCCAGACATTGTATACGGCAGCCTGGGATAAGTTTTGAGGGCTGGAAGTGGTCTATCAGCCCCCTAAAACTGGGGTTGCTATTGTAGAGTACTTCTGAACCAGCAGGAATCCTTTCACGGTAGCTTCACTCATGAGGTGGATTGAGATGTCAGATGCAATAACAATATGGTCCAGTATGGCACCAGGGAGTGTTATGGACCTGTTGGAGAAGCTGAGAGACAAATCCAGCCAAAGTGAGGAGCAATAAGGAGTAGGTGCATCAGGAAAACACATACTGTGATGGCTTGGGGTTGCTCTTCTCAGTTCTGAGCAGGACTGTTGTTATTTTTTGCAAATGCTCATGGTTTGATTAGCATTCTGGAAAAAAACAGTTCTTTAAAAATATTTAAGGACCTTTCTCCTTCCATTTTAATAATTTTTTTTCAATGCCTCCTGTTGGTATCTCGGGTATTTCTTCTCTGCTCAGCTGTTCTTAGTAAGCATGCACAGAGAAACGTCACTGGGGTTTAGTTAGGAAAAAACCCTGCTAATTAGTCCATCACATTTAGAAAAAAAAGCCTGAGAAGTGATAAATTAATCATTAGCTTGAAAAGAAAGAGCTGCATATATCCCACACATTTCCATACAGGTGGGAAACACTTTTTTCCTTCTGGCTGGATAAACTGTTAATAGAGTCGCCCAGCAATTTAAACATGCCCTTAGCTGCACACACAAAGCCTATTTCTCATAGATATAAAATACACATAAGAGCAAGGGGATACCAGGGGATTACGCTGCAAGTCCGCCGTGTCGGAGGGAGGCGGCTGCAACAACAAAGAGCAAATTCACGGCCGGGCTCCTGCCCCATATGAGGTCATTTTCTGTTGAAGCTGGGCTCATTAGTCCAGCCGGCTTGTTGATACAGCTCGAAGTGCGGGTGACAAGTGTGACTGGGTTTGCTGAATTAGGCCTGCCCACCGCACCCGGCACGCAGAGATTCATCATTGTCTCTCTCTGGGAACAGGACCATTAATTACACAAACTGCCCGAGCCGAATTTTCCAGCCGCGTGTCTCCGCGAGGTCATTTCTGTCCCAGAACCATCAGGTTTTGACAGCGGAGTGTTTAAACAACACGAGAGCGGTTTATTTGGGACAATAAGGGAGAGGGCCGGGTCACAGGACTTCATTAGGTAACTTCCTTCACGTCGAAGAGGGTGGGTTTGGCCCCCGACCAAACCCCCGACCACGGCTACCTCTGCAGTCCTGCACATCACCCTCCTTCTGCCAGAGCAATCCCGGGCTGCGTTTGGCCGTGGGGCTTCAGGATGCCGGAGCTCCGGATGAGCCAAGCATCACCACGCCACCTTTTCTCCCAGTGTAAAATACCCCGACTATGAGATCCCTTCCTTTTGATTTATTTTGTTAAGCAGCGTGGGGAAAAATGTTACATCTTCGCTTGCCACCACGGGAATGTTGCTCCGATGAGGAAAGTCGGCTGCTCCTTCCAGCGCTGCCTGCTCCAGCCCAAGCACTCGGAGTGGCTTTTGGGTGGCCACAGACAATGTTTAATTCAGATAATCCATCCCAGAGGCCGCTGAATGCACCGTTAGTTTTTCTCAGTTGAGTTTGGGGTTTGAGCTGTCAGGTACCCGGGTCTGGTTTTCAGAAGTCTCTTGAGATGTTCAACGCAGTAAATCATTACATGCTCATTGCAGGAATGCTTCACCACCCGGTCATAGCAAGGAGTCGCTAAAAATACTTTTTTGCAATTTTTTTGGAAGACGATTACTATTTTAATCTAGCTTTTTTATTAGTAATTAGAGCTAAATCCCTTGGACCATAAGTGCTCCTTTTTTATCTATTTATTTACTAATGCTGCATAACGAAGTAATTACATAATTAGTAGTAGATTACTTAAAGAAGTGATTCTTTAATCTTAGGACAAGAAGTGGACCTTTGACTTCTCTGAGTGGGAATGTATGGTAAAGCTTCTGATCCAGGAGGTTTCTATCCCAGCCAGGCGGTTGGGTCAACGCTGAGGAAAGAACGGAGGTGGAGAAAGTCCAGTCCAAAGCAGGTGACAAGGTGGCAGGGACGAGCAGATGTGGGGTGCAGCTGCGAGGATGCAGCTGTGGGATGCTCCGACTCCTCCAGCTCAGTGCCTCCCAGCTGCTGCGCCGCCGAATCCACCCAGAGGTTTTTCACCTCCCGTTTTGGTTCAGACAGTAAAAGTCTCTGTGCCCAGCGGTGGACGTAGAGGTGCGCTTTAGCCAAAAGCCAGGTCTTGAGCTCCGGGGACAGCTGGAGCACGGCGTATCTGCTTGGGTCGGTCTGCCCAGCCCTTCGGTCTGCCGTACGCCGGCAGTGATGGATTACAGCACCCGGCCATTAACGCAGCATTTTGGAGATGAAATATTAGTTGTGTTTTCCATTTGTTGGTCTGGATTTTGCTTCTGCCCCGAGAGCAGACGGAGCTTCCCATAGCGCCTGTCCCTCCCTTCGAAACCCCTGCTACAACGGGGCTATTTCAAGCCCAGATTTTCCTGCTGCTCTGACAGGTCAGCGTTAGGAAACGGCTGGCTGCGGCGTATGGATAGCATTGGGAAAAGGCTACACTTCATTTTGCTCTAACCAGAAAGTTTGTTCACCCAGAAGCCCTTTTGGGGGAGCTACTTATTTTCTAATCTTGTGGTAATAATGAAATGATACAGGAGTCCGGGGATAATGAAGACAAACTGATTTCCTAATGCACTGAGCACAAAGGGAAGCAGAGAAGGGTTTCAGCAATGAGACAAAAAAAGAGTTTATTTTAAATAAAGATTACAAAAATAACCTACTGTCAAAGATGATGTGAAAACCATTAAATAGCAATTTAACGTAATTATAATCACGGGTGAGCTAAGGGCTATCTTACACAATTACAATCAATCTTTCTGTCTGGATGTGTTATCCTGAGCCCTTACTCCTGACTCCAGCCCCGCGTTCCCCCTGCAGAAATGCTCCATTTAGAAAGCGGCTCCATGACCGCCGAAGCCATCGGGATCGAGCAATACCCTCCGCGGGCTGACAGAGAAACCCACTCGGGCTCTGCCTTCCCCAACTGCAACAGCCTTTTTAACAGCCGCCGGTGGAGTTAATAACCGAGCATGGTACCTTACTGCCGCCGATTGCTATAAAGCGATGTCTCGCCAAACGAGTAGCAGATGGCACCATCATGCTTGGCTGTGTTGAAATTTTATGAGCATGGTGGATCCTTATTTACTAAACTAGCAGAAATGTGCACGCACCCGACACTTAAAAAAGAAGGGCATCAATCAGCCGGACTGCTCCATGCTCATCATGCAACATGCTTCTGCTCCAGAGAAATAAGAAATAATGTTTAGGAGAGTAAGGGAGTTCAAAAGCATTTGCTTCAGCAGGCAAAGCCAACTGTTGACCTGCAAAAGTGCTACCCAAAAGGGCGCTGGGAGAGCCTTCAGGCTGGGAATCGAAGGACTGTGCGAGTGTCTGTAGGTGTTGGTGGGACCCTGCCCACCAAGGCTCGTGGTGACCTTGGCCGGGACCCGGCGTGGGAGGCGCTGGTGTGTGATACCCCGTGTCTCACTGCAGCATTTCCAGTCTGAAACAAAGGCTCCTCTGTCAGCGCTGAGCAAAGAACCCAAGAAAAAATAATAAAACTAATCTCGGTAATCTAATTTAATGCTGGTTCGAAGGTTTTTGTGAGCATGGGAAGTTAATCAGAGAGACTAATTAATAGGGCTCGGAGCTGCCCTCCAGCGCTCGGCAGCAGTTTTGCAACACTGGACCAAAACGCCCATCCTGGGGAGCTGGTGGGACCACCCCACCCCACCTGGCACGATTCGTGGCTCAACAAGGGTGTTCAGCTCTGGCTGTTGCCAACAACATTGGACATGCCGGGAAGAGGTCTTGTGCCTCTTGTTCCCGTGAAAATCAATGTGAAGGGCCAACCATTTTCTCTTAGAATCATAGAATAGTTTGGGTTGGAATGGACCTTTAAAGGTCATCTAGTCCAACCCTGCTGCAATGAGCAGGGACATTTTCAACTAGATCGACTCTTCTTGCTGATGGGTCTAAATGTGCTGGTCCCAAAGAGGTCTACAACCTTCTCTGCAGCACCTGGAAATGCAAAGAGAAGCCAATGGTGGACCAGAAGGGGCAGCTGGATGTTTCTCCATGTCAGTTGAATGTTTCTTCATGTCCTGGTTGTTGTCTTCTTGTTTCTCCAGCACAGTTTCAAAGCATTTGCAGCTGTTTTAAGAAGTTTCTGTGCCTACGTGGGACACTTGTACCAAGCAGTTGATGAATCCCACCACCAACATTGTGGATGTGGGTCGTTAACAACTTGTTCTGGGTTCACTGGCTCCTCAGAAGCATAAACTTGTTTGGGTGGTGATGTTAAATACATCACGATCTCCACCACAGAGTCTGCAGCCTTGCAGTAAGGCTGGAGCATCTCTGGAGCTTACTCCCAAAGCATCCCTGCTTGAAAGGGAAGAAGTTAGTAAAGGGACCAGGACCAGCAAAGCAAACCTGATAAGCATCTTCTGTCCTGTGTGATGGATGTGCAGCCGTGCTGGTACAGCAACCGCGCAATCCGTACTGGGCAGTCAGGGCATGCAAACAGTTCCCGTGATGATTTTCTTGTTTATGCTTCAGAGTCACTGAAGGGGAGTAATAGGATGGGAAAATCAATAAGGTTAGGCTGTCATGAAATAGCACTAATGATCCTTAGTTTTAAAAGTCTAGGACATCGTTTACAGATGGGCTTTTCAGAGCACAGCCATGAAATGATTGCTATGAAGGCAACGGTGCAGATGATAACCCTGGCCATGTGCTAGAGCTCCCTGAAGGTCCCAGCTTTTGTTGCGGGGTCACATCACGTTTCCTCCTCTTGGATGGATCATTGACTGCAGAAACCTGGCTGCCCCGAACCAGGTTTGCCAGCCAGGTTTGATTCTCTCAGCCGCAGAATCAGGTTTTAGCCAACTTACCCATCTCACCGGAGCATGGTATGAGGGTTGCAAGGTGCCAGCACAGCAGTACTGCGCTCGCTGTGGGAGCAACCCCTAGGGATTTTAGGATTTTAGATCAATGTGAGTAATGCAAATGCCTCTGCCTCAGTTTCCCACCCCCGAGTGGGGCCTGGGAGTATCTGAGTTGCTGCAAGTAAACGACAAGGAGTAAAATGCTTTAACAAGACCCGACAATGAGTCTGCGGAAAGCACGAAGGCTTCTGCTCAAGTAGCTCTGAGCAGCTTCTCCTGCCTCCTCCTGACCCGAGGAACCCTTCCCAACCCTCCATGCTGGTACTTCCCAGGTCGAGCTTAGCCACAATGTGGTCTGGATCGCAAGAAAAGCCCCTTAAAAAGGAAAAGTGAGCAAATGGCAGCCAGGACCAAGGGGGAGATGGCCAGAACCACTGTCAGCAGCGTCAGGGAGCTCATTTCATCTCCAAGCAAAGCGGGGCTGGGGATTAGCTTTGCATAAAAGATTGTTCTGAGGGGGGAAAATTTACTAATTAATTTGATTTTCATTTGGAAAAGGGGCGGTGATTTGAGAGCTGAAATTGCCTGATTATTGCCAGCACATAAATTTCTCCCAGAAATGTGTGTGCAGTTTATCCTAATCATATTCAACTTTAGGCAATGAAAATACTTCTTGCTATTTGTTTTGGCTTCTCTTGCTGTTACAGCGTCTGCAAAAATATGTCATGCATGAAATGCTCCCCTATAGTTTGACAAGTTATTCCTTATGCTCGCTAATTTTTCATTAAGAAAAATGACAGAAATGCCAGATACCCAGTAAGGTCTCCGTAATAGCTGTGCATCAAGATTAAAGACTGAGAAGTGTGGGTCTGCTGGAATTGCTTCATCTCCATTATTTGAATGTATTTGTTAAAAAGAAATTCTCCCGACCCGTTCCTGCACTTCTCGGCTACAACAGCTGGAATTTTGCCTCGGTAAAACATGCACGATAGGTTGTAATGTATAGTTTGTACAAGGCAAATCTGCTGGCGAGCCTGAGCTGTTACACGTGTGTTCAGCCAAAAACTGCCTCTAGCTGGCTCTGGGTGCTGCTGGTTGTTGAAGGGGGGCACTTAGTGTTATTATAGCAGAAAGTAGAGGTTCCAACCAAAACAAAGGGGTTGGTGGATTAGGCAGTCTAGAAAAAGTGAGTGCAGACAGTCTCTGCTCCAGCTCCGAATAACTCATGGGCAGGGAGATGCGCTGGGCGCAAGGGAGCACAAGGTACCCGGGCAGGTTGCTTGGGGATGCGGAGCAGAGCATTAGTCGTGGTCCATGCCGATGCCTTAAGGAAGAGCAGGAGTGATGCTCTGGGGGTTAAATTCAAGGCTGAAGCCTCTGCAGATACTTTCTCTAAATTCTTGCGAGGCCTGGGGAGGTCGGAGATGGGCAGAGGGCCCAGTGCGTTGATGAGATGATGGGGGTGAGAGGGAGGATTTAGGGATGCGAGGACCCCAGGAGCTGAGGCTGGAGAAACCGCTGCGAGAAAGGAGGTCAGATGTTTTGAGTGCAATAAGTGGTGCTTTTTACAATGACCAGTTTTATAACCTGCTGGAAAAACGGCATTGAGTGGTGGCCACGTGGAGTTTGGTGCAGCGGTGGCAGGGAGCGAGGCAGGTCCATCCCCAGCCCGGGAGTGCCCTTGCAGAAAGGGAATGTGCAGACATGAGGTAACTGGTATTTTAGGGTATTTTTAAGGCCGTATTGTGCATCTGCCTCCATACCCCTACCTTGTATTGCCAGCTTCCTAAAGCAGAGAGAAGTCTCTTATAAAACCCATTAAATGGGATGTTAGGACTGAAGTGCACAGCTTAACTGAGCAGTGTCTGATAGACGGCTCCTGCAACAAAGCAGCAGTAGGTGAGAAAATTGGTATTTAGGTACCCAAAGTAACAATTTCGCCGCACAGATCAGCCCATGCCTTAAAGCACGGAGCCAACTTGGAGATGCAGCTGCGGAGAGCCCGTGTACCAGCTTCCCGGGCTGCTTCTGAGAAAGGGGGTGAGGCTTTGCGCAGAGTCATTTACATGGTAATTAATAGCGTCTGTGCATGCGGAGGAGCGAGGGTGGGTGTCTCCCCGGGGAGCTGCCTCGTCCCAGTGTGCTCGCGGGGAGCCCTCGCCCCCGAGAGCGGGGAAGGAAGCGGAGCCCCCGAATAGCTTCATTTCCTCAAGGACTTTCCCAAACAGATGGGATAAAATTGCTATAAAAAAAGGAATCCCAAGACAGGAAAATATAATGAGCTATGGGCAAGGGGAAAAATAAATGCTGAGGGATATTTATGCAGCATGGGGAGTAGATACATCAAATCAGAAATTCCAATTAAGTCCATAATTTATTTCAACGGAAATAATAAAATTAGAGATGGGCCCAAGCGGCGAAATTCAGATTGGGATCCCGATCCAAATGGCGTGTTTGGGCTAGGTCCATGTCTAGCAATCTCCATCCTATCATAACGGACAGCATAGACCTGCACCCGGGGGCAGGCCCTCCAAAAGTTATGGTGGAACCTGGTTAGGCAAAGTAGCAGGCATTCAAAGGGCATCATAAATGGTAGATATTGTGAGACAGGATAATTTTTTAAAAATACATAAATATCCCTCAGCATAAAATTCACAAGAGGAAAGGATACATGATGCAAAGACAAAATATATACATTGAATACAAGGAGAAGGGTTGGTTTCCTAATGCATTGATTAGAAAGAGAGGTATTTATCAGGCCCAACAGCCATTGCAGTCACTGCTGAAAAGTCCTGCTGGCAAAAATGAAAAATCCCCTTGGTCTTTCTCTTCTTTAATCTAGCAAACTGGACCGATGTCCCAGCAAAAGCAGGCATGCATCCTTGCTAGGAAACCAAGGCAAACTCCAAAGAGAGTTTGAGAGGGACAGAGAAATGTAGTTGGGGCTTTTTTTCCTGTGTGTCCAAGTGTCTGCAGCTGCAGGGCATGGCTGGCACGTGGGTACGCCGGCACTGGTTTGTAATGGGAAGATGCAATTGTAAAAACGCGGCCAAGGAGCTGCCCTGCTTGCTGTAGAATTGCTCTTCACGGTACCAGTCTGCCCCACTATAATTCAGCATCAGAATCACTGGGATTGGCACAAACACAAACATTTCCCCAAGCTCAAAGAAGGGAAGGGGCTGAACAAATTTTTTTGACCCCCCTAACAGCAAGTGACAGAATCCCTTGAAACACAAAGGGGTGGTGAAGACAGATCGTTGTCTTCAGCTTTCACGTTCCAGCAGCCTGTGGCGAGCCCGAGGAGGACGCAGCAATAATCAATCCTCTGCAAAGTGCGTGAACCAGAGCTCCCTCCGCCCTGAGACCCGATCAAGAAATAGCACATAACACCCTGCCCAAACGGCCCTGGTGAAGCAAGTGGGAATTAGCACTGGGGAATGCCCAGAACTAAGAATGAGCAGTTCCCCTTTCACATGGCTTGGCTTATGATGGGAGGAATTAAAGACTGGTAAAAGCCACTGCAGATTTATAAAAGGATGAGAGCGCAGCATTTTTAATCTCATTTCAGCAGGACTCCATGTTGCAAGTAGTTACTTATTATAAAAAATTTCTCAGTGCTTGACCTGAAAATACTCTGGGTTTGGTGCAGGGCTCAGCTCCGTCACTATTGTGGGTAGCGTCCTGGGAGGGTCTGGGCAGCGGCCGCGGTGGCACGCAGCCTGTCCCAGCACCCTGCGCATGGCCGGGGTCGTGACTGGGACGTCCCCGCTGCCTTTGAGTCACTGGTGCCACTGACATGGGAGTTTTGAGGAATTACAAGGGAAAAGCCTCATTTTCTTCTGTAAAAGAGTGACCTGAATGAGCGTCGTCTTGGTGGCTGTCTGTGCAGCTTGCATTAAAAATAATAACAATAGGTAGCAAGGAGTGGGTCCGTATGGTTTCTTTCTGCCCGGGTCGCTCCCCGAGCATCTCGACTCAGGTGTGTGTTATGATGCTGTCTGGGATCCTCATCCCCTGATCCCTGTGCGCTGGCGGATGGGGTAGAGGGATCCCACCGCTGCAGATGCAACCAGGGACACCGAGGCATCAACAGTAGCAACCAAAGCTCTTCTGCAGGCCGGCAGGTTAAACCCCGCACGGCCGCCCCTGCCCGCGCTGCCGCTCCAGCTGCCGGGCTTTCGTTTCAAAGCCTCGCACCTCCTCGGGAGGCCGGTGTTAGCGTTTCATTTTAGCCTTCCAAGTGCTATACGTCCACAGCACTTGTGAGTCATGTTTTTCCACCCCCTATTATTTAACACAGCGCTTTCAGCCAACATATTTTATGGACCGAAGTCGTCGTGATTAGAAATGTATGTTTTCAATAATGACAACGTACTTTCCCTCCCTCCACCCCATTCAAACCCTCAGTTTACAAAACGGAGAAAAGTATTTTAAACATGTAGATCAAAATTACACGCTAGCTTAAATGTGTCACTTTTTGGCACAGCCATCTCATTTCTCAGCCAAGACTTGCAACTAAGATTTCTGCTCCTCTATTTTATTGATTTCTTTTTTTCTTTCCAAGAGCACAAATAGCCACTTAACAAAAAAAAATTTAACCCCTAAGCAACTGCTCCATCTGCTTCCTTGGGGCTTGGTTTTTGTGCCAATCCGCAGCGTTTCCCAATACCGTGGCGGCTGTTCATTCACCATGTGAAGTTTCTCAGCTGCTTCAAATTGTCTCAGGTCCTTCACTTCTGGCTGAGACCAGCTGATGGCTCCACCTGAGGGGTCCTTCAGCAGTCATGGGTTTTTCTAGGTGCAAAGATGGGTTTCTTAAATAGGAAGGTCCCAATCCTCTGTAAATAGAGGCTAATTTATATCCTAGCGTCTCATTTCAAAGGACCTCTGAGTTTCTCAGAGGTTGTAGCCTTTCATGCACTGTGTAATTAGAAGGGGGATCATAGCTGCAAGCGCGAATGGCTGCATTTGCAGCTGGAAAAAAAAAGAGAATATGAAACAGTATTTTGCACTGTATTTGTGCAACAGGAAGATCCCACCAGACAAGGGGGGTTGAGATGTTGAGGTTGGAAATGGAGTATATTCAATGACATGCTGCACAGAGGACATTTTGTCTCCTGGCACATGCAGTATAAACCCCAACCCTATTGTGCAGTTTAGGGGTTTTCCAGGCTTCTCTGCTGTATTTTGAACTCTGTGGCCTCAGGTAATAAATACATGCATACACACCCCCACGTTCATCGTTATCCCAGACTAGGAATTAACCAAAACAGAGAAAGGGCATCCCTGGTTGCGTTCAGTCACCAAAGCTGCGCTGGAGCAGCCAGGTTAAACCTGAGCGAGGGCTTTGAGCAGCAGGAACCAAGGGGACGGTGTGTGGCCTCCTGGGTTTGTGTCTCTGGGAGGCTGCGGGGCACGGTTTGGGGGTGGCTGGGAGTACGGGGTTTGCCTCCTGCTCCTGCCTGATGCCAACGGCAGCAGAGCTTAGCTGCCCGTTCGCAACGCACCTGGAAGCGAGCATCGTCCTTACCCTGCAAAGCAGCGAGCAAACCTCGTCCCCGTCCCCGCGGTGACAGCTGCACAGGCTTCCCAGGCTGACGGTATGTGACAGGTCTGATGGGAGCAAGGATTTTCATTTACACTATGTAGCAGTTAGCAACAGATGGAACCATAAGATCAATATATAGTCCAAATAATTAAGAATCGTGTTTTTAATTGTGCCTTTTCAACAAGCATTTCAAATGCTTCTTAAATCAGCTGTGCAGTTGTTGATATAGGGAACAGTTGCAAAATATTTCTTTTTGAGAGACGCATTGAAACTGCAAAGAGACTGATCCAAACAAGACAAGCGAGTGCCTTGTGTTTGTAAAAGGTTTTTGGCAGCTCCGGGGGGGTCACTGCGCACCATCACTTGCAGATGGGTGTGATACCCAAGAGATTAACGTGGCAGGCAAAGTAAAGCACAATTGATTTTATCCTTCTGAAAGCTTTGGGCTTTATCCTTCCAAATGCTATGCTTTCCAATGAATCAAACTGTTTTAAACTTTCATAGCTCCTGCGTGAGTTCAACTTTGTGGTATTTGGGTAAACTGAGGCACAGAGGTCCTATGGGCCAGGCTATTTGGGGGGGAGCAGGAGCACTGAGCTCTCCTTGCTTCTTTTTGCTTTGCTCAAGTGTTTGACCCAGTAGGACTAAAAGCCTTCCCAAAAGCGATGTGATCTAGCAGTGTTACAGCAGAGTACGATCCGAGCAGCCTGTTTTTAAACTCAGATGAACTGGATGTTCCCTAACATCAGTGTTCTCGCTTGAAAAGCTGAAATGAAAGATTTTGCATTCTTTGGAAAAAGAATCCTATTTGGCTATTCTTTTAGGCATTTAACCAAAGTAACTGGCTGAAAATCAAACGTCATAAACCAACAGCTTGGAAGCTGTCCTGTCGCCTGCCGCCCTTCCCCAGGCGCACAGCAGGATGCTCAGATCGGCAGCCTCCTCGCGTGCCCCTGGGAAGGGGCTGTGCCCACCCAACTGCAAGCAGCCCGGTGCCGGTGCTTGCACGGGTGCTGGGAAAGATGCTTTACTGGGCGAAGTTGGGAAAACATTCCCCCCTGGCCGTGGGACCAGTGCCCCCCAGCAGCCTTCTGCATGGTGCCGCACCGATGCTGCACGTGTGCACTAACGGTTTTGATTTTGGGAGAAAAGGTGTCACCCAGCTGTGTACCCCAGCTTCCCACCACCACAGGATGGACCTTGGGGGTCTCCCGAGATGAGCCGGGTGCAGGCATGATGGTCGCGCCGCAGCTCTGGGCTGCCTTTGCAAACGCGGGGGGAGATGAAGCCATGCCCCCCAACATTATGTATTTTTTACTATATCTTAGAAGGCCATTTGATAGCATCGCTTGTTCTAAGGGGTTTCAGCACCATAGCAAGGTGCTTTTTGGTTGTTTCCATTCACTAATATAATTTTGGGAGGTCATTTGTTTATCCTCTGGTTGGAACAGGAGATAAAGCCGCATCCAGATACGGCCAAGAACCTGGAGGAGCCTACACAGGTCAAGTGCCCAGATTTGCCGCTGGCCTCGTGGGTCCAGTCCCCCGGGAGCCTCGGCCGCCCCGTCCGAACAGGCTCAGCCCCAGGTCCAGCCCTGCCCTGCAGCGTGGGTGCTCGCAGGCTCGGGGGGCCGTGCCGCGGCAGCGGGGAGAAGGGGGGATCAAAGGGAGCATCCAAGCTCCACCATCCCCAGCATCTACCGGCACGAGTCGGACCACGAACGCTTCCTGCGCGTGGTTACTCCCCGGCTTAATTTATATTAAATGTGGCCACATCATTCAAACAATCTCCGCGCTCTTCTGTTTGTGCAGGTAATGATGATATAGACTCATTTATGCAAGATTATCCTTTTATCACATTTCCAGACTCATTTATGAGGCTCATGTTTTCCCCCCAAGGGCATCATCAAGTGAGTTAAGTTGTACTATTTGCCTCCCGCAGTGAACTGGCAGGAGCCTACTTCATTGACTGATGAGGGCTGCTGCCTTCGCCAAATAGGGTCTGTGTGATGGATATTTTACTTGTGAATATTATAGCTGGAAATTAGCATGTTTATTGAGGTAGAATGCGTTTGTTTACATTCTGCTACCCATGGTATTACCTTTTATGACCTGAGTTATTTAGCTGAAGATAAGCATAAGCGCTCCCCATCTGGGGGAGGGGAGAGAGGAAATAAAAAAAAAAAATTAATGAACTACTAGATATCAAATTATGCCTTAAGTAAGTGACAGCGATGCCTCTTTGGGAGCTGCCCCCATCCCCTCACCTGGGCTGCGCCAGCTTGAGCACCAAGGGGTGGGGGGAAGGGACTCGGCTCAGTTTTACCGACAGTTTTACCTATTTTTGCCTATCAAGAAAGAGGCTTTCCAGGGAGGAAACCATCCCATCCCACTGGAAGCATCCAACAGCAATTGGGTGCCCCAAGGCGGGGATGGTGGGTGGGAAGAGCTCAGGGTCTCAGCCCACCCTGCAGAGCAGCCCCTCCGGTCCTCTCCTTTCCAGGTTTGTTCACCATCCCATTGCCTTGGCTACACGGTGAGAGCCAGGGCGCAGGCAGGATAAAAGATTAGGGGAAGACTGATTTACTTTATATTCCTCAGGCAGCAGCTGCTAAATGAACTATTCCTGATTGTTAAAAGGTTAGGAAAAAAAATCTAAACCTCAGGTTGCAAAGCCACCCGGCGCGGTTTTCAGCATTACGGGAGCGTGCGCAGCACAGCGCGGTGGGTTCGTGCCACGCCTTGAGCTATGGGTGGGTAGATGCTGTCTTTCCCCATTTGCTTCTATCTTCCATTTTTCTCGCGGATGCCATCCATCCTTTCTGGCATCGCCTACCTCCGCGAGGTCCGGCCAGCTCACGGGCGCTGACTCTCGTTCCCTCCATGATGCGCGGTTGCTCCTCTGCGGTGACGATGTCAATTCATCGATGAGTGACAAACTCCCATGGGTTGTTTAGGGCTGGAGGGAGCCTGACCAGCACGTTTCAGAAGGGACATGCTTTCCCCAACCAGGACAAGCTCTGGCCTATAAGATAATACATAAAGTGACCCTGATTGTCTCAAATTTTCCTAAAAAGAGTCATTCCTTGCCTACTTAAAATGCCGCTGATACATTCATTATGGGAATTACCTGGACACAGAGCTGACCACCATCTGATGCAGCCCAGCCCAGCGGTCAGTAGGGTCTGGAAAACAACGCATTCCCAAACCCTACAAAATGGATGTTGTGAAACGTACTTAAATCCATACATTAGATCCTTGGGAGCACAGGCACGTTCTCTCCATATTCAGAAATGCCTTCCTGGAGTAGGGAATTTGCTTGGGCAAGTAGGGGACTGGGGACCCTGCTCCTGGGCAGGAGGTGTTTGTGGAATTACAGACAAAGCCTGCCCCGCAGTCTGCGTCAAGATTTAATTTCATTTTAAACGGTGCCTGCCAAGCTCTCTTTTACTTGGTGCACGTCTGCAGACAAAAACGTGTTTTATATCAAGTCGAAGAAATGCTCTTTTTCTCTTTCAGCAAGATTTGGCTCTAATTTTTATGGCCTTTAAATATATATTTTCACATGAGCAAAAGAGAAGGGAATTAGTGTCGTGTCAGCTAGAGAGCACAGAGGAGGCCTCAGTGATGGGCCGTGTCAGTGCCAAAGCTCCCACTGCGCCGGCTCATGAGCTGCGTCGGACAAAGGGGGGCCAGGAAATCCTCCTGCTGCCCCAAAGTCCCAGGAGCCTTTCCCTGGTCTGCCCTGGTCTGGGGGTCGAGACTGAACTCAGACCTACATCCCCACCTCCGTTCACCAACGTGCAGGGACCCCTGCGCGTCGGTGACGCGGTGGCCTCGGAGGACGTGCAGCTGGCACCGGCAATGCCGCCGCTTCGTCTGCAAGAAGTGACACCTTCGGAGAGCGGCGATAGCTTTACCCCCTCAGCATCTGCCTATCTTGCTTTGCTTACCGTGTTAATTTGCTGCTGCGTGACTCTCCAGGGTAAAATGGAGACAAATATGACTTCACTGTTACAATAACTAGTAATAAAAATTATGATTGCCAATATCTGGGAGGCACGCACTTGTGAATCGTAAGATGAAGCGAATTAACAGCTTGAAAAATTGTTGGCCCTGGTAGAAAGCAACGCTGTAAATGCTGGGATTATTTCCCCTGCGACTCTGCTGTCAGCAGGGGATGGTGCAAGCGGGGATGTTCTCCAGCCCCCAGAAGAAATCATTTCCCCTTTCCCTCGGCTGTGCAAAGCTCTTCGTCACAGGCCTCTGTGGGGCTTGGTTGGAGTGTTTAATATATGGCAAATGTGGACATGTTATGCCCAGCGGTCTGTGAGTGTGTAAATCTGCTTTCGCAGGTCGGGTCCGGGAGCATCCCCGGGCCACGCACGTGTGACAGCAGCCGTGATGGTTTTGTACCCATGAAGTCATTTCTTCCCGACCT
Source organism: Calonectris borealis (assembly GCF_964195595.1). NCBI lineage: Eukaryota > Metazoa > Chordata > Aves > Procellariiformes > Procellariidae > Calonectris > Calonectris borealis. Next base: position 2,380,312 of record NC_134322.1, on the reverse strand, counting down.
CTTCCCCAACCACTTGGCCAAAACCTGGTGATTTATCCTGGTTCTGTACCTCTTCCTGCTCTCTAAAAGAGTTCTCAACACTCTCGTTATCGACGATTTCTCCTCATCCTACTTTTGGCCTTAAAGATACCATGATGTAACAAATTCTTGGGGCTAATTATGCGTTATGTAGCAAATATTCAAAGCAAACAGTTTGCCCAATGGGCTAAAATACATTTGCATGAAGTGTTTATTGAGCAATTATGAATAACCTACAAGTTTTAAAAACAGCCTCTCTGTGGATAATTTGACTGTTTGCTGCAAAGTGCAGCATTTGCTGAATTAATGAGTCATTACAGATATTTCACCGAGCTCTGGTGGCACTGCCTGCTGCTGCATGAAGGGGTTTTTTTCTTCCATTGCACCTGTACCATTTCAGCGACATGCAATGCTTAATTTCTGCCAATTACTCCTACTAGAGCAATATGAAATACAACTAACTTGGGGGATGGAGAGGTATACTTTAATTAAATCATCTTGCAATTAGTCCTTGAGTGATGAGGTAAGGTGTTTTATCTCTGTGCAAGGGGTAGCAAACCACCGAGGAGATGCACAGGGAGGGAATTCCAGAATTGGACATTAAAATCAGATGAGTTGTTCAACAATTTGAGATTTCGTAAAAGCAGCCAGCTAGCTATTTGGGGGTTACTTTTGCTGATTCCTTGGGACCATCCATATTTACAGCGTTGGAAGAACTGATTCAATTAAAATCGATATTTTCTGGAAGTGCATTTGGGCCCTAAGGACGATGGCAAAATACCCAGGCAAATTAAAATATGCCATCGATCAGGTGTTTGGTGATGAGGAGGATGCACAACATTGCATCTCTTGTGTGTAGAAACTGGATTGGGTCCTTTGAGGTCTCCTTCTCAGCTGTGGACTCTGGCTCTGCTCCTCTGCTCTCCGCAGCACTTTTGGGGAGCGCAGAGTGAGAGACTGTTAGCCATTCACACCAAATGTGGGTGCGATGGTCCCGTGTGTCCCTTCCATGGTGACACTTGCACCCTCAGAAGTCAGAGATACGGGCGCCATCTGAAACATCTCCAGGGTGGGATAGAGTTTTCACCACTCATTTCCTTTTGGATTCTTTGCTGGAGAAGGAGATGAATGGCTGAATGCTTCCAAATATATAACTCCCCCGACAGCATTTAGCACGGTGTAAAGTTTTCTTAATGATTTATTGTCCCTAGTGTTTTAGACAGACAAAATATGTTTGTAGTCTGTCCTGCCCGACACTGAAAACCTGGGCTGGCGTAGTAAGCCCTCCAAAAGAGAAGAACGTCTTGTTTGAAGACATCTAAGAGCCTCTCGGGAAGCAAATGTGAATTCCTCTGTGTCTCTGGTCTAAGTGTACGTCGCAGTTTGTGCAACCCAGGGCCAAGCCCCACGTGCTCCTGTAGCACAGCAGAGTCATTATTTATATTCAAGCCCAAGAGCCTTGTATACAAGCACTGCGCCAACCTCCGTTGTCTGAGCGTTGGACCGAGTTCAGGCGAGGTCTAAGAAGTCCGTTTCATCGGCTCTGGCAATGGCTCGGTTGGGCTTTTAATGCAGACGGAGTCATTCTTGCTGTCAGGTTCGTGCTCAGGGAAACTTGATTTCAAGGAAGGGAGCAGGCAGAGGCACTGGGGAGATCCTGTCCCAAAGTGAAGGGCAAGTGTCAAACAAGGGCAGGTGTAGGATAAACCCATCCTTAGACCGCTATTGTCCAGCTTAAAAAAAATAAATTTAGTCAAAAAAAAAACCCTAAGTGCAGTTTAGTAGCAGGATTTGAAATAAAATCATCAAAAGCAAGGAAATTCAAAGTGGCAGCAGCAATTTCTCCCTCTCCTCCCAACTGACCTGAGTGTTACAAGAAGGAGCGGGATGCGATCCAGGGACCTGCTCAGGGGTAGTTTCATGCAAAATGTCATTTCTTCGAAGTTTAGAAACCTGTGTATATAGTAATATAACATCAGGTTCATCTCCCCTGTGAAGCTAATAAGTAGCATGTTCATGAGTACATATACACGTACAATGGAGACAACAATAAGCAGAGCCCGGCTTGAATTTAGATTTTTGGCTTGTTTTAGATTGCATAACAACCTTAATGTTACTTAAATGTAGGTGTTTTGTGTGTGGGTGCACGCACGTATGTGTGTATGTGCATTAATAGCAATTTGTGATAGATGCCTTTGGGGCTCACACATTCAATAAGAAAAAAGGAGTTTTTATGGGAGATAACATAACTGTTTGCAATTTGGCTATTCATTGTATCTTTGGCATTTTATGTACTGCATTAGCTGAGGCAATTTCATGCATATGGATATAATGCATTAAGTAGAAGCATTTAAATATAGTGAAACTAATTTTATGATGATTAGTTGAAGGGAAACATTGCATTCGTATCATCTATATAGGAGCCAATTTGCATGAAAATGCCCAAAGTTGCTATGCCAACATTTTCTGTGTTGTCGGTCGGGGTCGTCTCTGTGTCAAGACTTTGTATTAAAAATCGGTCTCCAGTGCCCGTGTCTTTTAATTCATTGCAAGCTGTAGGCCATTTGCTCACAAAGCGCTTGCAGTAAAACAAATGAATAGCTAAAATACTCATTTGCATGATTCCCATTTGAAAACGATTCCCCTGAAATTAAGGAAGCGTGTTACTCGGTTGTGAAGATGGATGGGCAGATGAGCCATGCAATTAATATTTTTCGGCATTCTCTTTTAAAGCCCTCCGAAGACTAAAAGCAACACATGCTGCCTTCCAGACAAATTGGGTCCCGCAACAGTTCCAGGGCTGCCATGGCAGCAGCTTGTTCCCACTCTCTCCCCTTTATTGTCTCACTTACATTATGCAGTAATTAAAACTATTTACCATTCCTACTTATCTGCCATCTGCTGCCATTGAAGTTTCCTCTTCTTTATAAAGCCATCTTAAGCAGCAGCAAGAAAAGTAACGGATTCAAGGACGAGTGGGGGGGAAGAAAATTCTCCTGCTTTTTATTAACAGGTAGCGGACCAGGACGAGGGCTGAGTATTATAAACAACTGGGTACTTTCGTGTAGTGTGTCATTTACATCCAGGCCACCGCCATAAGAAGAGCTTTTTCTGGAGCAAACGTGGGCACGTGGTAGAGGGAAATAGATACAACGGATGTATATGGTGCTATAGGCGCAGCGGTGGGATGCTCCTCCAATTACACCAGGGTAAGGGGGAAGAAGGATTGTGCTGATGGTTTCATTCACTCCTCAGCCGGGTCGGGGGGACCGAATGAAAGATTTTGATTTGAATGGAGGCTGGCTTCGAAGCAGAGATGATTTTTAGCAGATCCTTGAATGGGACCTCGGTTCACGCCGGATGAAATCCTGTAGGATGCACTAATTGCAGTCAGGCGTGGGGGTTAGGCAGAAGCAGCACTTGCTGTCAATACAGCAGAGAAGTGGGGATGAAAATACCCAGAGACCTCCAGGCGACCCACGGTGCTTGCAGGTCTTACTGTGGAAAATAGGCTTAGTGCTCGTGGCCTGAAGAGTGCTTAAATCATCCCTGGTGCTGGCGGGACGGGGAGCGATGACAGCCAGGTAAACGGAGCCTGCGGGAGACTCCGGAGAGCCCAGCCCCGAAGGCAGATTTAGGGAGGGCAAGACGTACCCCAGCAGGGCTGTTATACAGCCAAATGGGCCAATAAAACAGCTCCCAGTGTGCTGTCGGTAATAAAAAGTGAAGAAGCCGGCAATTACTGTCGCCCTCATCGCATAACTCATGCTCCATATTATTTACAGTGACTCTAAAATTTAAAAAATCCAGTTAGCTTAATTGCCTTTCCTCCTGCACGGATGCCAGCAAGGGAGGGCGGCGCGAGCCGGCTGCTCCGGCTGCGAAACCCACGGACGGCTCCCGGGGACCGGCTCGCCCGGAGCTGGGTCTGGGTGGGGTAGCCTGTACCAATCCATAGAAACATCTAACTTTGCTGGGTAGCTGCTCAAAAGCAGTTTTGGTAGTATATTCTCCTTTATTAAAACTCTGGCAGTCTGAGTTACTGCTGCATAAACCCAGCCGTGGCACAGAGGATTCTGGCTGAGTTGGTTTTTTTCTTAGAAAGCCGTGGCACTTTCATTAGTTTTCCATCATTCGACTACAATTGATTTTCTCAGTATTAATTTTTTTTTTTTTAATAAACAGTCAGTTCTGTATTTCAACTATTTTTCATGAGAGTCTCTGTTTTTGCCACCATCTCCTGGCCTGAGTAAAAAGTCAAGGAAAAGAAAGATAAGAAAATGTTTAGTTCTGGGTTTGGGTGGGTTTTTTTAAACCCCAAGTCTTAAACATTGGTGATATTGGTGTAAAGCATCATCCAAAAAACTCCGGCAGAAATATTCCCAAATCTATAAAAATATGCAGCATGGAGAAAATTATATGTTCGCCTTACAAACAATGCTGGCGAAGAGCTGGCCGTTCACTGGGGTGGCTTATTCAGTTTTACGGATATTTCATTCTCCCCGCATCTGGAAGGATTTAATGGTTAGGTGAGAAACAGCATCCAGTTTTTCAGCACTTTGTGCGATTTCTCAAATACAGTGGAAAGCCTCACGTTCAAAACGACAGTCATTTTCCAATCCATTAAATTCCTTTGTTAACGTGCAAATACTTTTCGTTCCTTCCGAAGTACAGTAGAGCAGGCATTGTTGCACCAAATTATTTACAGACACACAGCTGAAACCTGAAAACACAGGGCTCTTTCTAGTCTTTTTTTGGTAACCGTAGTGGGCTTCTCCCCAGATCAAACGCCCTTCAGACACGGGGAGATGGAGCACCTCAGACGCATCCGAGGCCGTCCCGGCGGGACGGGACCACCCTGCTCTCCCCATCACGTTGTTTCTGCCTAGTGCAGAAACCTCATCCAGCTATGGCCGATAGCAGCAGGAGGATGCAAACTGGCCCCAGAGCAGCGTCATTAGCTTTTTGCTTGGTGCTGGGCTCCTCCTTGCAGCCTCCGAGCAGCCGTGGTGCGGTTGGGTTCCGAGAGGTGCCCGGCCGTTGTCACCTCTTGAGTGAAGGATCTCCTTCAGCACCAGAAAACTGTCAAATATTCCCTTCATCCAAAGCTGAAAAACTAGCTGAGTTTTCTTGACGCCATACAGCATTCCCATCCCTTTTAATAAATGATTTTGCATCACAACCCCGCAAAAAAATTACCATACAGATCCCATTTAAAGCAAGGGAAAAAAAAAATATGTAAAAGGAAATATTTTAGGTAGGAGTTGAACAGCAAATGCTTTTTGGTCTCTGTGGGGAGTAATGATCCACAACAAGGACACAATTCTATATGCATGTAATATTATCACATGCTTCAAAAAGCTTTTAAATCACATAAATGCAGTTATGGACCATTGTACAAAATAAACATTCCACTTGTGTTTAGGCTGTTTTTAGTTCTTTGATCTAAAGTGATGCTTGCAGATTTTATTGCTTTGTAAATTAAAGCGGCTTTGATTTGATTGAACTAAATTAATAAGACTTCTGCCTTGTTGCAAGATAACGGCTACAGTGTATTTTGGCTGCACTGCACATAAGAAAACTGCAGTCTGTAACAATTCCACTGAAGCTTCATGGAGGATTTCAATACCTATTTTAATTAAAACAAAAGCCTATGTAGCACTAATGTGTTCCTTAAAGAGCAAAAACTTAAAGTGTCCTTTTAAATCTATTTTAATATGTCTTAAGGACTGGAAGATAAATGGCAGGAGAACTGGGCTCTGACAAGGTATTTTTTCTCTGCCTGTTGAATTTTCTTCTTGCACGTCCAAGGCATGTCTCCTCTTAAATAATAAATCCCACATGGAAAAGCGAGCAGTTTTCAGGCATCCTCTCGGGCGCCGAACGATGGCAAGAGCTTTCAACCCAGCCTCAAGGACCACAAAAATCATCCCCGTCCGTGGGCAGAGCCGTGGGGTGCTCATCCCCGCCCAGCGCAGGGCAGCCCACGACCACCCCAGCAGGGATCCATCGTCAGGGCGGCTCCCACCCCACCGGCAACGTCCTCCGCCCACGCTGGCCAACGTGCCATTGTGCTTTTCTAGCAAATACCTCATCTGGGGGTCTTTTTAGCTACGGGGCCGCTCGGGGTGGCTGTGCATTGCTAGAAGAAGGGGGAGCCCCGACCGAACTCATAGCGCAGGCACCGTCTTTTAGATACTCCCGATAGCTCCCAGCAAGGTTTGTGACATGGGCAATCGTGGGATGAGGGTGTTTTAAACCTGCGGATGATTTTAAGCGAGCTGCTTGCTGCTTGTGGGTCTCATTGGCTTTTTTTTCCCCTCGTGCAGACTCGGGAAGTTTGAAACTGGCAATGTTTTTTGCTTAATTCCATTTACCAAAAATCCTTAAACAAAAGCAGCTCTTTGAAATCTGTAACAATAAAACAAAGCAAGTGCCAAAAAAATGGAGCTGCCTCATGCCGACCGCAGGGGCACCACGGGAGGAGCGGGGAACAGCTTCCAACAGGGAAACACGGGGGGCAGGGGGGCTGCGCCCCTCCACCCACACCCCCCGGCGTCCCCGCGGCCGGTGCATCCCAGGGCACGTCCGCATCCAGGGGAGCTTGAGCTACAGCTTTCCCCTCCACATCTCCCGAATGTGGAAACAGCCAAAGGCAATGTAGGAGCAAGGTCTCCCTCTAAACCTTCATGCTCGCGTCCCCCAGTCCCTGGTTCAATGCTGCTGCACGCAGACCCCCGGCGCGGTGCTGAAACTACGCCGGTGCTTCTGCCCCGGCCGAGGGGGGATCCGGGCGATGCAGGACAGCAGCGCTTGTTTGCATCCACTGTTTGTCTTGCAGTTTTCTCCTTTAAATTGAAAAGGGGAAAAAAAAAATCTTTTAATTGCAGGCACTGCAAACTTTGCCTGGAGTTGAGAGATCAGCAAATACGTCAAAGGGACGGTGTTTGCTCATCGACTGTAGCGTGCTCGTGGGCTCCATCCCTTTTGTCCCAGAAGCTGTGATCCATCCGATTCTCCCTCCTTCACTGTGACGGTGGCCCCATACAATAGTGCTGGGAGGTTTTGGGATGCTTCCCGGTGCCTCGCTAACCGAGTCGGAGGGACAGAGCTGCTGTCCCAACCTTTGCATGGGCAGGTGACCCATGGTTCTGTCGCTGAGACCCGGCTCAGCATCCCGGCCCCCGACACACCGCCCGTCTCTGCTGCGAGCTCAGTAGCGGGATGAAAAAATCCCCCCAGGCTCGTCTCCCCCAGCAGCAGCCCCCGCTCCCCATCCTTCCCCTCCTTCTTATCCTTTTCATAAATAATTTTAATACAGTACAGAGTGGCTCAAAACAGGAAACTCTGCTGTTTTAGTTTGGTCTGGAGTCAATTTTCCTAATCCCTGCGGTGGAGTTGCTAAGTTACCCTATCCCGGGGCCCTTGCTGCTGTTTTCATGTGGAAAAAAAAAATAGTAAAAAAAAAAAATCTGTTCTTCACTAAAGTACTGGAGTTTGAAAAAGCCGTGGCTCATTACTGCGCGAAAGGTCCAGCACGCCGTGCATTTACAGCGTTGTCATTTAGAAATCGCGTTTACCGCAGCTGAAATCCGGCCAGCGAAAAGCAAAGTCTTTGCCGGCTTCGCCGAGGTCAGGCGGGTCAGACATGAGATGAAATGAAAGACAAACAGTGGCCGTGGAAAGCTTTCACTGCCATCTCCTCCGGCGTAATGAGCCCTGGCTGCGCGCTTGGACAGAGGCCAAACATTCATTTACCACAAATCTTCTGTAAATGATTACATTACCTTACATTAGTTTCTGTAGTACCCCCAACTGTTCCTTCCAAAGCAAGTTAAGCAGAAGGAAAGCTGCCACTTCCCTGTAATTATTCTCCCGTGGCCAACGGGGGACGTTCCTCCCATCCCTCCTGCCCGGAGGTGTGGGATGGAGGAGGGACAAACCTGCCTTCCCGCAGTGGCTCCTTGGATGCTGTCGCCTGGGACGGAGGAACGGTGGTGCCACCGTGGATCGAAGAGCACGGATGCAGCCAGAGGCGCAGAAGCTCCCTGAAATTGCAGCCGGGAACGGGAGCAGACACCCGGCATTGCTTCATGCCCATGGGGGACGGTTTGCGCTTTTGCTCCTGAGTATCTCCTTTGCTGCTGGAGGTCCCTTGGGTTGAATTTTGGACCTCAGCAAGCATGATGTTGGCTCACACAAGGGAGACCGTGGCGTTTGTGAACCCCCGCGGTCCAAGCAGGGTGGAAAGCCGGTGCTTTGAATCAGATAACTCTCTGGCTTGCAAGCTCCGAGTCTAGCGTCATTCCAAGGTCCAAGATCTGGATGTTTTAGAGAAACCCCATATCTCCCCAAGCAATCCCTCTCTTCTCCCACTCTACCTCTTTCTTTCCCTGACCCAGATGAAGGCTAAAGCAAAAATATTTGACATAATCCCTCATCTTCATCCACGCTGATATCCCCAGCACACTCCTCTCCTGTACCCATTTGTTCAAGCTGCATTCAACTTCTGGGGGCTACTTTATACAGTTCAGCCATATGCACGTGGGTGATGAAAGAACAACCGGGACGTTATAGCCTGGTGTAAACTCACAGTCTGCTGGTGTGAACTAGTTTTCCTAGACGGGAGTGACAACCACGCAGTGATTTCTCCCCTCTCCAGTGCTCCTCAGATGACAAATTCCTGTGGCTTGCAATATGGGGCCAGTTTATTTATTTTTTCCAGTCCTACATGTGCAGCCCACGTTGCAGAGAGGCAGAGCGATCCCTATCCCGACGGCTTTCCATTTCTCCGAGGCACAGGAAATAGCATCGCTTCGCCGGCCAAGACTTACAGTTATGCTAGAGGCTGATGTTGGGGGAGCATGCCGCTCAAAAAGCCCTGGCAAAGATGCTGTGAGATGAGCAGCAAACAAAAAATGGGAGTTAAGCCCTGCTTAAGTTAAGCCGGGGAGCGCCGGCGCTTTCTGTCGTTCCCAGGTGTGCTCCCCTATGTCTCTCCCCATGTCCTCCCTGCCCTCTTCCAGCCTTTTCCCAAGGCCTTCTGCAAATCTGCCATTTGTTATCGATTTTATTTAAGCCGCAGCAGTTTGTTATTATTATTAATTCCAGGCGCATTTTTAACAGCACTAATAGGTTGAAAGAGAGAAATGCTCTCATTTGCACACTCCTTCTTTAGGCTGGCTGTAGCTGATTTAAGTCCATGCCTCTCCCCAGCACAGAAACAAATGGGAAAGGAAGATACAGGCTGTTAACAGTGTTTTTAAAATGCTGAAGTACAAGTGTGAAAGAGTGAGAGGCAATACCACGAGGTGTTTAATTGTCACCCTGGACGAGCACGGGGTGTTAAAAAGAATTGAGCTCATGCTGCCTTATGGGAACACAGAAAAACAGCAGTAATCCTGCAGCTCCTCCCCGTTAGATGGGCAGCCTTTTGCAATATTGCCCGAAAGGCAAGTGTTGTAATTTGGCCACAAGTTAGGAACTCGCTCTTGAATTTGCCCTTGTGCTGAAATCCATAGGCTTGGGCTGATGGAGGGGTGGTGGAGAAAGCATTACCATTCCTCATCGTTACATTTCTTATCTTGCTGCTAAGGTTTTGTTGCTGCTACGATGCAGAGGATTTTCCCAGGAAAGGAGAAGGCATTTGTTGGTGTGAATTTTGGACTAAACAACTCCTGACGTATGCTTGGAAAGTGCTGGCGTGTGTGGAGACAACGTGCACCCGCAAAGCACGAGGGTGCCCTTGGGGCTCCTGCCCTTACGCTGTGGCTGTGAAAACCAGCAGCATTTTCGCCACCGGCATCACCCCCTTCACCTCCTGGAGCGCAGGAGCCTTTGGCCGGGGACAGGGAAAGGTCACTGCTCGCCGTGAAAGACCTCGCGCGGGGCAGGAGCCGTCTCCGCGCTCCCGTGGGCGATGCGGAGCCGCAGCCGTGCATCCTCCCGATGCCATCATCACCATCGCTTCTGGGCATGCGACGCCGCTGTCCCCCAGGCTGGCAAGCCGGGAACCCTCTGGGCCTGCTGTAAATTAAAGCAATCAGATTAACAGTGGGACATAAGATGTGCGTAGGAAAAACCCAATTTTAAGGCATCACAAAGGGGCCCCGGGTTGAACCGAAGCTTCTGCTCCCAGGAAGTTTGCCTTTTGTTCGATCTATTTTGCACATCCCTATTAAATAACTAATTATTTAACATCTTTTAAAGCTTTGCTATATATTACAGCAGGCAGGACACAAATGGCTGCTTTTAATAATATAAAAGCCCATTAGCTTCATTTACTGTTAATGTTAAAATAAACATGAGGCAATTTAGATATACTATTCCAATTTCACGGAAACTTTGATGTTTTTCTTCTCCACTCACATAATTAAGGGAAAAAACTACTAATGATATTAAGTTTGTACAGTGTTAATGACAGAAACAAGCTGCAATAGAAATTGCAGCCATTAATATGGAAAAATAAAATATTTAACACAGGAGATAAATGAAAGCAATTTTAATAAAGTAAAATGAAGAAAATTAATTCTAGAAACTTTCAGCATTCCTAAAATGCTATCGGTTTATGACACGGCTTGCGTATTTTCCTGGTTGGGATTATTTATGGGTGGTATGGAAATCTATCCTCAGTATTACTTTTAACACCTACCTGTTTTCTCTTTCTGTTGCCCATTGTTTTCTCTGAAGGCCAAACTCTGCCCTGATTTACACCCCGAGGTCTGGCAGCAGCTAAAGGTAGGTTTATCCCTGTGACATGCTTTATCGCAAGCTTTTTGGGGAGGCAGGAGCCCTTCAAGCATCTCAAACAGCCGAATGCCATGCCGGGATGCAGGATCGCACCATCCCGCCTGGATGGGGCTTCTCCGTTACTCCTCCCAGGCGGCACCGGCGGCTTTCCAGCACGGACATAGAGCGTTTGAAGGGAGCAACGTCTGTGTGCGGCAGGGCTTATGTCTCTGGGGGGGCTGCGGTTAGGGGTTGAAGGCTGAGCATCAGTAACACTGGGAGCAGCTGACGGGGCTCTGCTGCAGGTGGGTCTGGACTGGGATCTACTGGATGGTGGAAATTTGAGTCCTCAGGGCAACCTGGAGCTTGAAGAGGAACAAAAAAGAGTCTGTACTGAGGTGGGTTGGAGCAGAGATAACCCGGTGGGTCCAGCAGCCGAGCACCGGCCTGTGCTCCCATCCCGCTCTGCTGCGATGGAGACGAGACCAGTGGGGGACATTGCTCCGCTTCTCAATTCAACCTCCCTCCCCCGGGAGAGAGGCAGGGGGCTGCACCCAAGGAGAGAGGCTCTTGCTACATGGCTCAGCCGCCCTGTCCCCAGCATCCCGCTCACTTTGGAGCCCCTCGGTAGCTAAAGCAAGTCCGTTCCCTAAGAAACTTCCCACATTTCCAAAGTTTGGAGGAAGGATGACTGGGATCCACTTAATATTTCAGCCTCTCTCCTCGGGTGCGAGCCTCTCTCCAGACCATCAGCTCCATCACGCTAACATGTGGCAGCCTTTTACAGCAAACCATTTTTAGAAACAACGCAGTGATTTATTTTATTCTGATGCATTTATTTACAGGAAATGATTAATTAAATCAATTCTTTTCATTGCCATTAATTGTTTTGCAGACAACCCGAAGAGATAATCATCCCATGCTGACAATCACTTGCCATCAATTATCCACTCGCCGCTGCTGTCAATGAATCACAGCCCCTACCTGGTGGGAGAGTCACTGCTGGTGCCACTGAGGCATTTCGCCAGTAATGTATAACGGGGGAGGATATTAGACGCTATTTTCAGACAGGCTGAGAGATTGATATGCAAGCCAAAGGGAAATGCATTAAACTATTTAACTGCCTGGAAATCCAGCATAATGAACATCCAAAGGTATCTTATTACTAGTTCACTGTTGCTTGCCTTTATTTATTTGTTAGCATTTAAATTTTGTTCAAATTAGTTCTTGGGTTGCAAACACTCTTGCTGCCAGCGTAGGTCCTGCTCATGCTCTGCTGAAGGCCATGGCTGAAGACCCTCAGGTCTATATTTGCTCAAGTCACTGCAACAGGGGGTGGAACGGGAGTGGGACGTGGGGTGGCAGACCCCGGGCACAGGCAGGTCGAGAGTCGTGACAGCGCTTGCGTGGACCCGGGGTCGTGGCAGTTGGGTGGGCATGGGTGAGCATGCCCCTGCTTCTGAGTGTGGTTGCCCCTTGAAGTCGCGTGCCCAGGATGCTGCACCTTGCCGCCGGGGCAATGTCCGCCGTGCTGCAGCCCAGGGCTTAGAGCAGAGACTTGCCAGGCACCGCCATCCTCGTGCCCAGGTGATATTTCTTATTGTGCTCGGGGATGGGGGAGAAAAGCAAGTGTCCTCTTTCCCCATGCCATCATCTCCCACCAAAGGCCCTATGAGCTGGGCTGGGGCTCATCACCACCTTCACTCCCTTTTCCCAAGTCAACGCTGAATTTGTTTTGCTGGTGCTGCCTGCTGCCACCTCCGGCATCGTGCCGGTTAGGTGTTTTAGAAAGAAAACCAAAAACTTCCTCCCGCGGCCAGCCAGGGCTGTGCGTCCCCCCCGCCGGGCGAGGGGACGCGGGGATGTGTGGTGGACTCCTGCTCTCCCTGAACCTCCCACAGCTGGCAAGAGCGAGGCACCCAGCGAGCAAAGTTGTTGTGAAACCGGACCAATGTGCTCAGCGATGTCTGAGCTTCTCAAACATGCCAGAAGGACATTAAATTGAATGTATTCAGTGCTAAGAATTATGGTATCTTTAGAACCTAAAGTGTATAATTAAATTATAGCATCTGAAATTGGAATTGCTTTTTCACTTGTAGGGGAAAAAAAATAAGACATTTTAATAACATGTCATAAGTTTTACAGTTATTGGATTTTCAAATTGTTTACAAAAGCAATATTGTTAAATTGCATAGTTGTTTTTTTTTTCTTAAGTCTTTTGATAAAAAGAATAAACTAACAATAATGTTCCCAGGAGGTAAAACAAAATTGCATTTCACTTTTGTTATTTGTTTAATTATCCATTCAGCCAGTCAGTATATAAAACTCATTTTCAGCAGATTTGTTCTGAAAGTCTCCGGCTCCAGCTGTAACTGCAAAGAGCATTCAACTTTTATTTAACATTAATAAGCCAAGGAAAAACCTGGCAGTTAAGGTACTACCAGCACCTTGTCTGCAATTCCAGCAGCCTTCAAAAGGGACGTGGGTAGGAGGGGGCATCAGGCTGGTAATTCCCGATTTTTAGGACTGGGGGGGGAACTCTGGGTCATAGTGTTCCATTTATTTTAAATAGGGAACAACTGGGGATTCTTCCTAAAAATCAACAGTTCCCAGTGGCCTAATATCAGCACTGTTTTACAAACCGTAATGTCAATTAAAGCTGGGTAAATCTTGAGCAGTTTGAGAGGGTTGGTGAACTCTCAACTCTTTGTTGGGTTTTTTCCTGGCTGTTTCTCCCCGTGGCTGGGAGGAGAAGGGAGCCCGCGCTGCAGGAGCCGGACCCCCCGTGCCATAAACTGGGCGAGGTGCACCTTTGAAAGGTGGCTTGGCTCAATATCGGAGGTGTCCCCATGGCTGGTTTGGTTGGTGGTTTTGAGGAGATTTAATGAATGGATTTCTGCCTCCGTCAAAATTCTGATATTTTTATGCAACCATCCCTAGTTAGGTGTGTATTTTTAGCAAAGGTGGTTTCAATAGCCTTTAAAACCATGATTTTCTTGACAAGGGGAAGCTTTGCACAGCTGGAAGCCTACCGAATCGCTCTCTGCGTAGATGCTACAGGATTAGTACACACTGCACGATACTTCCATAGCTGTTTTCTCTCTTTTCAGCATCTTATCCCAGAGGCTGATTTCTGCTGTGCTTGAAGCACCGATGCTGATACACAATATCATCTCCCAACCTCCTACAACACCAGAGAGCTGTTCTCAGGCAGCAGCAGGAGCCTACCCGTTCCTGGCAGCTTTGCAGGACGCGCCGTTGAAATGAGCTTGCTCTTTTGGACTGACTGCCGCGTAACCCACAGAGCAGCACCTGAGCTGGGGCCGGCGGGGAAACAACCAGAAACAGGTGATAAAGAGGCATAAAACCGAGCCACCTTCTTTCACTGCCTACAGGCAGCGGGATGAAATGAAAGAAGAAAGTATTTCATCCCCCTGGATGGCCAGCCTGCTCCTCGTGACAAAGCGCATCGGCTGTTAAATGCTTACCCGAGAGTGGGAGGGAGGTTATTAAGAACAGTGAATTCCTTCGATAAGTTCTCAAGTCATAAAGATGTTTGACTCCTCATTTGCACGTTTTCTCTTGGAATCAATCAAAGCGGAAAAGCTTGAGGATAAAAATCGATAAGGGAAAACAAGTCTGTGCAAGGCATGGTAAGACATATAGATACGGATGCGTAGGTGCAGGGCAATCATTTAGTGTGCTACTAGATGGGAAGATGATAATTCAGAATTGATCAGATGCTGCCTAAGCCGATGCGATTCAGCAGCTCCAGAAGTCCTGGTCTGGAAGATCTCGCAAAGGGATGCTTGGATTAGCTACGCGGTTCCCAACCCACTTAGCTGCAGGTCTTGGCAGGTATATTTATAGCACAGGGGAAAAGCAAAACGAGACTTGCTCTGGGTTAAATACCTAATAAAGCAGGACTTTGCTAATAAGTGCTCTCACTACTCCAGTAGGTATTCATCGCCCACTCCATCTTGCACCGTATGGATTCAGGGGCTGTCACTGCACCGCACGTGACCCACAGCCTGCTCCCCCTCTGAAAACTGCACTATCAGCTTTTAGCAAGCTTTGCCTTCCACCAAAGCATCACAGGACATCGGGGATTCATTAATCCTCCCGACACCCTCGTGGGCTGGCATTGATTCTGTCCAAAAGTCCCAGCAGGGAAACTGAGGCACAGGGAAAGTGAAGCATCTCAGTCTCATTCAAAGGATGGAGAAGACCTGTTTGCTCTTGAGACCCACCATGGGAGGAGATCAGAAATGTGCACCATAGCTGTTCCCTGTAGGTTGCACATTTTTTGCAGGGTGGTCCCAGGCAGGAGGCACTGCTGGTGTAGGACGCGACAGGAGTCTTCCCGCCCGAGGCTGCTCTTGAGAGCACGGATTTGACATTCCCAATAAGTATTTCTGGATGAAACTTCACTTGAACACACAAGGGAAGCCTATGGACCCTTTTTTTTGGAAGGCATGCAATAAGATAAACCAGCTGCGCATACCCTCCGGGGGGAATTTCATGGCAAGGCTGTGGGTCAGACTGTGCTCCGATTCCCCTCCAGGTAACTCTGCTGTTGGATGGCACCGTCCATGCAGTTCATTGAAACAAATGACGCTTTGAGGCCAATTTCTGGAAGATCTGCCCTTAACCTGAATGGGAGGAAGGTTTTAGCACGCAGAAGCCCATGGAAAACCCACCTCTGCTGCATGGCTCTGGCAGCGACCCCACCACCAGAGCTTTGGTGCCAGCCGGCTTCCATCACTGGAAATTTTGAAGAGCAGGTCAGGAAAACATGTCCAGGAGAGTTGAGATGGAGCTGAGCCCTGGGGCAAGGAGGTGGTAGGTGAGCAGGCAAGGTCCTCCCGCGCCTGTGCCCCTTCCTCGGCTGCAGGGTGCTGCCCGGAAAGGGGCTTTGGAGGTGCCCAGGTACCTTGGGCTTTTTCTCTGCCCTGCAGCCAAAAAAAGGAAAGGAAAAACAAATTTCTTGGTAACAGCTGTGTTTCCTTAACAAACAAATGTTCCCTTAAAACATCCAGGATGATGAGTTGACAGTAATGAAGTAACATCTGTCCAATCAGTGCACTTTTTGGCAGCTCCGGAGCCTCCGAGTGAACGTTCCCTAATGTTCACCAGACACTCGCAGCACCTGCTCTTCACCCCCAGCCTCGTACCGCTGCCTCCAAATGCAGAACAGATGTGAAGGCTGAGATAAAAAGCTTCCCCAAACAATCTATCAGTTTAATAGCATTGATCAAACAAAACAATCTTGGAACATCACTGGTTTTGCTCCGGGCACCTTCTACCTTGCTGGGGCATGAACCCTGCCATTAACCCTTGCAGGGATGCCAGAAGGGAGGACTGGGGCTCTCGGGACCTGGCAGGGTGCTTGAACGGTGCCTATTATGGACTATCGCTGGTGCTGGGACTGCAGCACTTAGGGACATACAAGAGTTGCTGCAAGGGTCTGCTGGGAGTAATAGGGGGACAGAAAGCCCATCCATGTAGGCATCAGCCCCAGGGTAGCTCTGAGCAAAATGCAAAGCAAGGACACACCAAGAGAGGTATTTTCCATGGAGGCAGGGGAACGTTGTTGGCATTGCACATGAGCTGGGGAGACCTGGTATATCCAGTGCAGTTCTGGTTGCTCGTACCCAAGACTGATGCAAGCAGCCTGGAAGGGCAGCTTGGACACTTGGGCAGCTGCAAAGTTCATCTCCTGAGAGGCAGCTTCTCCTGCCTGGCCCGGTGCAGGTAAGAGCAGCGCTCTGCAGCTTGGGAGGGAGGGAGGGAGGGAGCTACCTACAGTGCGAGGCCGGTGCTGTCTCGCTGTCTGCATCACCCCCGGGTCCCCGGCACCGTGCGAGGTGCTGTATGGGCAGGGCACAACAATCGCCCCGGCTGCCTGCGTTAGGCTTCTTGGCTGACGCCTGCTCCACTTAACTCTGCAACAACAGGGTGGGTGTTTTACACCCAAATTCAGTCAATGAGCATACACCAAGGGCGTATGAGCCACGAAGCCGCAGCCCGGGGGGTTATCCTCCCCGCGGCCAGCCATGCGTGGCATCGGCACTGACCCCATGTCTCCTGCTGCCTGGTCCCATTCTTTGGCACATGAGGTGGCGTGGGCCATTCTCCGCGAGGGCAGCCAGCCTGCCCAGGCAAGTGGCACTTCAGGACTGTTTATTTTCTATTTAATTAGCTCAGCTCTAGTCTGCAACTCGGGGGTCAGCAGGTCCCAGCCCTGAAAGGTGCTGCCATTGCTGGTTTGTTGCTATTCATTTCTCAACAGCCTCTTTCATCCCCTAGGCTTGGTGCTCTAAACCCCCCCCGAGAGGGCTCCCTCCGGGCTGGCCTCCTCCCTAATGGGGGCATGTTTATAGGCCTGCAGAGTGACAAAAAGAGCAGCTCGTGTCCTTGCTTCTTCCTCTGGTCTTGTCGTGAAAGGAAAGAGCAAACCTCTCTGCTCCTTCTGATGTGTGAAAGAGCCTCGAGCGTGCTGCTGCGAGGGCCCCAGGGACACCCCATGGGACACCCCATCCCTGGGATGGAGCTGCTCCCACGTGCCCAAACCCCAGGGCATGGCACAGCACCACCAACGTGGAGCATCAGGGAGGGGGACTGTGCAGGACATGGCCAGCGCTGGTATGAAAACGTGTCCCACGCTGATTGCAGCACAGGTTAAGTAAATGGAAGCCTTATTAGTCATAAAAGATGTGATATGGAAACACTTAAGGCGACCACTCAGATAGAAAGAGCCAATTTAGAAATCTATTAGGTGCAAAAAGCACAGCATATGTGGTGCAATAAGGGAGAGCGATGCAATCACCAAAGCATATGGACACCTTCCCGTGTCTAAACATATCTATTAGCTTGGCGTATCAGTTCCTGCGAGCACTGTCGCTCAGGATTATTAATGTGCTGTCTGAGCACTTGCAGGGAACAGCCACCGGCTCCTCTCTGGGTCACAGCCACAGCTTGCGTCTGTAACCAGCCTGGCCCCAAAACCCAGAGGCGGGGCTGAGGTCAGAGAGGTCTCGGGCGCTGCTTGCTGCTGGCTGGCACAGGGTGATATCCCCGCCATGCGTGCAGAGAGTGACCCAGCCACAAGCACGTACTAAACGGCGTCCGCTTGCTTCGGGAGCGGTGCCCTAGGCAGCTGCAGGTGGGGAAGGCTGAGTTGCTCTGCATGGTTTTCCATGGACTTGCCTGCAAAATGGAAACGGCAGCTGTAGACGGTGGGTCGTCGTACCCACCAGCCACTCACACTGTGTTATTAGGCCACTTTTATTTGCTGGGCTGTGAGAAGTAGAGATTGACACAGATACCGGGAGATACCAGCTGTGCTCGGCAATTAGATGGGATCCTTTCCTGCCATCCCAGTGCCAGGAGGCGGCAGGATGATGCTGTCTTTGGGGGGCCCGTGTGCTCCAAAGTCTTTCCAATACCATAATCTCCTGCCTGTGGTCGGACTTGGCAGCGCAGCAGAACAAAAAAACATCCAAGGCCATGAAAATAGCAGAGGCCACAGTCACAGCACGTCAGTCCACGACATCGTTTTGAGCAGTTAATGGCCCTGGCTGCCTAGAAGGGCACTAATCTGGAAAGAAACTGCCGCTGCCCGCTGCAGCAGACGCTGGGAAGTGCTGTAAGCCAACATTCACCCACACTAGGGCCAGGAGCCCCACACCTCTGCCCTGCCCGAGGGCTGCATCCGCAGCGGCGTCTCAGCCCCTCTTGCTTTCAGGGCAGGTGGGGCTGTGGGTGCAGCCCAGGAGGTACCCGGGTGCAGGGGCCCCCTCCGCCCACCCCTCCCCAGGCCACCAAGCCATGCTCCTGATCGTCTGGTCTGTGCGGGGTCACTGAGCAGCACCAGCTGTGGGTGCTGGAGAAGCACCCAACTTGACCCACTGCCGAGAGGGACGTTAAAAGCGGGGAGCAGGAGGGGCTGCCTTTCGTCTTACGGGGGCCCATCCTGAGGCAGCTGCATGGGGAAAACAGCAACACACAAGGTGTGGAAGCATGCACAGACCTGCCAGAGACCCCACATCATGGTCTTGGGGTCAGCGACGTGCCCGGAAGGGCTGGGCAGCGGGCGCTGGGCACCGTGCAGCCTGTGCCGTGCGCTGTGCACCGGGCAGCGGGCGCTGGGCACCGTGCAGCCTGTGCCGTGCGCTGGGCAGCGGGCGCTGGGCACCGTGCAGCCTGTGCCGTGCGCTGTGCACCGGGCACCGTGCGCTGGGCACCGTGCAGCCTGTGCCGTGCGCTGTGCACCGGGCAGCGGGCGCTGGGCACCGTGCAGCCTGTGCCGTGCGCTGTGCACCGGGCAGCGGGCGCTGGGCACCGTGCAGCCTGTGCCGTGCGCTGGGCAGCGGGCGCTGGGCACCGTGCAGCCTGCGCCGTGCGCTGGGCACCGGGCAGCGGGCGCTGGGCACCGTGCAGCCTGCGCCGTGTGCTGGGCACCGGGCAGCGGGCGCTGGGCACCGTGCAGCCTGTGCCGTGCGCTGGGCACCGGGCACCGTGCGCTGCGTGCAGGCAGCCACAAGAGAGAGCCCGTGCACCGGGAACGGTGCCGGCGCCGGCGCTGCGAGGGCAGAAACCATCCCGGCTGCTGCCGGCTCTCAAGCGCTGCCAGCTGCATTTGTTTTGCTGGCGTTGTTGTGTTTGGGGGCTCAGGGATATTTTGGCTGTTACCGTAAGGGTGATCCGAGTATACGGAGCGATGCGGTGACTTGAAAGCATTTGGTGTGAGTTTGTGTTGTCACTTCACGAAGTTCACAGGGTTTCTCACTTCCCATTCTCTGGTGCAGAGGCTGGTTTTAGAGCAGAAATTGTCCTGTTTTGTTGGCTCCTCTCTAACCATCATGTTCCTGCTCACGTAACATAATGAGTTACCTAAGCCTGGGCCACTCGTAAAGGTGAAATACATGAATTAGTAAGAATTAATATCCTTTAAAAGTCATTGGAGCCACACAGATTTATTCCAGCTAAAGGTCTGGCTCAGAGCACATGTGTGGACATACTATGGTATCTTTTGAGCTGGAACTGAATTTAATATTAAAGTAAAATATCCTGCCAAAACCTTCTGAGCTTTTGGGATAGAGATTGCCCTCCCGGGCTGACTGTAGAGCATGGCAGGGCGTCCTGCCTCTCCCATGCCTGCAATGATTAGATCTATTCTTGAGACCCAAAGCTGAATTTGTTGTCCCATTAACACAAAGCGAAGATGAATTAGCAAAGGTGGAAGGTGAAAGGTCTGTCTGCAGGCTCGCCCAGAGTCAAATAGAGGGGTCTCAGCTCATTTTGCATGAAGCGCAGCAAAATAAAGCCTCAGCCTTGGGGCTTACGGCCATTGAGTTTATGTATATTGATTTCACACCTTCACTCATTTGCCTCAGCTTTCCATAGTGCTTTCATGCGGACAAATTTAAGGCCCAGCAGAGAAAGAACATCCTTAGCTGGAAAAATCAACTGTGGCAAATTCGCGATAAAAGTCAATCTTCCATGCACCTTTGTTTTACTATGTCTTGTAAGAGATTAGACATTTATTTTATCCAGCTGGATTTTCACCCTGAGCACGCTGAGCTTTCCTTGGTATGGATGAAATGGGAGGGAGGTTGCTGTGTTTCACTCTCCCAAGAGCCCAGCCCAGCCGGCAGCCTCCCGAGAGCACACCAGTTACCTGAAAATACAGACCCTTATAAGAGGATGCTGGCGGGGGTGGTATTTCTTTTTAGGCAAATTCCAAGCAGCTGTGGTTTCTGATTGACTTTAATTTTAGGAAAATCTAATTAGCCGTGTAGGCACGTTTTGCTGAAGTGGGTGATATCGGTCCAATGTTGCAGCAATGAGGGGGTCACCTCTCCCCCCTCATTTCTGGTGCTGTTTCTGGAGCTATAGCCCCTTTCCTTTCTGGTTCGGTTTGATCTGAGCATCCCTGGGGCTCCCCAATGCAAACACTGGCTTACAGCTAGTTTACTCTTTCTTCCTGCCTTATGCTGCGACCTGAAACAAGTCGTTGCACTTAACACAGGACAAAATAAAGTCTGTATTGTTTCCTGCATCCTCTCCAGTCCCCATCCTCTTTCTCCACTCCAAAGAAGCTAAATCCAACTTATAAATTTGGCAAACACAACTTCAGGGCACTTCTAACCTCTAACCAAGATGGTTTTGTGGGCACCAGTGCGATCCTGGGCATGTTTTGCAAGAAGCACCTCTCAGCACTGAAAGCTGAGGGTCCAAAAGTGGGTGCTGCCGGTGCGAGTGGGGTCCTATCCTTGCGTAAAAGCCTTACCTGTCCTTGCGGAGGGACCCGCTCCTTCTGCAGGAGAGCTATGGGCCACCCTCGGATTTGCTGAGTATTTATCCCACTGAATGAGTGCAGCTCCAGCTTGCAAGTCACGAAGCTCGAGCTGGCTGAGGCATCTCCATCCAGTGCGGCTTTGTTTGGATTAAGCAGCGCCGCTCCCAGCTGCAGTGTGTTTGATCTTTTCCCAGGACTCGAGATAACAGCAAGATCACCACCGAGTTAGGAAATCCTCCCTGCCCGCCGGAGCTGGGGGTGAGGCGAGCACTGTGTGCAGGGCTGGGACCCCCTGAAGGATGGGCTGGTTTTCTCACAGTCCCGTAAATCAGGACTACAGGCTGCTCTGCCACCGGTGCAAAGCAGGGGAGGGTCGGCAGAGCAGGTTTTAATCCTGGATCTCCTCCGAGAGCCGTGAGTGTGCACTGGAGAGGCAGAGCTCGGTCCAGGTCTGGGGCTGTGTGTGCCAGTGTGGGCCGCTCTGCCGTGAGCTTTCATTCATAATTGGCAATTAAGAAGAGAGAAGGTCAAGGAAAAACACCTACAAAGTCATCATGCTTTCACCCAGAAGAAATACAGCTGGGTAGAAAGGGAGAAGAAAGAGGAGGAAGAGGTGACTAAGGGAAGGGGAAGAGGTTGGTTAATCTGGAGTAAGGAACGACCAGGTTGGCACCGCTGTGAGCCCCGTGCGGTGCAGCATCCTCCTCGTTCACAAGCATCAGCGTTGGGGACAGCTATAGGAAAAGAGTGACCAAAACTCCTTCTCCAGGCATTACATGGGCTTCGTTATATGTATCCCACAAAAATGTGCTTTAATCCTGGAGTAACGGGGGGAGAAAGTCTGTGATTTCATCCCTAGCATCTAAGCAAGGGATAAAAAAACCCCTATCTCCGCATACCCATAAATGGCTAATTTTATTAGGCAGAGCTGCGGGAACAGGGTGACCTGGTTAGGGGTGATTCATGCACGCCGGGGCAGCAGGCATTCCTTGTTAAAGGTGTCTTTCCCTCAATCTGCTTTGTCGCTGTGTGAGTAACAGGGAACCTCGGCGCTCTGTTATTAACATGCCATCGAACCATATGTTCTCAGTCTCAGCCCATATGTATTTTTGAAAAGAACCACCTGTGAGTAATTCTGCCTCCTCAGAGTAGCGAGTAAAATCTGCTGCGGTGTGTGTGCTGCGCAGGGAAGGGGGGCTTCAGCCTTGTACTGAATGTGTAGGAATGTCGTCGTCTTAGGGTCCTCCCTGTTGCGCTCAGGGGTTACCCCGGTCCCGTGCCATCAGTCGTGCCAGCTCAGGCACCTCACTTCTGCAGGAAACCAGCCCCAAAGAAGAGGCTGTTGTTGTTTTTCAGCCAACTGATGGGTCTGTTCATCTCAGGTTATTTTAACAGCTGTCATGAGCGGCTCAGTTAGGAGCTGGTATTTCAGCCGGTACCGAGGCACTGCCGGTGCCAAGGACAAAACCCAGACCTGCTCGGGGATGCCAAGGGTGAAAGGCTGACCTGCTCGGGGATGCGGGCGGTGCTCAGTCACCCCAAATAGGCAGAGGTGTGTGCCTGACGCTGGCCATCGGCTCCCTTCTATTTTCCTCTACTTCATTTTTAAAGGATCTCGAATGGACCGAGGCCCTTTTCGGAGCTCTCGGAGCCTCTCACCCGCTGCAGCCCCGGGATGCGCTGCCAAAGGATGTCCCAAAGACAGTTGTGACTTTCCCATTTTCTGAGGGCATCAGGACTGAGGGTTCAATCTCAGCCCCTCCGAGATGGTGGGGACAGCCGCACTCCCAGCCGGGAAGCAGGAGAAAGGCAGAGCCGTTCAGAGGGGTGGCTGTCACTCAGAAAAAAAATTCACCTTTTTGGTTTCGAGGAGGCTAACGTCTTTACCAGCAGCGATCACGGGCCAGTGAAAGTCTGGAAGTAGCTATTGTTTGCAGATGCAAGAGAAAATGTTTGCTAAACACGCTATGAATCAGTGTTTTAATGGATTGAAACCACATGCTTGTGTGGCTGGTGTGTATATTTTTTCACGGTAAAATGTTAATGAAAAACTTTTGGGCAAGCCGGTTCCAGTAAGCCATATAGCCCCTGTCTGTGCAATGCTGGGAATGCACGAGAAAGAGGGGCAGATTTACTGCTCCATCAGAGTTTAAAAAAAAGTGCTGTATAGGAAAGGCCGAGTACAACAGAGGAGTTGTTTCGCATCCCCTCCGTGCCCTGCCCGTGCTATCCTCACTCGCCCGGCACACACGTGGCGGAGGGCAGCTCCAGCACCTGGGATTATTAATGTGGCTTCCAGGATATTGCGGAGGGAAGTCTGCGCATGTGGAAACCTGGCACCTTGGATCACTCCCCTCTGTCTGAGCAGGCTGGCTGGAACTCACAGAGACTTTTTTTCCCTTGCAGACGGAAAATATTCCTCAGTGGAGCCCCAGTATTTGACTGACAAAACAATAATACTCCCTTTAAGCGTGTCAGGCAGCCAGGTAAACAGAGGCTTTGCTGGCATCGCCGGGAATGCGCTGACACCGACTCCTGGCCCCGACTAAGGGCTTCGAAGCACAGCACCATGCTTTCCAACGCCAGCCCTTAGCAAGCGGGGTTGCACCTGAAGATTTACACCTCCAGGCTGGAAGGAGTGAGCAGGAGGACAGGGCCCTGCTGAAACTGCGCTGCAGCCGGTGCCCAGGTATTTTTCCATCACAGGGTGCCTGCGGGGGGGTTAAAACCACCTGAACTTTACACCCTAGCTTTTACCAATGCCGGAAATTTGGGTCTAGGGAAAAAACCATGCTTTTGGGCAAGTTGTTAGATTTCGATGCTCACTGCAGCCGGTCAATGGAGCCATTCAGAAATGCCTGCTGCAAAGCCCCGTGCCTTGGGAGAGACGGGGCTCGGATCTGCTCCTCTCCCCCCAGCTCCCGGCACACGGTCCGATGCAACGGAGAAGCGCGTTCCCGAGGAGGTCACCTTGGGCATAGGGACAGCAGCATCACCAGCAGGCAGCGAGCTCCCAGGCACCCACCAAATGCCATTTTGGACAGGAGTAAGGCCAATTGCTGCTTCTCTGTGTCATCCAGGGCACTGAGTCAGCAAAGTCCTTCAGCCTACACTTAACGTCAAGCCCATTCAAGATTCAGTTAAACACATTTACTTATTTTAGTGCCTAGATGTGGCTCAGATACCAGATATGTTTGCTGTAGGTGCTTATTCCCTTTCCGGACTGCTTTCCTTGCTGTATCATTTGAGCAGCAAGTGCTTGCTCATCCCCGGTCTGCTCCGACTGCAAAGTTTCATTCTTGCTTTGAAGAAAAATTAGGAGGTTGTAAATTCTGCAAATGAAGGGTGCGTGTGTGGTGTGAGAGGTTCGTTCGTTTAAAAGCAAGAAATGAAGAGCAAAAGAGCCCAATGCAACTCAGAAAACAGAGAGGGGAAATAGTTCGAGCGAAGATGCATTTCAGGCCCACCGGCATTACCCATCATGTGTCAGGGTCTGGAAGGGGAATGGGTTTAACAGCTCCTTCACCTTTCTTTTATCTCCCTGCGTCGCAGTGGCGTGTGTTCGCAAGGGAACTCACTTCACCGGCTAGTAGCACCTTTTTCCACTCCTGGTATTATCCTTCTGGTCTCAGACAAAGCTTCAAACTCACTGAGGTCTTGTCCTCCGTAGCAGCGGCTTCCAGTGTGTAGTACCAACACATTGGCTTGTTATGGAAAGAGTTTGTACCGGTGAAGGACACGTTTCCTTATACGAGAATACCATAAGGTATGGCAGCAAAAGTCTTTCTTGGCTTGGTGCAAGAGCACGTGTGGGGCTCTGCCTGGTCCCGAAATGTGGTGAAAACCCACACTCCTAAGCAGGGAAGCTGTGCGAGGGAAAGTTTCCAGGGCAGACCTGGCCTTTGTTTATGAATCATTTGAATCATCCATTTAATGTCATGCAGAAGGATTAACCCACTACAGATTTTTGAAAGGAAGCTTTAGAAAGATCACACTCATATGTTGTAGGAGGTTTTTTAGAGCAATGACTCAATTTAATCTTTCTGGAAGCTATTGTTTAAGCCTGTTAAATTCCATAGGATTTCTCATGGGATTGAGGATGAGCGAGAGGTAGACAGACAGCTGATGACCAACACTGACTACTCCAGCTGCTGTTTTCTGTTCAAGGACTCTCTTTAGTGGGGGCAATCTTAAATGTCATGCCTTGAACAAGAAACAGAGATATTTCAAGGTCCCCTTTCCTGGTGATCTCATGTCTTCACCAGGGAAACCTTAATTATAAATCGTAGTAACACCAACGACAATGTATCATACCCATCCCTGCAGCCCCTCCTTGCAGCAGGAGCTCCGTTCCCAGCTCATCCCCCCTATCTGCTCCCTCTCAGACAGTGTTTACAGCAGCCTCCCAGCGCTGGCGGTCGGAGCAAAGGGAGGAGCGGGGTTTTGGCTTTAGGGATCAGGACCAAAAATAAAACCCTCTGCTGAAAGCCACGCAGCGCTGGGAATCTTGAGAAACGCTCCCGCCCAAACACACAGACGGGCTTCCTTGGGTGGAAAATTAGAGATGGGTATTGGAGCAGGCGTGGGCGGCGGGTCGCTTACATAGAATTTGCAGAAACCGATGCTGCCTTGACATAGACATCTCCAGGGCTCAAATAACCGGTGACTTACACTGGTGTAAGCAAGAGCAGATCCTGATGGGCTGTCCAAGCCCAGGTAGTTCAGGAGGAAGCCCCAAAGTCACCAGGGGTAACCATGTGGGTGAGGAAGCTGGGCCAGTGCTGCTGAGTTTAAGATTCTCACCGGCGTTTGACTTTCAAACTATGTCTTAAAAACATAAAGTTCGATGCTGCTCTTTCTCGAACTGGTCTAAGAAAAGAAAGAGTCCCCTGAAGCTCACGATTAGCTGGTGCAGGTCATGCCTCCGTGGTGATCCTACTTGGTGCCCTCACCATTTCCAAGATAAGCCCCGAGCCACAGCCCCCACCTCAGCAAAGGGCTAATTTTGTGAAAAGGCTTAAAATGCCAGATCGCTGCCAAGCACAGATGTCATTAACCAACCACTAATCATCCGGGCACCATCACGACAAAGCGTGGGACACAACAGCCCTTCAGCAGTACCACTTCTTACCTCCCCAGAGCACGTGTGTTTAATCTAAGTCAGAGGAGGTTCGGCTGATGGTAGCTGCGGTTTGGTAGAAGCAAGAAAGGAATCACTTCTGGGCAGTTATCTGTTTATTCCCTCCCACAGCGTGACTTAAAACATCCTGTCTGGATAGTTTTGCATAAAATGAATCCGATTTCATTCCATACTGCTGAATACATGGGATTAATTCTTTAACCTTAACTGTTCATCCTAGTTCATTGACCCGTTCCTATACAAAATGCAGCTGGAGTTTTAGAGGATTGAGTGGGAGATCAAGGAGCAAACTAGAGGTGTGTTTGTATAGATTAAGATTGAAACTGTAGAAGAAAGGCTTCTCAGCTAGGACCAGCAGGCAGGCAGCCGTCTGCTGGTGCAGGAACCCTCATGCCAGAAACCCCAAGCCCCACAGATCTAAAAATCTCCTGATCTTGCAAAACTACTCTAAAATTAGTGAATCACTGACATTCACCATGCATGAGCGGCACGGCCATTCCCCTGATCGGGGCAGCTCCAGCACAGCCAGGCGGTGGTTTTTCCACCCGTGATTTGGTTACACACCTGCAACACGGGTGGGTGTACCGCTGAACTACTGTGTCTCCAGGCAGGTACTGACCCCAGGGCCACCACCGCTGTGTTGGCCCATCTGCTTTTTAGTATTTTGAGGTCTGTCCTAGAGACACTCTTCTGGCAGCTACGAAGCCCCATGCTGCCTGCTGGACCAAACATCTCCCATAGCCTCAGGTAGGCACGTGCGGCGTGTAGCCCAACTAGGGTCAACCACTTTTCTTCAAAGACAGTTTCCACATTATTGATATTGATACATATTGTTTTGGCCTTGGCTTCTGGCCTTTGTCACCTATGCTTGAAAATGTCTGGTGTGACAAGACCGTTTTGTGTCACCGGCTTAACAGGTAACAGCAGGCTCTGGTGTGTCTCTCTGTTCAGATGTGTCCCCAAGACTTTACTCCTCCATCTGTCTCTTCTGATGCACCAAAAAATACCTATGGCTTTTGAAAACCCATAGAGTCAATCTCCAAATTCGTATTTGCAGAAAAACATTAATGTTTGCATGTGGTGTCAGAAGAAGATAAGTGTCTCTGCAATTAAGAAACAGCTGTTGCTGGCAGTCTGCCCCGACCAGTCTCAACAAGGAGCAAGACAGGTAGCCTGCTTTCATCAGACCCTGGAATCCCTTTCAAACCACCCCAGCATATTCACACCAAGAAACTAAAATAAACATTTTTATTAGCCTGTAGGAATGGCACGTTGGTTTGGGTCCAACGCACGAGATTAAGTTGTTCTAAGACATAATGCACTGTGGCGAGGACAGCATGTTTCCACAAACAACACCTGGCAGAAGGAATTAAAAACAATGCTGAAATCGCGCCAATCTAAAGATTTTCTGAAGTCGATAGTGATGCGAAACGAGGACAGGTGTGGCCATATTTGCAAAATCGCCCAGAGCCAGTGTTTCAGGAACTTGGCAGCAACTGGCAGGGCCAGATTTTCTAAGGAGGTCAGCATCCAAGACGTGGAGCTTGCCTGAAAGCCTGTCCCATAATATCTAGCAGAGAAATACATACCTTGAGGGTGTCACAAATGTTTCCCCACTGCACCGAACGCAAGGAGACCTAAGCCCCTTCTCCAGACCCCTGGACACAAGCTGGCAGTGCTAACTACCTCTCCTACTGCCATTCAGAGGCGAAGGAGGAATCCCTTCGAGTCATCTGGCAGCTTGTGGCTTGGAAGCAACGGCTGTTGTTTCTGAAATAAAATCTGTGCAATTCCTTTTGCTTTCTCTCCTTACCTCCTCTCTTTTCTTTCACTCTTGATTCGTCCTGTAATTGGCTTTAATTTCCAAAGCATTATGATTTGCACTTGTGATTCATTAATTGTATCATAGCGGGGAGCGTTCCCAGCACGATGCTGGGAGCTGTACAGACACCTCCGTCTGTCCTGCTTTCCCTACCCGGGGCTCGGGCAGGGTGGAAGCAAGCCAGCTCCTCGGAGCCAGGGCGGGATGCTCACCCCGCCTGCCAGGGCTGATGCCCTGTATGAAGAGGTGCCTCCAAACCATCCCTCTCCGGCCTCGGGAGAGGTGGGAGTTGGATCTCGGCACTTGGCATGCTTCATACTGGGCTGAACCAAACCCAGACAGGGACACCCATAAATTCTGGGAAAGTCTGGTTCTGAACTCTGTGGCTTGGAGTCCTCTTTAATTACAGGTCACTGGTAAAGCTGGTTGGAAAATGTTATATATATTCTCTGCTAAAATGGTTGTTCAGTTAAAAATTTTTCACAGATTTCGTTCCTTGATTATTGTATCTTTTTACTGAGGCCTCACACATATTTAGTTGTCCGTTTTTTCACTTAGCTTCCGTTTTTCCAATAGAGGCGCAGATTAAGTGACAGAAAATCAAAACCCTCTTGTGCATTTTTGTCCAAAAACTTGGAAAATTCCAACCAAAACAAAGAAGTACTTTAGCCAAGAGCCATTTTTGTCAATGAAGTGCTCTGTGAAAAACAAGATTGAAACCAGCCCTGGTCACAAAGCTGAACTGGCTGCCACCGCATCCACAAAGTGCTGTGGGAAGCAGTTACCCCAGCCCTCACCCACCCGCTGCTCCCTCACCCTACACCCAGGGCTGTTGTCCTCTGCCGAGAAACCCCACCGCACAGCTGGAGGTGGAGCAGGCTCTGCCGACCTCCAGCCAGCTTGTGCCCCGGGGTGGTGTCTCCACTCCTTCCTTGTCTTCAGGGCCGGAGAAAGCCATAGCCGCTGCGAACGCAGGGTCTGTGCACAATGTGCAAGTGGTGCCGTGCTCGGGAGGATGATCCGAGCGGGCAGATGTTCCCGGGAAGTGAAGGGTGTGGAAAGAGAATTTCTGCAGCACGTCAGTGGAAAAAGAAAAAAAAAAAAAGGCGGCCAAGTGTCTTAAGCAATGGTGCTTCCTGCAGAGCCAAACAACAGCGAGGACAACCGCCTTTGGGAATTGATGAGGTAGAAGTGCTCTTCTACCGGAGGAGGAAGCGAGGAAGCGGGAGGAAGCAAGTCAGCAAGAAAGGCCAACGCTTCTGAGCAGCTTGACCCACATCCCATTGAAGTCTGCATTTTATTATTAGAATCATTATTATTTGTATTGTGGCAGCATCCAGTGGCCCCAACTGGAAGAGAGCCTCATTGTACTAGGCACTAAACAAACACAGAATAAGGGACACTCCCTTCCCCGTGGGATTTGCTGGCAGAGAAGACATACGGAGGGCTGCAGAGGACAGGAAATTATCATTTACTGGCTTTCGTTATAAGTAGAACGGCACTTCTGTGCTAATGAGGCTGTCTCCCACTACCCTCATTCCCACCTAGGGCCTGATCCAAAACCTGGTGGAGTCGGTGGAAACGTGGACTTGAGCACAGCACAAACCAACACATTTATTGTGCTCCCTTCCTGCATGCCTGTCCACAGAGCTCCTAAATATGCAAGAATTCTGGTTTCCAGCCACCACTTGCTGAATAAAGATGCAGCCTCGAGACAGAGGAGAGACGGGGAGATGTGCTCATGCTCCTCCCGGAGCTGGTAAATCTAATTTTAGGTTTATCAGCCTTGATTAGGTCCTTTTAAAGACTGACCCAGCAGGGAAAAGCTAACTATGCAGCTGTGCAGAGGCCACGCACAAGGATCACAAGTCCCTCTGATTCCCCCAGCCTTCAGCTTTGTAAGATGGAGATTACTGCAGCAGCCTCAGAGGGAAACCTGAGATAGATCCAAGGTTGACAGGTCTCCCTGGATTAAGGTCACTTGTTTTAAAAATTATTTATTTCCACATTCAACGCTTTATATCTAAGTGACTGGGAGTCACTGCGTACATCTCCAGGGAAGCATATTCTCCAGGGACCCAAATCCCGAAAGACAGCCCTTGTGCTGCCAGATATGTGACAAATAATAGTTCCAATTTACACCATTTTTCATTCTTCTGTTTTATTCAACTGACTAGTACCAGAAGTCCAAGTCTGGCAGGTGATGAGCACTTTGAAATCCATTCGAAATGATGGGAGCTGCAGGGGAAACTCAGCATCACAGAGTTGCAGTGGACGGTGCTCCAAGGGAGGCATCACTCTGCTTCAAAGGCAAGGTCCAAAACCTTACAGTGGGTCATAGTAGGAGATCCCTTCCATACCCACATGCAGTCTGCTCGTGGACTGACACATAAGACTACATATTCCTAATGCTCTTGCCGAGCCTGACAAAAAGTCTCTGCCCAACCCAGCAGAAAAAAAAAGCTAGTGCTCCAACACTGCTCCCCCTGCAACGCGTGGGAGTTTTGCCATTTGCCACGGGCATGATCAAGGCTGTTGTTGGTGGAGGTGGAACAGAGCTACTCAAATCTCAAGCAGAAAAAATCAAATGTGCTGCTGGTGAACTCCAACCTGTGTCTCTGCATTGCTGATCGAGAAGCCATGGGTCTTTTCTCTCATTCCTATGTCCGGCACATGTCTGGTGGGCAGCGTTGTGCTGCTTGGGGCTGGCTGGCATGGCAGAGCAAGGGCTCCAGCCTTAGCCTGTGGCCAAAGGCCATCCTAGGGTTATGCTGAGTGTGGATGCACATTCTCACTGTCCATGCAGGGCTGCTCTTCATCTTCTGCTTGTGAACCCTGTGCCAGACACAACCCACCACCCGCTCTCCCCAGCGTACAGGACCATGGCACAGAAGGAAAACCCCAGCACCACACTGCAAAGCCTGAGCCACAGCCTTGGGGTCTATGATGGAAGAGATCAGTGAACGGTATTTAGCAGGTCGCTGGGAGAGCTGCAGGATCTGGCAGATGCTCTCCTAAGACTTACAGGCATGTTCTAGCAAGGGCTGAGACCACGCAACTCCCTGCGGCCTTCCCCAAAGGTCTACCTGCTGGTTCCCAGGAGAGGTGACCTGAGTGCAGACAAACACAGCAGCTTCTGCCCAGGTTTGTGGCAGCTCTGAGAACAGGAAACTCTCTCGACAATTTTTCAGAGAGGTGTGGGCAGGGAACCATCTGTGGGCAGAGACCGAAAAGAAAGAAATCTTTTCCAGCCCAAAGTGACCCCTAACCCTCTTCATTGCGCACAAGGTATCTACCTTCTCTCTGACTTGAGCTATGCTGCTTTTTCAGAGGAAGACTTATTTTGGTACTCAAGTGTCAAAATCAAGTACTCAAATGGTGATGAAGTCAGGTACCCAAAAGATAGGAATTGCCACTAAGAAAGAAGGATGCTCACTGAGTCTATTTGAACGCATATGTGCCCTTGTGTTACGATGTTATCTTCTACTATACGACTATGCACAATTTTCCTCGTAAGGCTCCTGTCTCTTCCCATGTACAAACTTGCTCAGTGAACCATTATTCAACCTCGTGTTCTTCCTTGTTGTGCAATGTGTGGCCCCATGCCTTATTTACTGCACACTCTTTGAATCCTGCTATGAAGACAGAATTATTCATTTCCTTATGAGCTCTCTTAGGGCACTGATGACAAGCATTAGTGAATTTATTTTTCACCGTTCCCCTGTGAGATGTGGGGGTGGTGTTATGCTTGGTTTATAGATGACATTTGAGGCAGAGAGAAATCTAGTTCAAAAGTATTCACCAATTCTGGTTTTGGACACGATGCGTCTGCAATCATAGTCCCATGCAGCGCTGCAGCTTCTCGAAGCCCGGCTGTCTTCAGATCCAGTCGGGAGTCAGGAACTCGGCGAATGAAGAATGGATATTTAGTGATCATCTGGGAGTATTTTATTTAAGTGACTTGCCTAATTCTGCTCAACAATTCTGTGGCAGAAGCAAGGATTTTACAGACATTTTTCCAGGTCGGTTTTCAGCTGCATTAACTGGTTCTCTTTCTAATTTCCTCTTTAATTCACTACATTCTTCTCACCTTCTGCCACAAACGGAGCAGGGACCCATCAGGCTATAGCCTCCATCACCTTGCAGTCCTAATTCACCCCTTAACAGGTTGTTGCCTACATGCTGGTAGAAACTGAGGGGAAAACAAGGACGTGGTTGTATAATCTGTATAAATGGGTTTGTGGGGGCCACAGGAGGATGACACAGACAGATCACCAGGTCTGTGTCTTCTCTGGTTCCTTCCACAACTCCTACCCATTTCCAGTTCTAGTCTTTCTCCCCACTCCCCTTCTGCACGTATCTCCTCTTCCATCCTCTAGCGCATAGCCAAGATTTCTGCCCTCTCTTCTCTCCTGCACCGGCATCCATTTCCAGTTTCATCGCCCAAACTTTATTCTGCGTGATTGCCACAGCTTCCAGCTCCTCTCCGTGTAGCATCTGAGGCCGACGGACCCACACTGCCTGCAGCACCCATGAGCTGCGGTGACAAAGCCAGCTCCGCTCAGCCTCCCTGGGTGCTGGGCTGATCCTGCTCTGCCAGACCAGGCCATCCACAGAGGACAAGTGAGCATCCAGCAGGTCCCTTCTGAGAGCTTCCAAACTCTTCATAGGTTTGTAATTTGGGAAAACTTGAGTGATTATTTTCCAAAAATACTCCCCTTCCCTTGCCAAATTTCAGGTTTCTCTTCTGGCAAGTAAGGATGTTTCTCCTTTCTAGAGGAAAAGTCAACAGAGTTATTGTAAAAAAGGCAAAATAACCTATTTTACTCTGAAATGGTTGAATGGTTTCACTTGATTTAATTTTAATCAAAAGAGCAAACAAAACCTCAAGGCAAACCAGACCATGGCAGGCCTTTGACATGAAAAGCTTCAACCCAAGCGATGAAAGTTTGGCAAAGATTTCAGCACGCCTTAGCATCGAGGCGAGCTAGAGCATCAACCGTAATAGTTGTGTTTTACTCAAGAAGACTGTAATGACCTCATACTGTTTTGCAACTAAAGAAAGTGAGACGAGACAGTGATATTAAAGGTATTAAATCATTAAAGATTGCAGAGGTGGTAATCTTTGGTTCAAAGAGTTTGCACACCCTTGTGCTGCCGGGTAGAGATGGCTGAAGACAGGGCTGAACTCTGCGCCCATCAGCAGGGACACCACCGTGCCTGGAGCTCTCTCCCGTGCAGCGGCTGTGCTGAGATTCCCAGAGAGAGAGTTAGACCAAGTCTTTGTAGCTCTTCCTTTCATTTCTTACGGTGGATTTCCAGGTGCGGAAGTAGTTTATGACAAAACTGATTCACTCCCATGTATCTTTTAAAACTATACAGGCTTTAAAGGTGAAAGCTCTTCTTTCGCAAAAGCAGGGCTGACTTGAGTCAGGGACCCATGTGATGTGATCACCGAAGTGAGGGGTTAGTAAAGGAAACGTAGAACAAGTTCTGTCTTGAAAAAGGCAACAGAAGTCGGGGAAGAGGGTACATTTTACCTAAAGTTTTAACCTGGTGGATGGAGCCATGGCAAGGGGAGCATTCCGATAAAGTAGGATCTATCTGGCTTATCCGGGAGACCCTTTCGGACGTCGGGAGGGGAGGGGGCTTGCCTTCCTTAAAACTCTCATAGTGACCTCCTTGCTGTTTAACAGACGGCTGGCGATGCACTTTGGCTGCCTGAACCTACTAAAATCGGAGATCAATCGGGACACAAAACTCAGATGTGATAAGCAGGCAAATGGTCTGTAGCTTCAGGATTTATCAGCATGGGTCTAAATTCACTACCAAGGCCTAAAGCAATGGCTCTCTTTCGAGTGGCAGATACTAATCATGGAAGTCCTTGGTCCTGCAGGTTCCAAAAAAATGGAATAAACCCTTCAAGGCTACTCTGCACTCTCCTCTTGATGTTAATACATGCTGCTTAGTTCAGCTTTGCATCAGCACAACTGCCCCGTGCACGTGCTTTGGGACAGGTAGCGTTAGTGCCCAGCAGTTGTTTTTAATTGCTGTGCGGTTAAGGAAAGTTTCACAAGAGGTTATATATTGCTCATAAACTTTTCCTCTAAAAAGTCTTCTGTTTAGAGAACAGAGTAACCACCATCCCTTAATATAATATATTTAAACATCATGATAAAAATCCTCTCTGGAGAATCTGACAACACACTATTCCACCAACATTATAATGGATGGTTTTCTTCTTTTAAATGCCTTGCCATTAAAGTTTAACGAGCAATACTTACTTTCATTCTAAACTTATTTTTCTCCTTGACAGATTGGATACTTAGTTTGGATTTGTTAACATAGCTAGTCATAAAAATGTCTGCTTCAAAGAAACGGATAGATACTGTCTTTAGGAAATCGGGCTTTGATGCCTTATTTGATTTCCATGGTAAAATAAGTTTATATTTTCTTATTTGGAAGAAATGAACATGAAGTGCTATACTATATAGAGCAAGCTAATAAGCTCATGCCCCTTTTTATTTGCCTGGAATTTAAGTTTATATCAAGCATAACAGATTGTGTAGCTCAGAAATGTCCTAACTCAGGACTGTACTTTTTAACGACAAGGGGGTTCATTTGTGGAATTTCTGACCTAGCTTTAGATGTTTGCAGGACCTTCCACCTTCTAATCCTTTACTTTAAAAATATGTAGTGGTAAAAGGAGTAACCAGAAATGAAATTGAGACTAAGGCTCACCTCTTTACGTAGAGGTTATTTATGGCATCACACATCTTAACCAAGTGTCTGGTAAACGCCCTTTGTAGTGTTTCCAGTTCTCATGGTTTTACTTTGAATCTCACAATATTAATATTTCTCTTAACCTCTCAATTTCCTTCCAGAAATTATTTCTATCCTTAAATTTGGAAAGGAAAGACTGAACTTGTGAATTCTCATGCTTCAAGACAAGTATACATTTTTTTGAACCATAAATAAAAAGAAACTGCAAGGAAGGAGGGATGAACCTGACTCTTACATTCAATCTGTCCTTCCTCTGATATATTCAGACTCTTTTAGAATAGTCTCTGTGATCTTGCCAAGCTTTGTGCTTCAAGAACAAACATTTGAGGAAAAGCTCCTTGACCCCCTTAGTGCTGTGGTGCCTAACGTGTTAGTATGTTGTTAAGAGTTACAGTAGAGGAACAAAGCGAGCGATTCAAAGGCTTGCTAGAAATATTCATGGGAAAAAAAAGCTGAGCAAGGACATTCAGAATTTCTTTAGCATCATTTCCTTACAACAGCTGCCGTCGTTACCCTCCTCTCCAAAGCTGAGCTACAGTACCTACTGATGAGCCTTTTCCTAGCTCAGACGAGGGCAACAGGCAACCGCTTGATACTTGAAGACACTAAGATCCGCTGGAAAAGAAAAAAGCAGACCACAAATAGACGGTAGAAACCCATACAACATCGCAGCAAACATTTCCTAATTTACTGCAATGCCAGAAGATGATTCACCCCAGTGTTCCTGTTGCATAATCTTCCCCACAGCTCGGGAGAGTGAAACTAGAAAACCAAAGGTCTCGCTGGGCTTTCAGTGACATTTATCTTTAGACTGAACTTTCAGTTAGGAAAGAGTGAGTTTTTCTCTGATGACAAAGGAGGGGGAACCGATATAGTAAGGTGTTGTTTCAGAAACGATAAACTACTGAGTGTACCAGATTGTCATCTCCCTTGGCCCAGCGTAAACCCCGAGCCAGACCACAGGCTTCGTTTGCCCTTCCTGGCTTTCACACGGGTCCCGTCGCGATGACAATCCGGCCCATTCAGCCTGCCTGCTCCCTGGGACGTCACAGCTGGACCCTGAGAGCCCTAAAGCCCCTCCAGATAAGCCATGCCAGGGTGCCCCAAGGCTTGGTTATCGGGGTGGAAGGTACCGTGGCGTCTCCCCCCCCGCCAGACCTTGCAGCAGCAGCAGGAGGTCTGGAAACTCCAGGCACGTTTGCTTTGCCCGAGCGTTGTGCACATGGTAGGTCCAAGGCTTTCCAAAAGCACCAGGCTTGCTGCACGCCTGCAGGATCTCCCAGGCTTTCAGGGAGCCCCGGGCGT
Source organism: Calonectris borealis (assembly GCF_964195595.1). Lineage (NCBI taxonomy): Eukaryota > Metazoa > Chordata > Aves > Procellariiformes > Procellariidae > Calonectris > Calonectris borealis. Next base: position 2,344,213 of record NC_134322.1, on the reverse strand, counting down.
AAGCACAGCTGCCAAACTGCCTGGGTAGTCACCGGGGAAATTCCACCCAGGCAGCCACTTGCTGAAGAGGGCAGGGAGAAGGGAGTAAGAAAGCAGCAGGCAGCCAGGATCACTACTTCAGAGCCTCTGTATCATATATATACAACTATGTGTTTTAGGGGCCCAATCTACTATTTTATTCCTTAAAATCAAGTCAAGTGAATTAGTGAACGCTGCACATCTTCAAAGGCATGCCAGGCTGAAGACTCTACATTCTTGTTAGGCTAAGTTCTCTTGGGTTAGTGACGGGGTGCCAGGCATTTTTTCTGGGCTGATTTGGTGAATACCGTTGCAGAAGAGCCAGCGTGAGCAGCACGAGTCCTCCACACCTCAGCAACTTTCCGCTCTCTGTTACACCAGAGCGAACCAGGTTAGTTCCTCCCTCAGGGCAGCATTGCTACAGGCAATGTAATTTCTTCCCCTCCCTGTCGAGAGTAGAAAAAATTTCCTTTATTCAGAGAAGAAAAAAAAAAAAAAGCTAAGTGTTCTGAGGGTGGCTTTGTTTTTCTCAGCGTCTCTTTCTGTGGGATTTCCAGTGTTGCCCTATTTCACATCCCCTCTTTCCAGCTGATATGCGGCACGGCCTAAGTGAGCTGCCACTTGGCAGTTTGTGGGGCAGATAAGACATTTGCTGATCACTTGTCTCGAACAAATGCCCCTTTTGGTAGGGAGGGGTGTTCTTCAGCATGGCCGTGGCTCGGCAGGTGCGTGGCCCTGACTCACGAGGCAGAGCTGTCTCTTTCCTGCAGCAGGGAAATTCTCCTGCTGGCTCTCTGCCCGTGCTCTGCCCTCTCGCCAGGTCTGGACGCGCCGTCTGCATCTGAGGCTGTATCTAAAGCATCCATGGGCCCGGCCTCGAGGAGGATCCCCAGGTGATCAGCAACAGCTGCTGTCAAAAGCTACGGGGAATCCCTAAACTAAAGAGACTTTAGGGTTTGAAAACAAAAGGACGGACTGAGGGCAACCTCAGTCAAATGGAGAACACTGTAAGCCTTGTGTTAAGGTTAGTGAAATGAAGGTTCCTCACATTTTGCCGGCGGAGACCACAAACCCAACAGGCAGCTGCCTGTGGGTGAGAAAGGGCTGCCTGACTCACCGCCTCTGAACACTTCTTCATGCCACCATGGGATGAGAGCGGAGAGCTGAAGCAGAGCTTTATCCCTATGAGCTAGGGTGAAGCTAAAGTAGGAGCATATGCCAAAAAGGGAACAAAACCTCATCAACTCAACCACAGCTGTGGCTAGAGAAGGGAAGATGGGGTTTCACAGCCTCTCTCCTCTCACATCGGGACTGCGTGCCATAGGGAAGGAGGGGTAACCCACATTGCTCCCAGGCACCGCTTCTCTGTGGCTGGGAGACAGAGCTTCGCAGCACGATTCCCCCATCCCGCTACGATCACTGCCCTCGGCAGCAATGTAGGCAAACCGCTGTGTCATTTGGATGAGGATGGGGCTGGAGAGCCCTGCCAGCAGGCAAAGACATCAAGGTGTAGGTGCCTCCTGCATCCCTAAAGCTGTTACATTAAACGGAAAGTCATCCATGAGTGGTAAGCAGAAAAAGAACAAACTGGGTATGTTGGTGGAAAGGTCTTAGTTGATAGCCTGAACAGAGAGACAAAAAGCTGGGCCTGTATTGGTAAAGATGATGCTTTACCAGGGCTTACAGAGCACTCTGAGGTCCTCAGCTGCGTCATATAGCAAAAGGAAAAATATAAATATGCGTGTATTTAGAAGCTACCTGAGAAGCCATAATTCATACCATAGACAATTCGTATGTCATGTTCTGTACCCTGAAGATTTCAACTAAAGAGTGCAGCTTTCCCTTGCACTGGTGAGCAAGACGGTGTCACAGCTCACTCAGAGAGATGAAGTTGTTTCGAAAGGATGAGAATACCTACCCAAAAGGAAACTTTATAAATCACAGATATTCTGCACTAAAATACTTGTGGAACATTCAAGACTTGGGAGGAGGGAAATGTCTTCAGAATTGCTGAAGGACTGATAATTTTCGATGCCAAGTCTCAGCTTGAAGCAAGTATTTATGGCCAAGTTATTAAATGGTGCCTATAATGTTTCTAATGGAAAGGCTGGCACCACCTTAACTGTAGTAACTCTGGCAGGGGCTGCTGTGGCTGATACTAACATCAGCCGTGGCTGCAGAAATAGGAAACAGCCTCTTGTTTGTTCCTCATTCTGAAGCAGGGAGGGCATATGTGCCTCCCGTGGAGAACCCCTTCTTCCTCTTGTATTCTCTAATTTGTAATTTTTAATATCCTGTTTTAAGTGGAAGTTATGATTTTAGCTTCATAATGCTGCCCACGTACTAGGAGTATGAAACTGAAGCACGGCACTGACTGCATGTTGACTTCAAAGTCCTTTTGCAAAGCAAATACATGTTTAAGTGTTCACTCAAATCCATTCTAAATCAGGAAAAAATACAAAGATCTTTCAGTGTTTTGATGAACAAAGGCAGATTTAAGCAAACACTTAATTTATTTGCAAAATTTGGGCCCAGGGCCTGCTCCAGAAGTGTCAGGAGATGTTCCCTTTTATGGAAGGTCTTTTAGAGAATTCTCTTTCCAGAGTCCAACGTTATTATTCTATCTTAATTCATTACAAGCTAGACTTTGCCATTTCCATTAATGCAAACCTACCCCTTCACACTGAGATGAAAATAGCTAAAAGTAAATATCTAATTTAACTCTTAAAATGAAAAGAACATTTGGAAGGATATGTTACCAGAGAGCGTAGGTTCTGCAGTGCTTGTTTTCTGTTTTATCTGTGTTAACTGCTGTAGCATTCAGGCCTTTGACAAGCATTGTTCACTGGAAATGAAATTGCAGACTGTCATAACAGCCTATTAACAGCACTGAATTTCTGCAGAACTCTACCTCTTCTCTAGAAGATAACATCTCTCTTTCCTTCCAAGGATAAAATAGCTTCCTTTCTTGCAGCAGTACATATAATGGTGCTATTGCTTGACGGGGATGTCAAGTTCCCTTGACTATTAAGGAGAGGGGAAATGTCTTTGTTACACATTTCAGTTCTCCTTTTATCCTCTTCAGAGAGGCCCCCAGCTCAATCTAAACAAAATAAAGCCAGGGTATCATTTAAAAACAAAACCATTTTGAAAACTCTTTCATCTCCCTGACTTCCTGTTAAATATACAATCGGCTGTTTCTCTACATCCTCGACCACTGCAGATCTGATCTTCTCTACAGTTTATGCTGTCTTCGGCACTACACAAAATTAACATAGCATTGGCTATAAAATCTCTTAAGGACAAAGAAATCCAAGCCCTCCTCAGCTCCACCTTTGCCTTTCTGTGTCCTCTTCTTTTCAGCGCTGCAACCTTTCTTTTTACGTAAGAGGACCCTGAGGTTGGTCTGTCTCTTTCGTTGAACTCCCGTTTTCCAACTCTTCTGTCAGTCCATCCTCCCCTTTCCCCAGTCCAGTGAAGATCCCTTATACACGTTAGCCCTGGAAAAGCCTCAAGGCCTCTTCACTCAGCTCTTTTCCTTTTGTATCTACACACTGTTCGGTTGTGTTTTTTTGCTCTGAGAAGCTTCTCCTGCCCTGCTCCACCAGCACTGCTACCAGGTCACGCTGTTGACTTTGGTCTTCTCCTCCACCATGGTGACTTTCTCCTCCACTCTTGCCCGAGGCTTGCACCATCCTCTGGGTGGGGAAGAGCATCGTTTACCCCTCCCCATGCCTCACCAGCGGCCCTGCACGGTCGGGCCCTGCCTTCCCTTGTCCTTCCCTTTCTCCTCACCGCTGACTCTCACGTAGCTCAGCACTCAGCTGCATCTCAGCCCTGCCATTCTCCCTCTTCAGAATTTAAAGTTTTCCAGTCTATTCATAATGCCATTTCTTCTCTCTCAAATGGCTTCATGCCTTCATCCTCACCCCATTGTAATTTGAACAATTGCCTTGTTTCTTCCTCTTTTTTTTTTCTTTTTGTCTTTTTTTGTTTGAAGGGATGAGAATGGGTGGATGGGAATGAGACAGCTCGCTGTCAACTTTCTACTCCTTAAGCTTCTCTCTTAACTGTCCAGTGTTCATCAGTTCTGGTGCGTTAATGACTCAGGCAACATATTTTAATTATTTAGGGTGAGAAGGGAGTTATATCTGATATAGATGAATAGATGGTAAGGTATTTAGGTCTCACTGTATTTGTGCAAAGCACTGCACATAATCTATTGAGCTCTACAAGTAGCAACAGGAAGTCTAATCCTCTGTACTGGCAAACTGTTGACTTGGTCTCTTCCAGATTTAATTACACCGGAGAAAAACAAAACATTGTAGCTTTAAGGACTAACTGCTCCATTAAGTGTAACATTTTAAGCAAGAGAAATGTTTGCACACAATGGAGAGACACATGATGTTGCTCCATGCACAAATCAGATAAATTGTTCTCCAGCTTTAGTGACAGCAGAGACAAAAGGCTCTGTCTCCCGCATTGCGGCAGCAACATCTGGGTGGCTGCCTTCAAATTTCTCCCCCTACTTGAGGCCTCTGTGTTCAAATAGCAGCAGAAAGAACGTTGTTTCACATACCTCAGGTAGTACCAAAATCGGCCAAAGCCTGAAGCAGGCTGTGGGAGCGTGATGGATGCAAGTTTTGACAGGACAGTGCAAAAGTGGGAATTGAGTTTGCATGCATCGTGGGGAGATTTGCTGTCAGAATAACAGATCTCATGGGGCTTTGAGTGGCTGATCAGAGAATTGTTTTGCAACTTGCCTGGTTTCCCTTCTTGACTCAGAGGTATTTTATAAAATGAAGCCAATATTTCATAAAATAAAGGGCTCAGAATATCAAACCAAATTGCTACGTAGCACAGTCACTTAGGTTACCAAGTACCAACGAAATGCAGACCAAAGGCCGAATTCTCAGCTTACCTAAATCCATTCAAATCCTTGTCTTCATCCCACCTTGCAGAGCTCTCATAACCCCAGTAGCAACGGCCCTTTTCAGGATTCTCCTCCCATAGAAGCACAAACCGATGATGAAGAAATGACATGGGTATTGGATCTTCTTCTTCCCTGCTCACAGCACCCTTATAGCCGCCTCCGCCTTGCTCCCCGGCCCCCATTTTAATAGTGGGAACTATTGACAACTGGGCGGTGTCTAAAAGCCACCCTCCGCACGATGCCAGGCTGCAGACCCAAGAGATCCTCAGGTTACAACTCAATAATCTTTGAGGAAAACTCGCAAGCCTCAGAATTGTCAGGAGAAATAAAAAATGGGCTGGCTGATTTCAAATGTGCCTCAATCCCCACCTCAGCAAGCTTGGTTAAGTTTTTTAAAACCAAGCCAGAAAACACAAGCAAAACTAAAACCAGAAATCAGAGTTGAAAAAGACCATCTTTGTACCCTTTCATTGCAAATTTAGTGTCTAGCCTTCTAGGCTTCCTTTCTTTTGGGAACAGTGCATCTCTTTGGAAAAGATCAGTCCTGCGAACCTTTGTACCTCTGGTTTGTCATTACCGCATCTGCTCAGAAAGAGCGATGGTACAGGAGACGAGTTAACCATTTCTCATTTACTGAGTCAGCTTCACTAAAAGAAAGGTCAGCCAGGAGGTCAGCCCCTATAGACCAGTGCAGAGATATGGGCCCATTTACCAAACATATGCTTTATCTAGCAGCACATTCAATATCCTGTAAGTATATAGCATAGTGAGGTTTCTGCCTAAAGTGGTTGTTGCTAATATTTTCTGTACCCTCTTGTTATAAAAATATTCTTACTTTCAGCAGTTTGTCTACATGACTAAAGGTCAAGTGTTCTGGGCTTAGGCCATAACAATTTATGCAGTATTACTAGTGATACTGAAACGTATATGCATTTTTTTTTATGTGAATGTATATGAGAAAGCAAGGAATCAATGAACACTTAATAACTGAGTTATAGCATTCTGTGTTTTTTCACCCAGGGATCTTCACACTCATTACAAACCCAGATTTCTTGCCTGCGATGGGGTTTGGATCAGGCCCCCCAAGATAAAGAAGCCAGTTCTCTTTTACCCAGCTCCTTCTTTGCACTGTAGGCGTAAATTACATTTTACTTTCTCTAAGTGGGGAGCTGCAAACAGCTCTGGTGCCTTTGGGGTAGGCGGGGAAAAGAAGTATGGCTGATTCTAAATAAAAGTTACTTGTCAGATCAACCTTGATAGCAGAGATAATGAGGGTGATCACATGGGAATATAGATTCAGGGTTTAGTTTAATCATCGTTCTGTATCAGCTGCACTGATCCAGTTCTGCGTGACTAAGTCAAATAAATGTTAGGTAACTGAAATTATCTGTAGCTTCCTTACTTTTCACTCCCCCCTCCAGTACTCACAGCGTTTGTTTCAGTGACTTTAAAATAGGTAAATCTATAAAGGACATCTATAAGTGCTAATAGGCAAACAGAGGACAGAGTTTTCATAAAGAGGTATCTGAAGTTAAGCTATGAAAGAGATTTCTAAAGGCAAAAAATAGTAGTAAGGTCATAAAAATCACATGTGCCTTTGAAAATCTCTATCAAGGCTGTACCCAGGTGCCTAAATTGGCTTCCATTAACTTCACAGGGACTCTCTGAGTGCTGAAGCACGTGATTTTCAATTCTACTTCCAAATCTATGTTGGGGGAAAGACCATCAATATTGAAAAAACTGCTTTTTGATACATTACAAAAAGCGTTATAACCAGTGATGTGGCATTATCATAAAAAAAATTCCCAAAACCTCATATCAAAACCAGCAAGAAGCTTTACATGGGCAGCTTTGGGCTTTGGTTAGAAATCTTGATGCAGGTCTAAATTTTGCTTTCTAAAAGAAAGAATCCTAGTGCAGGATCCCAACATGTTATAATAAAGCAGCATTTGAGGTTTCCTTAATTTGTTCAGTATCTCAGGTAAATTTATAATTAATTGCATTTTCTCCACAGCTCTGGTTTCTTTTGCACTGCTCCTACCTCTCACAAGTTTACTGCAAGCCTCACACAGGTGATGTTTCTTAAAGCCCTTAGCTCTTGGAAACATATAATTGCATCAGAACCTCAGCCTTCAGCTCATTTCATTTCGTCTCTTATGTGGGCCAAGACGAGGTAGGAAACATGAACCCTTTGAGATGCAAAAAGAGCAGAAAAAAGGTAACAGCATTATTATTTTAATTTAATTGCTACAATTTTAAGCCCATTTGATGATATGCTGGGGTCTTGACTCAGGAGTTTTTAATGCTTGAGTTGGTAATTCTGCCTTTAGCCTCCATATCAAGTACTACACTGTGTGCTTAAACTGAATTTGATTTGAGTTTAGTTTTAATTTAGGGCAGTCTGCCCAGAGTGCTTTCCCCTCTCCTGACAGACTTGGCAATGCTTTAGCACGGCCCTGAGAGCATTTCAGCCTCACGAGCAAAGAGCCCTCACACAAAGCACTTTATTTCCCCCCAGAACAAATAAACAAGGAGTAAACATCCCTCCTCTCACGCATGGAGCAGGAGCATTTCTTTGTGATTCTCTTCCTCTTCTGTGCCGTTCCTATAGCCTAAGTAGACTTGAGCTTTATGAAAATTTTATGAAAAAGCAAAGCTGCATTTTTGCAATAGTAAGCACCCAGAAGACTAAAGAAAAGAGTAAACCCAAGGTTTTTGTATATGTACACACACAGCTCGTGGACTCTCTCCAGTTCGTGTTTGAGGATCCCCATATTAATGTGACTGTGCGCTCTTCAAAATGTAGTGAAATCCCCAGCAGAAAAGAAGAGCAGGCCGATTGTAGGGGTTTGATTTTCCTTTTTCACACTTTTTTTTTTTTTTTTTGATCCTGAAGAATGCACTTTCTGGGGTTACACATTAAACTGTCAGGAGGCAAAATCAACACTTGGGATTCTACATGGAGCTTGAAAAGTTGCTCCACAAAGCATGGCCATACAGAGCTTCTCCCATAAATCTTCAAGTTGTTTTTCTTATCTAAGCAAGCTATGTATAAATATTAACATATTATTCATGGGCAAATACTTCCACACAACTTCTTACTGCTGCCTTAAAGAGGATTCTTGATTTAAAGAGGATTCTTGATTGAGATGAGGTTGACAGTCCTTTTGTGGGGCCTCAACTGCATTTCAGGTTAAAAGAATTAAAACGAAAAAGCAGGTAATGGCACTTCTTAATTAAGTAAACCTCAAAAATGAAAAAGTAAGCAGCCATTAACTGTTGGTATTAATGTAGAGGAGACACCACATAAAAACTACCGGCTAAACTCTATAGTAATTGGAATTAGTGAACTCCCACTTGACTTTGGTGAGGCAGGGCTGAGATCCAAAGCATTTGTTCTCCGGTGTGTGTGAGCATGGCTGCGTGTTACAAGCGACCTCAAGCTCTGCCTGGCTTCAGCAGAAATGCTATAGGTAGCAGACAGTGTCTGAGCCACGCGGTTTGAATCTGGATCAGGATCTCCCTGTAGTGCTGGGGGTCAGTTCCAGCACGCTGGCCGGGGTGGTTTCTGCTACCCAAGACTGCAGCACAATACTGGGATTTCCCCCTGCAGCACGGGTGAATTTTTTCGTTAAATTGTTCTTTAAGAATCTCCCTTGTGCACAACAAGGAAAAGTGTATTCCTCCAGAAGCGTATTCTTCCTGTAGAGGGTTTGACATGCCAGCAGTTGTGGACAAGAGGCCATTGCAAGTGGAACATGTGAAAACAGGGGCCTATTCATAAAAATAATATATTTATATTTACTTGTTAAAGGCCTTTGCTTAGGATCTTTTTTAAAGTTCAGCTGGATTTAAAATGCCCACTTCAAAAGCCAAAATGAAGACTTTAACAGATGTGCCCTGGCAAAGAAAAGGGTGTAGACACAGCAAGGAATTCAGAAGGGACAGACAGGCATATATGGACATAGGAAAAGAATCTCAAATAAAATGCTTGTGGCTGGGAGCTGGTGTTTTTGTGTTACCTGTAATGAGCCTCTGTGTTTGGGACTTTGGGGCCCAGCCTATTCCTTTCTTTTTTCTGGCTGCAGCTTTTTTACTGGCACTTTTTGTACCACAAGAGACTATCTATCTGTGTAATTTTACATGGACCCCGGTCATTCCAGAGGTAAAGAGGAGGGAAATGTCTTATAAGGAGAAACTTCCCTAAAATTGAGAATTTGGATCTTATTGCATGGCATACTTTAAAAAATACGAAATTTCAGGTTGCAAGACTTGGAACAGGCAAGTGTTTGTATGTGTGTGTGTTTGCAATTGCACTGAGGAGCAGCCTGACAGCAGCTACTTGTATGCAAAGTCCCAGCAGTGCTGAGCGTTTGCAGGTGCTGCCACCTCGCAGAGCCGGGTGTTGAAAATACTCCACTCCATGCCGTCAGGATATCTGCATGGCCTAATGGATGTCTATAGTAGTAGGCAGTTTTATCTCCAGGTTAATTGAAAGCGTATTAATTTCAGGCTGTTAACACATTTGTAAAGATTAGATCAGGCCTTATCCAAGTGACTGTGGTTCAACCGAGGGCTCAGCCTCAGGAGGCTTTTGTGTCCCTGCGTCACCTCTCGTGTCCTCCGAGAGCTGTGCAGGGGAAGATGCCGTGGTGTCCCCAGCAAGATGCTTTATTATCTCTCATGAAACAAAAAAAAAAACCAAACCAAAGAACTATCCTCCATACTACTGACTGCCGTCTCCTGTCACTCACTGGACACATGTAAACCATGTTAAGCATTATCATATAAGGTATACTAAGATTTCAAAGCCAAGCCTTCAATGAGCAGGGAAAACCAGAATTAGGATTGCCATTTTCAAAACGCTGCTAGATGTGTGTTTTTAAGGAGGTCCTTAAGGACCCTGACCCCCAGGACGTCCCGCTTTAGTGAAGCAGAGCTCTCAGCGGCTTCCCGTGCAGCTGCGTGTGCCCTGCTGCAGACCTGACCCCAGGGGAGCAGCCAGACCTGCCGAGAGTGAGGTGCACACAATAAACACGCACCGTTTTGGCTGAAGTTGCCTTGTATCACGCAGGAGCAGTGACAGAGAGGGGAAAACTCCAGTTTCCCAGGAGAGCACTCGCCTGCCCTAACCACAACACTGCCCTTTCTCTTCCTTGGTATGTCACCAAGTACTGTCCAGTTTGTAAAATAAGTAACGAGGGAATCTTACAGGCGATGTATTTTTGTTGGACAACTTCAGTTCATCTTTAGAGTAGCTCTATTCTGTGTCGCAGATGGGACGCGGGGGTCTAGTGGAGGCTCCCATACATTTAAGTTGGAAGCAGAGAGGTCTTGGTAGGAATGGCCTACCCGTGGCTCTCCAGGGAGGTCAACTCCAGTTCAGGAGTGCCTACACAAATAATTACCAAAAATTGGGAGAGTGTATTAGAAGAAGGATCACTCTGGACATGTATTTTTTCCTTAGGGAAGAGGTACTGCCACGGTCACAGACAGGATTCTGGCTTAACTAGACCTTTGGTCAGAGGTGGTTGTGTGATTTTTACGCTAATGAGCCTCTTGGAACATGCGGGTGAACTAGCTTGTGTGTATTAAGTATTATGAATTTTCAACAAAGCAACTTTTTATTGTATATATATATGTTTTCTCATATGTAGAGAAGAATAATTGCTGTACCCTGAAAGGATTTGTCTGAGCTGTGTGTTTCACAGCATTGAACTTAACTCTGAAGACATTAACTTAGAATGACCTTGCTTTTTTCATGACTCACCCCAAAAGTTATGTTCCTGTAGGTTTGTTCTGGGTGATTAAGATAGGTTTGCTTGCATATAAATGCTGTTCTACATATATATATATATAAAAATATATAACCTTAACCAAGGAAAGCTCCCACACTTTCCCTTGTTTATGCATATTATATGTGACATAGATTCAAAGTTAAATGTCATAGCTCTTATTTACAAGTTAACATATGACTATAACCCAATTAAAAGCTATCTCCTCATTTTCACTGCTGCCTCTCTCACCCTTCAGTGGGGCTGCTACTGACGTAAGGTGGAGCAAATCGAGTTGAGGAGGCCACAGCCCTCTTAGCTGCTCTCGTAAATCCCTCTCTACTGTGAACTTCACAGGTTGTCCACCTGCTTCTCGGCTGTCTTGGTCAGTGCCATTGCAAAATTCCCTTCCACATACAAGTAATGCCCACATAGGAAATTATACTTAATATTTCAGTAAGTGAGTGAAAGAGAGATGGGGGCAGTACATTAGAAGCTGGTTCTCAACCACTCCCTGATTTTCAAACTAGCCACAATTGCATGTTAAGACAGCCTGGGAGCTGTTTCAGCAGGCACCAGGCTCCCCTAAGAACCGTCTGTCGGCTGAGCGTAGCCAGGGAACAGCGTGCTCTGGCCACGCTTCCTCCAGCCTGCCTGTTCCAGCACGCCCCTGCACAAGGGCTGTCGGGGAGAGCGGCGGGAGCGGATGGAACCTGCTTCGTGTCTGCCTGAAAATCCCTCGCTCCCCTCTCACTGCTTGAAAGCTATAAAGGGAACATAGGCGAAGCACAGAAGCTATTCTTCAGTCTCAAAAGCTGTTAAAAATATTTCTAATAAAGGTACATATGCGCGCGTGTGAGCTTCAGAGGACACCTTCTTGTTTCTCCTGCTAATTTTATGTTGTTCCTGAATCAAAGCCCAATTTTTCTCTTTGTGAAAGTGAAGTTTAAATTCTGTTCCAATTTATTGATTAATCCTATTAATAAACAAGGCATGTAGAGATTATTTTTTAGTAATTGTTAAGATGCTCGTGTATTAGTAAAAGGTTAAGAAATGCAAGATAGCCATAAAGGATATGGGTTTTTTCTTCGAGTATGTGAACCAAGTACATGGTTTTGTCACATTATTGCAGACTATATATATCTTTATTTTTCAGTAAAAGCAAACTGCAATAAGTGAAGTCGCTGAACCCGTACTATGCCACAAACATACAAAGATAATGAGTTTCAAAACGCAAAGAAAAAATTATATCACAAATGAATGCATAAACTTATCCTGCCTAGTGGTAGCTTCCAAGACGTCAGACATTTTGTAAACCAGCAAACAGATCCAGACCGTGCAAAATTGGGATGGTCCCGTCTTTTCCTGTCTGTTATTTTTTCCATTATGAGTGTGTCCAAAACTCTCTGAAATAAAGGATTACTGTCTAGGGGTTCAGAAAGTCATATTTTCATAGAACAGTTCATTCTGACAGGTAACCCCAGCAGGCACACGAGCTGTTCCATAAAATGTAATGTCCCTAATCTTACAAATGAATTCTACATCCCAAAAATAAATGTTTGTTTGTTTTTAGTACTGTTCACAGTGCTGCCGTGGCTCAGGGTTTACATCAGTGATTTAGCTGCCTACACCTCGTTTATGACACTGTAAGCAAGTGAGACCCAGTTCGGTTCAGCGTTTAGCAAATTCTATTCGCCCTCTTGCCACTAAATCACTGTACAAGTGTGAGCAAACCACTCGGCTCGTCCTCTCCTTCCCCTTATTCAAATTTACCCAGTCGATCGCTTGCGATATGACTGTAACAGAGTGAAGATTAGCCCATGAATATGTACAGAAAATTCTGGAAGCCCTGCTGAACTGAGGTCACAGCATGAATTCTGAGTGTAGAGATGAGATTTGAGTATTACTGCAAACTTTCTGGATGAAAAAAGTATGGAATGTCCCCATGATTTTCTAGGCAGAACAGCTAGAAAGAAACGGATACGGTCCCCAGCAGAAATCTGCACTGAGATCACCCTGACGTAGCATTGATTTGCCAGGTCTGAGACAGGTCCTTCAGGCTCAGTCTTCTTCTGGGCTTCTTTTAATTGCACAATGTGCTGGGTCAAGAACTAGGAAAATAGAAAAAGATTACTTTAAACTTCACCACATTTAAAATTGTAATAAGTACTTATTTCTACATAAAAAATGTATTTCACTTCACCATCTGTGTTTCGCTTGGTTCACATATTCAGGTTATTCTCTAAAGTTGGGAAAAAAAATTTTTTAAATGAAAGTTCAGGTTCCTAACTAATCAGCAGCTATCAGGAACCAGGCCTTTTCAGAAAAATGCAAATATGCAGCAAGTCAATGGCACTAGCAACAGTCAGTAATTTAGGCATCCTGCTTCTAGTGTAATCAGTGTTAAAAAGTTTTTGCGTTGTTTTAGAGGTATTGAGGAACTATTTCCTCACATGATGTCGGGATCATCTACAGGGGTTCCACTTCTCTGTACTTCAGGCATCTCAACCGAGGCAGCCAAAAACTGGGTCAGGGCAACATTCCAAAATTTTAGTGGTGAGCCTCCAAAATTCAAGACACTCAGGGAATGCATGTTGGGGAATAATATGAGAATGTTGGAGGGAAAAAAAAAAAAAAAGAGAAGGGAGTATTTAATTTGTACTCACTATTGATATTTTCAAAATTTGGTACTGTCAATTTGGAATAAAACATGCTATTTGTTTTAAATCCCTGTGAAAGCCAAGCCAATTGCCTCTGAGCCTCAGACGCTGTCTGAACCCATAGGTTCCTAACTTGCCACAAGGCAATCTGTATGGCTGGCTGCTTCGAATCCGCAGGCACGGGAAGTTTTTGGATGCCGGCTTTCGAGGAGTCTCCCCACTGGGTTGCACTGGAACCTGGAATATGAGAATGTGGGTTGGCAAGAACCTGCATGTCTGGGAGCTGCCGAGCAGCCCCGGAGGCTTCCCGAATTTGGGCTCACCATCATCCCTTCTGATAGGATGGGGAAGACTGGGAAGCATATCTCAGCTCGAAACCTCAGAATTTGGGAGCCGGGTCCCCCGAAACTTTTACCCCTTTGTTCCTGGGCAGCTGTTGCAAGGAGCTGTGAAGCAGCTGGAGTTCAGAAACGGGAACCAGCCTCAGCGGAGGCACCTGGTGACTCTGCAGGTGGCCCCCAGCCTCCTCGCTGCTTGCCAAGCTGTTACGCGTGCCGCTTGGCACCATTTCGGGGTGGTTTATCAGAGAACTGGAGCCCTGAGGAGCTGTGGTTTGTATTCACATGGGTTTTAGGGCCTGGGCTCCCTTTCGGCACCGAGGTCGTGATGCTAGAGACTGGGGAGTGTGACAGCCCAGTCTGTCCAGCGATGGAAAGTGAGAAACTGGAAATTTACCTGGATGCCACCCCGCGTCAGCCAAAACTGAAGCATCTCTACAAAACACCTAGATCTGAACAAACTGCCATCCTCTGACAAAAATATTCCGTCTGAGAATTTCTGACCAGGTCTGGTGGTAAACATCTCCAGGGTGTCATTTGTGCCTGATACAGGCAAGAATTATTCGGGTACCTGGTGCTCGGGGTGGAAAGATGAGGGAATGGAATAGTAAATTAAAGGGGTTGAAACAGTAACTGCTGATTGTCTGAGCACGACTGACCAAGCTGTGTGCAGCCATCTCTGTGTGGAAACGCACCTTTCCACAGAGGAAACAGCCGTGGCGGGGGCCACATCCATCCCACCCTGCCCGAGGACCCTCCATCCCTTCCCTTCCCTTGCTTGTTTTTATTTTTGCTGCTTCCCCCTCGGGGATTTGTCCCAGGCACCGCTGCTTAGCTCGCTTCTGGGCTTTTACGGCCGCGCTGACCCTCTCTGTGAGCCCACGGCTCCGGCGGCCCTGAGGAGGACGAACCCGCACCGCCGGCCTCCCTCCGGGGAGCAGCCGCCTCGGCGGGTCTCCGCGCTGTGGGGAGGCCGAGGGGACGCGGCTCGGGCGGGCAGAGCCCACGCGGGTCTCCCGGAGCGGGGTGAGGACGCTCCTTCCCGCCGCGGCGGCCCTGAGGGGAGCTTCCCGCCCTGAGCTCTGAGGGGGATCGCGGCGGGAAGGCCGCGGGTGCGCGACGCCGCTGAGGGAACGCCGCGCTGGAGCGGGACTGAGGGAGGGAGAGCCCCGTCCCGCCCGGGGAGCAGGGGCCTCTGCCGGGAGCGCGGGGGCTGCTGCCGGCGGCGGGGAGGGGGAGAACGGAGTTCCCGGCGGGCCGGCCGCCTCCCCGCCCTCCCTCGGCGGCGTGAGTGAGCGTGTTTGGGAGGGAAGGAGGGGGTGGAAGCCGGGCCGGGGCGGCCAGCAGGCAATTTGCATGAGAGACAGACTGGGAATGAGCTGGAGTGGGCGCCTCTCCGCGCACACAGAGCGGGGCAGGAGGGGGAGGAGGGAGCTGCCGCCGCCGCCGGGGAGAGGCGGCGAACTCCGGGCAAAGTTTGGTGCCGCGGGCCCGAGGCGCTGAGGCACCGGCGGGGCGGGCGAGCGAAGCGACGCGGCGCCGGGCCAGGCCAGGTCACCGCCGCCCGGGGCCGGGCTTTGTGCTGCCCGCGGCGCGGCGGGGCCTGCGCGGAGCGGAGCGGAGCGGCGCGGGGGGCGGCGGGGCGAACGTGGAGCCAGCGGCGGGGCGCTGCCGGCCCTGCCGGGCGAGCCAGCATGTCCTCCATCCTGCCTTTCACTCCTCCCATCGTCAAGCGGCTCCTGGGCTGGAAGAAAGGGGAGCAGAACGGGCAGGAGGAGAAATGGTGCGAGAAGGCGGTGAAGAGCCTGGTGAAGAAGCTGAAGAAGACGGGGCAGCTGGACGAGCTGGAGAAGGCGATCACCACGCAGAACATCAACACCAAGTGCATCACCATCCCCAGGTAGGGGGGGTGCGCGGGGCGGCGGTGGGGAGCACACGAAACGAGGGTGGCCCCCGCCCGGGCACAGGAGCCCCCCGCACGGCTAACCCGAGGGGTCACCCCCGGGGCGGGCACGGTGGTGCTCGGAGGCCCTTCGGTAGCAGCTTTCTCCCGAGGGACTCGGCATGCTCTGGCACAGCCCTGGTAGGGGGCTTGTTTTGCTTTGCAGCCCCGCCGCACTTCGGTGCGGTGTTAGTCCTCTCCTGCATGCTCTATCCTGGCTCTATATATAGTTTAAAAAAAAAAAAAAAAAACTGGCTACAGAATTGGATTACTGTCTAGTAACAAGAGAGGAAGAAAGTAAGAGCGGAATGTAGGGGAGAAAATATGTCTCCAGCCGAGATAAAAAAAAAAAAAAAAAAAGTTGGAAGCGCTCTGGATTACAGTTATACTTACTGTGGATACTCTCATTGTCAAAAGTTTCAGCGTGTTCTCTAGTACTGTTACATTAAGATTTTCTTTTGATTAATGTATCAGGAAAATGGTTTTGTTTGGGTTGCTTGGTTTCTTCCATATTAGCTAGACAGATATTACGCTGAGGAGGTGATTTAGAGCCCTGCTGTGCATATGTTTTCAAATTACTTTTTAAATCGGGAATGCAAATGGCATAGCTGAAGGGGATTGTTTGGAGTGCAAAAAAAAGCATGTGAGGGTGAATATAACTATTTTTTTTTCAATTTTTTTGAATTAACATAGATTTTATTTTTAGCCTCCATTCCGAGATCGATCCCTAAGACCATTATAAATCATAAAGGACGTGTATATAAGTATCCCATCTAAGAAAAATTTTCCAAGTAACTTTCAAATAGCTGGTCACAAGTGGTGTTTTATTGCTGAAGATTTGTTGATTTCTGTAAGCCTAACCAGATGACTGCTGATTCTGTTACTGATTGTTGTTTGAGGGTACTTTTTTTTTTTAAACAAAGGCCAAAGTTCATTCCAAATATTTGAATGCTGCATAATTGTATGCTTCTGCGTGAGAAGATATCTGTGTGTGTGTGTATTCATGCTTCTCTCTCGCGCAAACAAATGTATGCTTTCTTGGTTGTCAGAATGATTTAATATGCAGTAGCTAATACAAAGCAGCATCTGTTGCATGAAAAAGTGAAGCAAGTAGTTTAGAAATGTAGATATTTGGAACTCCTTAACTTTTCTTCCAACAGCTATAGTGGTTTTTTAAAGTAAAAATAAAGTCTCCTTATCTTTTTGGTGGTGAATGACTGTGGCTAAGATTTTGGCCAGTAATGCAAATAGACCTCTCAGCCTTTGTTAGAGTTACTCTAGCTTCGCCTAGTTGAAGCAGAAATCAAAACCCGTAGAGCTATCACCTGATACAAATGCCTTAAAACCTATATTTTCAAATTCTTGGTAAGCAGTGTGCTTTCCACATAGATAACACGTTCTTTAAACACTTCCCTGAAATACTTGTCATTTCAAAAGAAGAAAATTACTTGAGCAGCCCTGCTGATGTGACCTGGGTATTGTGTCTAGCTGATGCTGACCTGTTAGGGCGCAGAGTGTGAAGCCTCTTAGTACTTCTTTTACTAGTAACAAGGTGGTTTAGATAAGGGAGGAAGGTTTTGATATTTTATGATTCAAAGGAAGCAAAGAGATGGGTAGAGTATGATGCTTTAATTTAGAAAAATAATTTTGAAGCTTGAAAATAAGTAACAACACAAGCAGATATCACAAGTCATAAATATTATCACCTCCAGAGATTGTCCTGGCTGTGCAGAAGTGAATGTCCATTTCTCTTAGACCTTGTTTTGTTAAAGGACATCTGTACAGAAATTAAAACATTTCATGTTCACTTATGACACAGAGCCTGGATCCTGCAGATCTTAAACCTTGGTATGGGGGAAGTGTCAGCATACTTTGATGGTAGCTCCTTATGCCTTGGCACTAGTTTTTAAACACGACACTGCATATGGACTTTTATTGTTGTTTAGTATGTGTATTACAGAGATGCAAATGAACGTGGTTAGGTTAGTCTGTGCCGGACCCTCTGCAGCAGCATACTGAGAGGTTAGTATCTATATATCAGAGATTGGGGAATGGTGTGGAAATGCAAAACAGCTTGTCTAGAAGTCAGTGGCAGAGCTGGAACTATAACCAGGCCTTGTGACTTTAAGTGCTGCGTCTTCTCCTCCGGACTGCGCTGTTTATCCTAACATATCTGTGAATCTGATTATCGTGTCACTTGAAATTAGCGTTTGCAAGACAATTTTAGTATGGTTTTAGTTTTTTGTTTTTTTTTAATAATTCTACATATGTCCTTTTACTATTTAGTCAACTAAGTATGTTGGGGGGGAAAGGGGGAAAAACCCATCATTAAGGATTAGATCATGTTGTGCATTGTCTGTAATGCATCAGTAGACTGAATTACAGTGGAGCTATGCCAGTGATGACTCTGGCCCAGCAGGAGTAGGGTAAGTCCAAAATTAGCTATTGTATCCATGAGACGAAGCAAGTTTCAGATGTAAAAGTGCTTGAGCTTTGCAGAAACATTGCTCACGGGAATAAGGGCTACACAGCAAATTCCTGTAGTGATCAGGTGGGATTGGTTTAAGACAGAACAAGAAAAAATTATTTTTGTGATAGGGCTAAAGAATTAGAATGCCAAATTTATTCCTGCTGTCATTTTTATCTACTTGGAACTGGAAATATATGTACTACATTCTATCTCCTGATGGATTATTAAACAATGAATAGTTTATTTGCTTGTGTATTTGTTCAGTATGTATTACTTTTCCAAGTGCTCCATTTTTAAGATTGATGTGACAGATGCCTCAGGCCCCAGGTTTTTCTGTTGGAAGGGCCTGGGGCAGACAGCAAAAGGCTGGAGAGACCTTCGAGGATTTCAGTGTAACACTCTGCTGGCGTTTTTCCTTCTCGTTTTTTTCTGCTGGAGCAGGAAGTAGTTTCCAGCTGAAAAACCTACCAGTCTCAGACCATCTGATTGTTTCTTGTGCCACAGTTACTGGTGCTTGACAGAATGGCTGGTTTAGAGGACCTTCCTCCCTCCCTCGTCTGGCGCGCTGCTGCCAAAGCCCATCCTTCTCCAGAAGGGAGCTGACTTTAAACCTCTAGGCACTAAGCTGGTGGGCTTTCGTGTCAGGAGCTGACCTAGTGAGTTGTAGCAATCTGGGTCTGCATGGCAGTAAGACATTTTTTCATTCTGTATTGGGTGATAAAGTTGAAAACACACATTCTTTTGCCCATTAAAACATATCCTTTGTGGTAGTTGCGTTGATCTTGAAAGCCCATCTTTCAGGATGGATATTTCTATCACTTTTCAGACAAGCTTGAGGGTAGTGTGCCATTAGCACATACCCTGGCACAGCCACGTGTTTGAGTTTGTGGCCTCTCTAATTTAGGTCTACTCTCTCAAGCTTAGGTCTACTCCAGCTGCTGTCAGATATTTTGAATTTTTGATGGCTCTATTTGTTTCCAAGATCAAAGAGTACAGTAAGCATGGAATCTGATGGCAGCAAAGTCTGCAGCTGGCATTACCCGCAGAACCCTATGGACTTAATCCTTGGGAGAAGAGCAATGAGTTTCTAATACTATTCCTGATCTGAAGAGAGGACATACTGTGCACCTGACAAACTGTCAGCATTTTTCCCTAGAAATGAAGTGCGTTAGGCTGAACTGTGATGAGTGTTTAACTCTTAACATATATAGGGGTCTGAACTGCAGAAGCCAGGAACATGTGATGAGCACTTAGTAATTTCTAAAAGCTGTGCAGTATATATAGTTTTGCTGATATGGGATGAGATAGTAAATACTTTGTTTCAAGAGCTTTAGTGGTACTACACATATTAAGACATAAATCTCATGACATTTTGTGATATATTTTCATATGCATATTTTTCTTTTGAACCTATTACTGTATTTGGTTTTTTTATATCACCAGTAGTTTTAGGGGAGCCAGGGTTCTTGCATGTAAGGAACACCTTTTAAGTGGTGTTTTTTTTAATTTAGAAAATAGTTTTGAAGAGAAGTGGGTGTTATTTCTTGTGGAACTCATCTGATAAGGATAAATGTACCAACTGAAATGGAAACGTGGCACATTTGCTTTTTAAAACCAGCTGAACAAGGTGTTCCTTAAATGATTTACATTTTGGTGGGGAAAACCACCATAAGTGATTTTAGGAACATCTTGGGTGTGAGCATACCTTCTGTTGTGTTGGTAGTTGACCGTACAATGTTTACAAGAATTGATCATGTTCTTAGAATTGCCTTGATACCAGGAAAATATGAAAACTGTAACTATAGTAAGTGGCAGAGGCTGTCTGCAAGACCGTGAAGCATGTTCTTCTTCTGAGACTGGTGCCCATCTGGTTTCAGTAATAAGCAAAGGGCCAGTCATAGTTTTGTGTGTCCACGCGCAAATTTGTATATTGTTTTTTAATGCCGATTTTAAACTACCTTATTTTCAATTTGGCCTGTCCCTGTATGTGAGGAGCTTTAATATTGCATAGAGTTGTTTAAGAGTGTCTGCGCTTAAGATTAGGTTGTCGTAATGGTGGTGCACTGGAGATGATTACAGTACAGTCCCTGTGTGCAAACACAGTCCTAGCTGCCATTATAATTGTTAGCTCCCTGTTGCCGGTAATTTTACTGCTACAAAACCATGTGCACTAACCTGTGTACTTACCTAGCTTTATGGGCAGGCTTTTACAGCCCTATCCTAACCTTTGTGCTGCCACAACTGTGCTGCTGGCAGTATCCACGTGAGCTAGTTTAGCTGTGGCAGTGATAGCTGCAGGGTAGACACCGCTTTACAAATCTCTTTGTAACTAGCTTTTGTGGCATTAGTGTAACTTTGCAGATCAAGTCTAAAGGTGAAAATACGGTAAGTAAGTGGACAGAGGCCTTTAGTCAGGTGTACTTTCTGCCCGCAGTCCCACCTGTCCATCAGTACCTTTCTCATCTTCCTCCTTGTCATCTCCCCAAAGTTCAAACCCCTCCTCTCCGGGCACAGAGGTTTCTGCTCCCCACAGCCCATCCAACTTCTTCTCTCCACCCTTGCATCAGAGTTACTGCCTCTTATATTAGCCTGTATAATAGCATTTGTAGTTGACTTCTAGCCCACACTATGCCATTTTAAAAAACAAAACGCTACTGTTAAGCTAAAGCAATAACGTTGATACAACCAGTTAGGGAGCAACTACACATTCAGTTATGTTGGCAGAGACGAAGGAACTGGGGAAAGGGGGGAGGTCAGGGGAGAAAGCATTGTCCAGCATTGCAACCCCTTTCCTCAAAGTAGTTGCTGCTGGAATAGCATGTCAGACCCAGCCCTTAGTAAGATATCTTAAATTTGTAATCTCTCTGTCAGCAGCCAACACAATTCAAAACCTTTTGTCTATATAATTTTTTTTTCCCCTGAGATGTGCAGGCCAGCTAACATTTTGCATTAAAATGGGCGGTAAAACTCCTCTTGACTTGAAAGACAACACAGCAATGTTTATATAGAACGTTGAAAGGCTAAGGGGAAAAAATGTATTTTACTGTTTCTTGATATGTTTTCAAACATTCATATCTCTGCCTTTTTTTCTTCCCCCCTTTCTCAAGAGACTAAAATATTTAAAATAGCTTCTGAAAGGACTCATAAGATTCTCATTATATTGTGTAGTAAGTGTTGAATCTTTGTGAAATAAAATGTTTAAAATGGTTGCTTAACTTTTATACTATTAGGAGAAGACCCTGAACATTGCAGTCATTTAAATATAATGAGAAATAAATGCAAAAATTGATGAAATCAAGAAATACACACTGTATGGGATTATCACATCAGGGATCCAATTAAAATGAGCTCTTCTAATAAATATTGGTTTAATAATGTAAACTTGTGATTGCTATATTATTGCAACAAAAATAAAATTAACAAGATTTAATGGACTGAGCAGCCATTAATTTTCACTTGTTAATTTATTAGGAGCTTTTAATGCTGTTAGATGCACAATAATGCCATTATCCTGCATGAACTACTTTATGAAATAAATAGGGCCAAACGGTGCTTGAATTAAATTGAAATCAGATTTTGTTCCCAAATTATCTTTTTCTGTTTTTTATTTTTTTATTATTATTATTTTTTCTAGCTTTCCTCTATTGAGTGCAATTAAATTTTCAGGGATGGGAAGCAGCACTCTCTTCCAGTAAGGCTTATGAATAGTCCTAATTAACTTTTGTCCTTGTCTGCCTTGATGTGCTGTGTAAAAAGCTTTTTCCAGTCCAAAGCTGATTGTGTTGATTGGCAGTGAAGAGAGCAGACAGGAGCAAGGGGAATAAAGACAGGGCAGAGGTTCTTGTCCAGACACTCTAGTTCTAGTAGGCTGACTCCACCAAGCTTAGCAAATGTTTGCTAATTACATTTTGTTACATGCGACTTGAGTCCAAACATAAAGACAAGGAAGTTGTTAATAATTGGGCTCTTGTACTTGTCACTGGTAGCACAACTTTCTCTGTAACTGAAGAGACAATAATGTGTCAATTGTTGCAGTTAATACTGCTTTTAAAGATGTTTTGAAGCCTTTTAGACCTGATCCTCATTTGCTCACGCATCTCTTTACCATCACTGTCAGAATGGTGGGACTTGCCCTTAGGCAAGCAGGAAAGTTTGATTGCTACTGGTACGGTGGCTCTGCAGAAAGAGAATAAAAAGCCCGAGCTCGCTCTTTCTGTGTTAAAGGCTTGGTCCCTCAGAAGCATAGGTCACAAATGTGAGTAGGAATAAACTACTTTTGCATAGTAATAGAAGCCCTATTTAAAAAAAAAAAAAAAAAGGTAACCCTCACCTTCAGAAGAGGCCAGCCAGGCAAGAAATAATAATGCCCTGCTTTTTAGAGGATCACCCAGGAATTGTGTGAGCTCCAGAATAGGAAATCTTCATTATCAAATAAGAAGCCCGTTAAACCTAAGCTGCTGTAGCTACACTGTTTCGGGTATCCAAATTTGCTCATTTAGCAACAAGGTAGGTTTCTCTATCCTACGTGGCCATGTGTGGTGCAGACAGACTTAGGCTATTCAAAATGAGTAGGTCACAAAATCCGTGGGATTGTGTGCCCCAGCAATTTCTCCAAGTATTGAGCCATCATTCCTTTCTCTACAGCAGAGAACCTCCATGTGAACAGGCATTACTCAGCGTGAGCAGTGATTGCTGCTATTGGCCTTGCTTACATCAAGAACGCGTTTCTGAAGTAGCAGATGTCAGTGAATAGGAGCAGCTCTGGGGAAAGGACACCGGGAAGCATGGGGAGAAAATGGTAGTTGTTCCTTGTGAGTTTGATTCTTCAACCTGCTTGTATTTAGAATCATGTTATTCCACAAGGAGTCGATTTGATTGCATTTTTAAAGCATTAGGAGCTGCTGTTGATGTGGAAGACACGATGAAATTATAAATCTCATTGGTGAGCCTCATGAAAGAACAGGCTGAAAAATCCAGTAGGAACTACCTGTTAGAAATGTAACCGGTGTAAGTCTAGGAAAGGTCAGTAGGTGATCTTGATAAATTTTATTGGTCACTAGAAATATCTTTACGGCCCACTTGCTGTTCAGCACTGAGGTTTTGATGGCAAAGAAGTTGCACGTTTCAGGTAGTCGTGTGACTGGGGTCTGTGTGTACCTACCTTGTCCTAGAGCACCTGCACACTCACCACAGATGGGCTGTGTGCCTGACCCTGTGAACAGGAGCATCTGCTTTTCGATCTCTGGAGGAATATGCATCAGTTTATGAAAAGTGAGGTCTGTGAATCATGGAGAGAAATTGCAGGGGACAAGGTGTCAGGAGAGTTGGTCTATCTGCCTGGGGCCCTTGCTTCCTCCAGGCTTCGAGGTCCTCAGGAAGGAAAGTCTCAGGGTCAAGGTATTAGGTGGACCATCCTTAGCTCACTTAATAATTTGTAGTTATCTAATCTGAAAATTTCTTTTGCTTACAAATTTTTTGCTTACAAATTGTGTCATAGGAAAGGTCAGAGATTATCTTTGAATTGGTGACGTTCATTAACCATAACATAATCATTTTAAAAAAGGAAGTCAAAACAGAAATTTCCTCCTTTGTGGTGAAGTTGCAGTCAGCAATGGTTGAATGATGGATGCTGATACTGACTCTCCTTTTTCACAACAAAAGAGGAAAAACTTTGTCCTTCCTGTTCTATTTGCTTGAGTACAAAAAGAGAAATTCACTTACTCTTCACAGATGTAGAACAGTTAAAAGTTCACAAAAATATTGAGCTTAGTAGAAGACATCTGTGGAACATGAGCGTCCCTCTCTGTGTTCATGTTGAATGAGCAACTGTTGTTGCTTTGTCTACCTAACAGCTAGAGAACACTTTTCTCCCCAAATTTCCTTTCCCTCCATGACTGGATTTTAAGTGTTGCTGTGTGGGAAGACCCAGCTACAAGCACCTTTAATTTTGTTATACTCGGAAAGACCAGATGTGGTTTTTTTCATAGAGATACAAAGTCTGTGGTTTCTACACATGTGGAACTGTACAGAAAGGTCCTTTTCTTCTTATTATTTGTTGAACAAATTGTTGTTCCCCTTGAGTCAGATGCATAGCCAATTTGTAGCAAACGTGTAACAGTATCTGAAAAATTATATCAGTGTTTAAAAAGCACTCTTTGCCTAAAAGAAAGGCTAATAAGCAACTGGAGTCTGAGTCTTTTCCCAGTCTTTTTGCATTTGTGTAATTACATGGATTTCGGTAAATTTACTTCTGATTTACATGCAAGTGAAAGGAGGGTCATGTCAGCACAAGAAAGCAGGGAACTGAAAACAGAGGATAGAGGTGTTTGTAGGTTGAATATTGTCCATTTTTCTCTTTTAAATTCAGGGCTTTGGGGGCTTCTGTGGGTTCTTCTTTGCAGGACTTGAAGCCTGCCCAGCAGAGCCTGCGAGAACTGAGGGCTCCAGTCCCACGAAGACTGGACTTGTCAGCCCTAGGCTGGAAATCTGGCAGAAAGCCAGGCAGGATTTAGCTGGAAGTTTGTTGAAAATGATACTTCTCTGCAAAGCATTTAATTTTTGGAGGAGTTCTCACTCATGTTTCATTGAGGGTTTTCTGATGGGCACTAGTGTGGCTTGGCAGAGGCCCTCCACATTTTGTAGCTGAGATACCACTGGCAGTGGGTTTGGCATTGACAGTGGCTCCTGATCCTCTGCCTGTGCAGAAGGCGGCATTTGGCTATTCTCACTGTGGGTTTTTTTCTTTTTCTTTTTTCTTTTTTAACCATTTTTAATCAGCTTGCATACCAATGGTGAAGCCCTTATAATGTGCTTCTCCCTGAGCCCCCTTCCCACCTCCCCTGGCACACAGCTATACAAATACAGGAAGGAGTAAGGGTTTCCTCTTGCATGGCTAGATAAAGCCCACCTACAATTATAGGCCTTGAACTCAGAAGAGCACAAGGTCTGCTAATAACATCTATCCTTTCTTACTTCTCCCATGGTCAGCAGCCTGTTGGAGGAAAGGTCTAGAATAGTTCTTGATGTTGGCCTGGAACCTTCAAGCAAAACTCCAGTGAACTCTGGAGACCCCAGATTAATTACCTTGTAAGAGTTTCATGAGCTTGGAATGGTGAAACTTGCATATGATTTGCCTAATCTTTTTCCGTATCTGCTTCTTGGGCCTACATTTACCTGACTTACTGAGCATGAGCTTTACCGTAAGTCGGCACTATCTTTTTGGCCTGTTTAATGTTATTGTTTTCTTTTCAAAATGTTGTGGCTTTTTTTTTTTTTTATAGCCAGTGGAGTTTTTGCAGAAGACGACTGTTAGAATAGTGGAAAGTGAAAACCAGCTGATTTGAAACCACTGCATTAGAAACAAGCTTTACAAAAGAACTAAATGTAAATGTTTTTTAAAAGTAGATAATCACTGTCTGATTATTAAAGCTAATACTACTTTATAGCTGATTTCTGTCGCCAGTAAAAGTCTGCTGGCAGTCTGCAAACTGTTTTGAGCTTTGCTCTGAATTAGATGCCGTAAATAACTTGTGTGTAGGTAGACAGCTGATCACTGAAGCTTTTTCCCAAATCTGGTTTTGCTTGTTTGGTAGAACTATAGGCTGAAAGTTCATGTATAGAGTTGCAATTGCATATTTGTTTTTCCCAGTCATAACTGAATTAAGATAGGTTTTCAGTTGTGGATTACTGCATAATGAATGTACGTTGTGGTTAGGGAAGACTGAAAACATCAGGTTTTGTTCCATACCACTATGTAGCATTGAGCAAAATGTTTAACCTGCTTGTACCTCACTCTTAACTACCTAGCAAATACAGTACTTGCCTCACAAAGATGTCAGAGAATTTAATAACAGTTGTGAAAAGCTCTTAAAATCTCGAGAGGTAGACTCTGTTGCAAAACTGAATATCTCGCTACTTTAAAAAGCTTTCTGTTGCTGTTCAGCGTCTTATTTGTATTAAGAATGCAGTTTTATTTTTTGTTGGAAACTTTCTTTGAAAATATGTAGATGCTACGTCAGTGAGAACATTAGAATTCCGTAGATATTTAGTGGTAAACCTTAACTGGGTTTGCATAATATTTATCTATTCATCTCTGTGCTGGTGCCTCCTGTACACAGGGAATATTTTGACTGGTTGATACACATCATACCACAGAGTCTGCTACTGAGCTTAAGTCTGAAGTCTGTTAGCACAAGTCCAGGGGAAACACTATACATGTAGCCTCATGTTTTCATTTAAGTAATATTATATAACCATATGTGAATTTAATGCCATCCAAATACAAAATGTTAAATGAAATAAATGTGTGTCTGTCAAGTGATTGTGCTGTTGTTAGTGGACTTTTACGACCATGACCCACAGCAACATGGGTTGGAAAAACTAACCGCTGTGTCTTTTACTGAACATTTTGGCAGCCACTGAGAGTGCTGGGCAGTCACATCTATTTGCTTTATAACTCCTTTGCATCTGAAGACTTCTGGTGAATTGTTTCGAAAGAGATGACTGAAAACTAATAGCTGGCCATCTGGCTGGAAGCAACTTCATTAATTAAGCTTTCTCTTTTAAATCATTTACAAGTTTGAAATAAATGCTCTTTTCAAGGTATTGAAGCAAGTTGAATTTGAATTCTTTCTGTGGGAAACAGTGTATTTAATGTATCATTTCACTAAAATAAAGGGTCGAGAAGTAATGCTTGAGATCATGGTTACTTAGATTTCCTGAGAGCAAAACAGCCTCTGCATTAGTCCTTGTGTGTTTTAAATGGTTACTTTCTATGAAGGACAACAATTAAGCTCAGATGCTGTCAGCTACTCCCTTCCATTTAAAAATTTAAAAATCTTTACTATGCAATATTCATCAAGTCCTTTTAAAGACCTTTTCATTATGGCCATTCCACAACCTGTTGAAGGGCCCATGCCCTGTTGAGGGAGGAGTGTTTGTGACTTGTCATTTTATACCATGGATCTTGAGTCTCTTTATAGGAAAAGGATTTTTACCTCCTTTTGCTGATGGGGAGAGTGAAATCCTGAGAATTTGGTTCACTTGTCTGAGATTCATGGGGGGCAGAGTCAAAGCAACATTTAGAGTGCAGACATCCTAAGGCCTGCTACAGTGTTCCATATACAAGATAGAAGTGACATTACTCTTCAGAGTGCATCTTCCCATGCTCTGGTTGGAAAACGGATCAGTTTGAAAGTTGCTCTTTCTGCGTTATAACCAGTAATTCATCACATATTCGTAATGTAGCATTGATAATGATATTCATAAAACTAATGTTCAGTTAAATGCATGAAGAGGTCTGTAGCATTTTAGAATCGCGGAATCATAGAATGGTTTGGATTGGAAGGGACCTTCAAAGATCATCTAGTCCAGCCCCCTACCATGGCCAGGGACATCTTTTACTAGACCAGGTTACTCAAAGCTCTGTCCAACCTGACTTTGAACACTTCCAATGATGAGGCATTCACAACTTCTCTGGGCAACCTACACACAAAGAAAGTATGAAAGTGCTGAGGATACACCTCCTTGGATACTTGAGAGATGGTATTTCGTTATGCATGCATATTTTCCAGACTTAAGATGGGTACAGCTCCCTGTTGTCTTGATTTTTCAGTACCTTAAGTGTACCTAGCAATTCTTATTGATATGTTTGAGGACCAGAAGAACAAGCTTTAATTAAAACCTATCTGTAAGTATTGCAGTTCCTGATGATTGCACTTGGAGAATATGTATCTTAGGATATCAGAAGAACTGTATAGCCATTTAGATATATGGAATGGTGTACAGTTGTGAAGGGAGAACTCTTAAATAGTGTTCTGGGTTAAAAGAATAGTTTAATGTAAACATCCCCTCAGTTTCCTCCCTTTAGTTCTCCATTTTTTGCTAATGGTGTCGGTGCTGTAAAATATTGGTGTGCCAGACACAAATGAACCCGTATAAGCAAGTGAAGGCCTTGGAAATTATGGCTTGAAATTGAGTTTTGTAAGTCACTGCTTTGCATGCCAGGCTCTACTGGTTTGAAAGCCCTGTTGAGATAGCTGCTTCTAAACAGGAATAAAAATAGACATTTGAGTGTTCTGATTTTAGAAAAAAAAAAAAAGCATTTATTGGATTATGATTGGCTGATGACTTTGAAGCTGGAGACAGTTTTATATTACAGAGCTTCTCACTCTGCTTATTCTCTCAGTTCCCGTTCTCCCCCACCTCTTTTTTTTTTTTTTTTCTCTTTTCTTGCTTTCTATTTTTAGGATGGCATTTCAGAGTTTCTGCTGTACTGGCAGGCCAGCTATTCCAGAAGAAAAAGAAAGAGGAAAGGTGGGAGGTAGAGCTAATGAGCACTAATAATCTGTTATTAATTTGGCTTTTGAGTGCTTACATTCAAAAGTTTATATTTTCCCAATTTATCTGATGGTTGATGAAAGATCTGCTTGCGCTTGAAGCTATTGATTACATGCATTTTGACAGTCTTTGTGCACTTCAATAGAAGAGAGGAAAAAGTAGGAAGTTTAGGACTAGAGAAAGGCCATTAGAAGTTTTAGGACAATTCTTTGTGCATTTTATCTTTTTTATATGTGTATATATATATATTATTTTTAAAATATGTGTATATAAATAAATAAAAAACTGCGTCCAGTAGAATTAGCTTCAAGTAGATACTAGCATTTTAATTAACCATTCTATGGAGCAAAAAAAAAAGAAAGTATTGTAACTTCATTAAAAAAAATGTTAATGCTCTATTAATATTTGAACAAAATATGAATAGCCCTTGTTTAGTATGTACATGTGCCTATATAAATGAAATAATGGGATAATGGTTTTCCAGTCAGCTCTAATGCTGATCAGAGATTTGTGTTGCTTCAAGGGCATAAAAGGGAGCGGGAATTCCACAGGGATGGAGTAGGAAGTGCATATGGATGTGAAATTCCTCCATCCCTCCTAGTGAAGGGGCCGTGATGCTGTGTGGCCCTGCTAAACTGTTTCGTGAGGTGCAGCTGACCATAGGCTCTTTGCTCATTTGTGCCTTTGTGACTTGCATTCTCCTGTATGTGTGTTTTTTAATTTGTTTGTTTGTTTAGGGGTTGAGGTGGGGTTTCTTGTTTAAATATTATTTTTCTTCCTTGTGCTGTGTCTGAGAACCTTAAACAACAGGGAAAGATGGTTACTTGGAGGGTAAAGAAATGAACAAAAATGTTCTCTGTTATGAAAGTGTGACAGTTCGTAAAGCAATCCAGGCATAGGCGTTCTTGGTTTTGAAGCCTGAGTGGGATTTGATTTTTGTTATTAGTTCAGTAAGTCACATATTTTTTCATCTGTGTGAACTTCAGGGCTGTCATTTTTGCACATGCAGGGCAGCTCTGAATTTACATCACTATGAGAGAATAACTGGGGAAGCGTAAAAGACTTTGTCTCACTTTTGCTTTAGAATCACATCTTGATTTTACAAGTCATACTGTATTCCATCCTTAATTTTGGTTTGCAGTTACTGTGCTACTTGGATCTATGAAGAATACTTTTCTAGGTTCATTTGAGGGTTGAGTGTTGTCAAAAGCTGGCTGAAAGTTGGTGCAGTGTGACTGCATATGTAATGTATTGCTATAAATTAAAGCACTGAAGAATTATTTTTAGAAGACAAGGATTATTTCAAAACACAGGCCATAACTTTTCTAACAGTGATTCAGTAACTTATTCCCGTCAGTTAAAAATTGCACCTCACGTTGAGTTGGATCCAATGCTAGCTTGCAGGATTTTTAAAAAATTTTTATTTTTTTACAGCAAGTGAGGTTGTTACTCAGAGGTACTTAGCCTCCTTAGAATAAACATGTCTTTAGAATAAACAGGAGACAAATATGTCTCTTGGTTCACAAAAGCCAATATGCGTCGTTCGTTTTGTAGCTATCATGGGGACCGAGGTCTGCTTCTTAATCTGAAGTTGGCAATCCTTTGGGAATGCAGTGTACAGGCTTGCTCATAGGATAACCTTTCTCCGGTTTTGTTTTCTGGTATTATCTCCTGGCACAAAAGACTGGAGGAGGAGTAAGCAAGTAAAGTGTTTAAAATTTGCATATGTTTATATCTACTGCAGTAGTTTTCAGGGACTGAAGAAGAGGTGACTAAGCAAACTATGTTCGTGTGTGTTGTGCAGCAGTCTACATGGATGAAACTGCTCATGCGGTCTTTTCTTTCGGGAAAATTTAAAAAAGTTTTCCACAGGCTGAAGAAGTTGAAAGCCACTGTGAATGCATGCAGTTGGCTGGCAGATGCATCCAAGCCAGCTTGTCGTAGCAAGCGGCGTTATGTTGGTGGAAGTTGTGATAGCAGTAACGCCGACTTTTATGTGTCAATAATTTTTTGTCTTGTACTCTAACCCCAAATATTTTAACATGCCAATAAATGGCAGAGTGGATTTGGACAGAGTAGGCATCTCGGGCTGTGCTTTTGGGAGTTAGACTTGATGATCCTTATGGGTCCCTTCCAATTTGAGATACTCTATGATCCTATGATTCTGTGTCTCATTAACGTTGTTTGGAAGCCAAGTTCATTTTAACAGAAATGACAACTCCGAATTGTCTCATTTCCATGTACTTTTATGCTGTAATATCTCTACATATTATGATAATGATACATCAGTAACATAATGTTATTTATGGTTTCCACTTCTACAAGCATAGTTCTTGTTACCTACAAACCACTGCAGGAATATTACTCACTGGGCAAACCACTTGACTTTGAAGAATGTGACTATGATGAAGTGTTTTGTTTTCTCACATCCTACGCCAGTGACTGGTAGTTTCTTGTCACTGTTGCTACCAAGGACTATTCAATAGAAGTTTGTGGCTTTACTAGCAAATAGGTATGTAGTGATTCCCTTGGTGAATAGGCATCTAACCACATGCAAAGCCATTACAGGTGGCCATTTGGTAACTGTCCTTACAAGGTGCCTCTGAAGTGACGAGCACTGCAGATGCAGACTCCCTTATGCCTTTTGATGTCCCCTTCAAAGAAAAGACTAAATGATGTCTCATTGTGTAAGGTAAGTAGCCTGTTAGTGGTCATGTCGTCTAATGAAGAACTTGAGCTCTTGAGATATCCTTAGTCTAGCACTTTTCATGAGAATTGAAAGCATTTTGCTTGCTGGAGCAAGGTGTTACAACAAGGCGAAATGTGGGTGCAAAACTGTCTGGGCGTTGCTGGACTCTGCAGGGATTTGGCATTCTTGGTGTGGAACATGAGTAGCCGTGTGATCCTTGTGCAACAAGTAAATGAGCAGCCTTTGAAATATTCCTCCATCTTCTTAACGAGTCTGTCTCTCTGCAATTCAAGCATTTTTTAACACACAGATAAGCTAATTGTACAAGAGGCAACATTACCTGGCAATTGCCTAATTTTCCCATGTGCAATAATCTGCTACTCAGATATGTTGGATAATGCAGATGTGAAGCGTTGTAACTTTATGGGACTCTTTTTTTCGTTGAGAATTAGCTAGACCACCACAGTGCATTTTATCAGAGATGAGAGTGTTTCAGAGCATGGATGTGTAACTGTCATTGACAGGAATTGTGCCTGAAGTGTAATGAATGAAAATATGCTTCTTAAAATACTTTTTCTTTAAGTTACATCAAAAGAATCTTGTGTAAGTTTGACATATTGTTACCATCAGGTGGTGGTGTTCATATGCATCTCTAATCAATGTAGCATTACTTTCCTCGTCTTTTTGCCTTAGTTGAAGCCCTCCATGAGATTATTTCAGCTAAAACCTCTCATTCTCTGGCATTTGGTCTCTTCCTCTGCACTGCACTAGCAATACTTAAAGTGATGGATCAGCACCTAATAAAAGTGGGATTATCTCTAAGCTGAAAATAAGTAGAAAGTGACTACTGTGGAAATTACAGGGTTTGGTTGTCATTACTGATTCATTTTGTAATACTTGTAGTAACTTTCAATGCAGGAATGAGCAAGGTGAGCGTCTTCAGAGGACTTTCTCACTAACTTTTTTTTACTACTTGCAAACTATTTAGACTTTGGCTGTTCAGACTGTTCAGATGATCTCTCCCCAGTCATGCAAATATCACAAGCTGTTCAACTTGTTCATTTATTCTGTTGGAAAGGCAGAGGGGAAAAACAGCCTTGACTTGCACCCTGGAGGGACGCTATGCAAAACCAGTCTAAGGTTTCTGGGGTTGGAGCTGTGGAGTTTTCTATTCTTTTGTTTATTATACTTTGCTTTCTGTCATCTCTTAGCAAATAATGAGTAACAGTAATAGTATGCTGCGAGACATGAAATCTGGAAGTGTTTATTACAATATGTGTGTGAACCATAGTCATCACCAGAACTTATTTTCTCACGGACTGGTCTAGTAACTGCCTGGGGGAAGAAGCTTACAGCTATCTTTGTAATAAGGTCTCGGGGACTCTGGTATTTCTGCTTCCGAGGTTCCCTGTGCATAGCAATTACTGTCCATTCTGCAATCAACACCTGTCTCTAATTTCCATTAGTAACAAAGGACTCTGCCTGCTGTATAAAGTCCTTTGCTGTTTGTGTATAGAGTACTTTGCTTTTATAGTCGAGGGCTAGGAAACACCACAAAAGCAGATAAAAACTAAGTAAAGCAGTCGCTGCAGTAGGCCTAAAACAAACATAAAATTTTGTGAGGTTTTTCCTTCCTTCCCTTTGTGGTTTATTTTTGTCTTTATTTTTGATATGGGGGAGGGGTGTGAGTGGGGAAGATTTATCTCTAAGCATGAACATTAACATTTTTGGGGGGGGGGGGTTGTGCATACTATTTGTTGGGGTTTTTTATCACCTTCCCCTCCTTTAAGAACTGCTTTCTTTAAATTAAGATTTCCGTGATCTCAGTTCTGCAGTGAGATTCCCATGGCCAGCCCTGTGTCCGTCTAGAGCTGTAGGAAGCCCTTTTACCCTATGAACACTTAGGATGAGTAATAGCAGTCCCACCAAATTCACACGCGCTTGAAGTCAGACATGTTCTGAAGACTCTTGCCAGATCGAGTCTCATATAAGTAAGTGGGACTAATCACACATCTAAGTCTAACCATACGATTCCGTTTCTAAAATCTGCAGCTGCTCGTGCATGGCTATGGTGTTGCATGAGGTGTTGTCAGATGCGTGTGTTTCTGAGGGAACTGCTTTGCCTGCAGTAATATTTCTTTAATTTTATTTTCTACTTTTCATAGCAGATCTGTTTAACAGTGGGGTTGCTGCTACTTTGGACTCTAAAAGCATTTTGGAGAGGATTGCTTGTAAAGTGATTTTTCAGCTTGCTGTGATTGCAGTCTGCTTACTAAATATATATTTAATATTATTCTTCGGGTTTTTAAAGAAAATGGAACATCAGATAATTATTTTAGCTCCTTGTTTCTAGAAATCACATCTCTACTGGCAAGCAAATGTAAAACAAAAGGAAGCATTCTGGGACTGAGTAAGGATGCAGCTTCATGTTACACCTCTGATTTAGTCTAATAGTAGATTGCCATTAAAAGGCATAATCCCATTTCTGTCTACCTCTGTTTGAGTCTGCTGCCTCTTGTGCAGAGTTTACTGTAGTTCTCAGAGTGTCTTTTTATCTTTATGGCAACAAGATCACCCAGCCTGATATCTTGTAAATCGTGCACTTTTAAATCAGACTTGTGGGTAGAGTTTTGACCTCTGTATTGAAATTAGTAACTGGTACAAGTGTGTCTTCTACAAATGCATCCCATCTTCATTTAAAGATACCAAGACAGAGATTCCACTATGGTCTCCATTTTTTTTCAACAGCTAATAATCTCCTCACATTAAAAAAAAAAAAAAGGTACCATATTTCAGCTGCAATTGGCCTGGTGTCAGCTTACAGCATTGCTTCATTATACTTCTCTTGGCTAGACTGAAGAGTCCTTCAGTATTCACTTTTTCCCTTCCAATAAACATACTCTTACACTGCTGTGATTCAGTCGTCATTTGGTCATTGTGTTAATAACAAGAATGGATTGAAATTCTTATATCTTTTGTTTTAATACATTTTCTAAATGTAGCCCTAAACTGTTTTTGTGGGTCTATGTTTACCAAGCTGTACACAGCCAATTGCCTTACAAAAGTCTAAATATACTATGTGTAGAAAATTACCTTTTATCAACCAAATTTCTCCTCTAATAATGGAATGAAACAAAATTTGAGAAGAGTTGTGGTGGTCTTTAGTTCTGCTGTGGTCTTCTAATTTTTTTCACTAGAGATAAAACTTACCCTGTACCTGCTTCTAGAAGTCCCTCACCCCTCAGATGATGTTAAATTTTGTCCCATGATGGGGGTTTTTTATGTTTTGTTTTGTGTGCCTTTGTAGCTTGTGCAGTCCTTCAAAGGAGCTTTCTGAAGAGCAGTTGTCGCCAGAAGCACAGCTTTTGGGTCTACTGGCTTCAGGAGGGTAAAGGCGCTCAAGCAGTGAAATATATAGCTGACTTATTCTGAATTAAGGTCTGTGGTTTGCATCATGATTTGAGAGGGATGAGAGAGAGCATGTTGGAACATGGGTGTCCCCATGGCCTGACACTCTGACTGTGGAAACAAAATTTCAGAAATTCCTCTGTAGAGGCAGTGGGAGGTGAGGCAGCTTGCCACGGACCTGACGTCTGATTCAAGAGGCTTGATTCTTTCCACCTGGAGAAGTCCTGTGATTTTTTTTTTTTTTTTTTTAGTACTGCTGATTCTGCTTAGAAATAGTTTTGAATAGTATGGACTCTTGTAGGAAAGTGGGCAAATTGTCCAGGAAGGTGTCTGAAAAAGTTTCATAAAAAAAAAAAAAAAAATCCGCTGTATACATCACCTGTGTTGGAGTAGAACAATGCCAGGTCATGAACAAACTCACGTGTGCTCTGCTTACAAGCACCGATGAGGCAAGTCAGAGTTTAGATTTGAGTGTGATTTCCGTAATTTTATCAAAAATGGAAATTTAGGGTCTCCAATATTTTTTCCAATTCATATTTGTTTTTATTTAAGATGCTAGTACGATTTTCACAGTTTCAAGAGGGGTGTGGGAATATATTAACAATACTTCAAGTATTTCTTTTATGGGTAAACTCAGGACAAAACAGTGTCTTGTTGTTTCAAGCTACGCTTAGCATTTCTGCCCTGAGGAGAAGAGTATGATTACACAGCATATAAGGCTTGCTTGGACAAGTTGTAATGAATGTTAAATAACCATTTGGTAGCAGCGCACGTGCTTTTAACTTAATAAATATACATTGTGGTAATGTTAGAGAAGACCTCAAGATTATAATTATTTGAAATATGCTTTACAAGTGCTTAGCAAAGCAAACTAGTTTGTAGTCTCTGTCAGGAGTACACGCTCTAAGGAGATGCAAGGAATTTTCATTCACCCCATGTGGTTTAAACCAGCAGAAGACATCTGCCTCTCTTTTGGCAGTCAGCGACTTTACAAGGGCTGTGTAGCGCTCATTGCAGTAAGACTGAAAGATGTATTTAAATACTTGCGCGAACTGGGACTTGTGATGGCAGACTGGTCTTCAGGTGGCTTAGGAATCCAAAGCTGCTGAAGACCAGTTGAGTATTAAGTCACTAGAATGGTGCTGCACTGAGACTGGTGCCCAGAGCTTCCTGTGCCTGAAAAACTGCAATTCCAGGGAATAATCAGGAATCAGGAAGATGCATTTTGACTGATTGATAGGCTGACACTCTTGCAAAGCTTAGAGACCTGGTGGGGTGAAGGGGAGCTGTTTGTCTGAGCAAAAGGGTGAGTAATTTAGCATTCACCTGAGCAGTTCTGAGATGCAAAAGAAGCTTCCTGTGCTTGTTATTTCTTTAGCTTTTATAAAAGCTAAAGAGTCCCTCTTCAGTGTTATCAGTTTGGTTAGAGAAAAAGGGCTCTTACTACTGAGTTGTATGATGAAGGATGATTGCCGTTTTGTGGAATTTTTTCTTTGCTTCATTCTTGGTTTTACTCCAGTGCAGAATGAACTTTGACACTTCTGGGGAATTAAAGTAGATAGGATTATAAACTGTTGTGGTGAAAATTGTCAAAAGGTGATTAATACTAGAAGTCCTTTTTTTTTTTTTTCTTCAATTGCATGGACAGTCTCCAACATAGAGCTGCGTTGTTAATTGTTGTGGTGCAAAGTCTGTAGGCAAAGCTTAAGGCTATTGTATTTCGATTCAGGATTTCTCGGACAGAAACGTGTGTGCATCTGTAGTATTACACACACCCAGTAACTTTGCAGTTTTGGCAAGGTGTTAGACTTGCAGTATCGGGCTGCCCGGATGGTCTCGCAGTGTGTGAATTGACTCTACAAAACGTGTGGTAGCCGAGACGCCTCTTCAAAGTGTCACGTGTTGCTGCACACGTTTGCAGTTTGTTTGTGCACGTGCAATGAACTTACTTGGACTTTCTGGACCTACCGCAACGTGTAGCTTTGACCAGGCTTCAGTAGGTCTGGAAAGCATGAAGAAACGTAGAAAATCTTCAAGCTCTGCCTGAACACCTTTTCTTTTGGGGAAACCTGGAAACACGCTAGATGGAGGAAGGCTGTTTAAAATGGCAATGTGATGAATTTCCACTTCATTTCTTTGGCTAGAGTCAATACTTGGACAAGAGTTGCTCCCTGGGAACCAAGCATTCAAATGCAGACTGAGAAGAAAAGAGATTGCTTGCATACTTTTTGGCTTGTTTCTGTTCAAAATAGCACATACAGATGGAAATTGGTGCCCAACTTCTGCTAACTGGGCCCTAAGTGGGTCCTGTTCTTTCTCTCAGCAGTGCGGGGTGACTGTTAAGGCCCGTTTCTAGGTAAGCCTGTAGCATGATGTGTATTTAGTCATCTCTCATTCCTCTGTGGAAATTTTAGGGTTGTCTTGTTTCTGTTCAGGGTCTTTCAGACAGAAATGAGAGCACATCCAGGGTATAATACACGGACAACAAGGAAGCGCTCAAGCGTTTTTTGAAGCTCTAAATTTCCTGGGTGTACGCATGCAGTAGCTTGTGGTAGCTCCAGTGCTTTGTGGGAGCATATTCCTTACTATTAATTCTCTGTACAGCACATGAGCCCGTTTCCTGTCGGCAGCCTGTTCCCCGCAGGGAAAAGATGTGGTTTAAAAGCAGCCTGCCATTGCATTCCAGGGCAATATTCAGCCAGCTCCCAGCTGCCCTCTTTCCCAGACACTCTTCAGATCTAAGCAGGGGATAGGATGCAAACTGGATTGAATTGCCTTTGTGGTAGCAATAGGCCTTTTCCAGCCACCATCTTTCCTAGAGAAAGTTTGCCCTCCACCGCATGAAAGGGAAGGAGGGTGGTGAGGATCGGGCCAGTTGGCTCTTGGCTGAGCAGCCGGGGACGGGCAGCACAATGTGTGTGTTAACTTCCTCCTCGAGAAAATGTCCAGACTCATCATGTGCTGTAGCAAAATTTATGGGATACTCAGATGTACAGGTTTTTTGGTTTTTGAAAGAAGGATCAGCTTGCAAAACATTAGATGTTGATGCCAGATGTATTTGGATGTGGTTTGCTTTGTTCTTAAACAATAGACAGTTTTAAAGAAAGAGGACTATTACTTGTGCCCATATGTCCCATTGTTTCCATCATGGGTATAATCCTGGCTACAGAGTTCAGCATTATCATGCTGATTCTGTTTGTAGCGACTCATACAGTTGAACATTTGTCATCCAGTTTGTTGAATCTTTGATCGCTTCTTTTCTGATCAAATCTGGAATTTGCATCCTGTGCTGTAGTAACTGCATGGTTTTGTGAAGCAATTCTGAAGGAGTCAATTCCATCACTGCACACCTACTAGGTGCTTGAAGTGTTAAGTATAAGCATTTAGTTAGTTCTGCATATTGCTGTCATAGTTCTTCATGGCCCTGTATTTTACCAGCAGTGATTTCAAAGGGAAATAATATGCAGATTTAAAAAAAAAATATTTCTAATGGCAGACCAATAGCATGCATTTAAAAATAATATTCTGAATACTCTGTTGAAAAAGAATCAAGAAATCCTCCTGAGTGACACTTGCTTTGAATATAAGCTAGGCGTCTTTTCCTTCCATGAGGCTAGATAAAATATACTTTGAAAATGATAGGAAGCATTCAGGAGATCATGCAGATGAGTATCATTTAGCTTTTTTTTATTTGGAATTCTCAGGTCTTTATTAATTTACCTAAGATAACAGTGAGTATCTTTCATTTCTCTCTGAAATGCAGGGCTGATCATTGAATTTAAATAAACAGATACCGTAACACAATTTCCTGGCTGTGTGAACAAAACTTGAAAAACTAAGAGTGATGAAACCATAATTGGATTAAATGTATTCCTTCACCCGTTGGGAATATGGATAAAATTTCTGTCTTTCAATAGTTTTGCTTTGACCATGCTAGTTAAAGATCCTAGGCTGATGGCTTGTGTTACAATGGGTTGAATAGCAGATGGCAACTATGGAAGTGTAAATTAGTTAGCAGCTGACATTACTTGGAGAGCTATTGATTGTGCTGATACCATTATATGAGGATAAGTGCTAGATACTCAGTCAATCAATAAGGGGAGAATAGAACTTACTTGGAATCATTTCATTAAGTTAACCTATCAAGAGTTCTTACTTTTATCTAGTTACACAACGAAACTTTTTTCTGTTTTTTTTTTTTTTCCCCAAAATAACTGTTGCTTTGAAACCTGGACTCTAATTCTTTATGGACAAGAATTCCTAGGCTTTAGGAATTTAGTGGCAAAGATTTTTATGTTTATTTTTAATTTTTTTGTCCCTAATTCCTGGACTGTTCACATTCAGGCACACAAAGGGGAGGAGAGGAAGGAGACTGGGCCAGACATTCCCATTGGAAGAGCCTGGGGGAATCTTTGTTTCTCTCGAGCAATTTCTCGCTGACTTGGGAGTGGTGGTGACAGGTTTTGCAGAAAGTAATATCCGGTTTCCTTGGCCAACAGAGTATACTGAATGTGATTCAAGGTTTTTCAGGGAAACAATGGATTTAGCAATACAGGATTATCATATTGGCTCACCAACTTGGGTACCTGCCTTGGATCATAGCTGGTGTGTGATGCATCATAGGAGTTTCCAGTCCTTCCTGTAAAGATCTTGGCAAAGCTAGCAGCAAAAGAAAATAACGTCTCTGTGCCTTGATACAGCACGCAGCGTAGGATGATTGACTATCTTCTACAGAAAAAAAATTACTCATTTTTTACTCAGTTTTACTCAATTTCTCAAAATGGCAATCCCATTTTTAAATCTGCCTTTAGTATTTGATTTGTTGGGGTTTGGCGGGTTTTTTTGCCTCAAAGAATTATAAAAGTCCAATCAAGGTAAGGCATAACATAAATGAAGTGAGTAGAGCAGCAAACCCAAAGCATTGGACTTTTTCCCCAGCCTAATAAATAAATAGACGTACAGCCTGTGGTACAACAGTGTTTGGATGGTGATGCTTTACTCCATGACTGTTCCATAGCATGGAAATGTTATGTTAACACTGGACTAAAGGAAAATATAGGACTTAAGTTCAAGAGAGATATATGGCTTCCTGTTAAAGATCTTCAAATCCAGCTGCTGCCAGATAGGTGACCGATCTGGGAGTTACTGTTGTGTGGTGCAAAATTTCTCTACCAGGTGCTCCCTCTTCAACCCTGGGAAGTGTGGGAGGTAAGCATTGTGCAGAATATCAACACTTACGACACTGAGGTGAGGCTTTTGTTACCATTCCCGTCCCATGTCACATGTTCGACTGTCAGTTGGCTGGCTTGCAGCCAAACGGAGCAAATGGAAATTGAGAACTGACTCTGAACTTCATGTTAGATAAAGAAGTGATTTTAAACATAAGCAATTTATCTGCTTTTTGTTGATAATTTATTTGTGGCCTGATTTCAACATTTGGAAATATTTCTGGTTTTACTCCGAGGGGACAGGTTCCTGGGGGGGCCTTTGCTTTTTGTGGTTCCACGGTCCAAAATTGCTTCTGCAGCTGCCAGAGGCTGTGTGAACCTTCCATGCTCTCCAGCCAGAGATGCTATTCCTTTCTCAGGATGTTTCTCCACTTTTAGCCCGGAGCAGCTGTGTGTGCTGCCCCCATTCCCTAGAGCCATATTATATCCAGCAGTGCAAGGAGGCCTCACTGGGTCAGATGGGCAAAGCAGTGAGAAATGGGATCAGTACTGCAAGAAAACCTGCTGCGGACCTGGAGGGCAGGTCCTGTTCCCTCCTGCACGAGAAGGGGACCCAAGGCTGGCGTGGCAGACTGAGGTTTCTCCTGGTATGGCAGCCCAAAGCCAGCCTGTCTGGGGTTTGCATGCCCTGTGGTATAAGGTGCCTTTTTCCTCCTGAGAGAAGAAATGAGCTCTGGGTAGGTCTCTCACTCTTTGACCAGACTGGTTTCATGTTTGGCTTTCATGCCTGAATTAGTGAGGATGCGTGTGGTATCATTTTTGGCATCATTTTGGAACAGCATCACCCAGGAGTTGCATCTCAGACCTCTTCTTACTTTCAGTGATTCTGAAACAGAGTTAGGACACAGCTGAGGGATTTGTTCTTTTATACTTTATTTCTTCTTTTCTTTTTTTTTGTTTTTGTTTTAAATTTGACACTTTTTTCTTTTTTCTTTTTTTTTTTTTAAGTAAGAAAAAGAAGCCGGGGCATCTTCTTTTTAAGCTACACTTAGAAAGGAGTTGAACTGAATGCGTGAGGTGTGACACAAGCTGCCATTCCAGCATTGATTCTGCAATAGAGGAAGGTCTCTCTTAAGGCTTTGAGGAGCAGTAAGAAAGCGCAGCATGGACTCAAAGAGACTGCTGTTATTCAGCGCTCAGGAATGCAGAGGCATGCTCCAGCCAGGGTGTGGGCGGCTGTTTGGTTTGCGGTTCTTGCTAGGGGGTGGGTGATTTTTAAAAGCGCTTGCTGAATTCGCATTTGGTTGAATAATGGCTACTTTATATACAAATGATAAATGTTAGTCACAGCGGAGCAAAAGAAGTTTCTTGTGTTGGTCATGGATTTGGCATATCAAAAAAGGGAGAGGGGGGGAAATAAAAGAGGGCAAGCCTAGGGTTTCACTGCTTCAGAAACTGCAAAGTTAAACAGAGCTGCGTTTATGTTATGTGACATCTTTAAGCCTTTGGCTCTCTCAACTTAATGCCAGATATCTAATTTGGAAATATTTATTGTAACTGGCATATCTTTTAGAAGCCTGTCATCGCGGAAAAACTGTCATCAAACTGTCCTTGCTAACTTGTTTCTGTTAAGTGACTTTTTTCAGCGCTTCAGAGTTAGATGAATCATTTCTGCTTTTCCTATGGCAAGTAGTGGCTGCTACAGAAAAGCTTATAGGATCTTAACTGGATTTATGTGGTGGTTGTTTTGTTGTTTTGTTTGTTTTTTTTTTATTCTAGAATCAAAGATTCTGCAAAATTAGATGCCTGAAACTGTATTTTTAGATTTTTAAAAGTACCTCTGACTGAGCACCTTGATACTTATTTATTTCCAAGTGCTGGAGGCTCACCAGCCCCTCTTTGAGTCAGCTTTGCTGACCTGATTTTTCATGTTACTTTAGTGCATTAATATGGAATGAGGACGGAGTTGTTCATGAAAAAAGAACAGGTTAGACATAAAACTCATTTGAGAATGGAATTTTATTTTCCAGCTGACTTTGGTTTTTCAACACTTTATTTGCTTTTTGCTTATTTGCTACTAT
Organism: Calonectris borealis; assembly: GCF_964195595.1. Taxonomy (NCBI): domain Eukaryota; kingdom Metazoa; phylum Chordata; class Aves; order Procellariiformes; family Procellariidae; genus Calonectris; species Calonectris borealis. The sequence continues at coordinate 2,302,394 of NC_134322.1, read as the reverse complement.
TGCTTATTTTGAAAAAGCGAAGTTCAGTGCTCCACATTTGGCTGAGGTTAATCTCGGTGCATGGGCCGCTGTGATACTTCCTGGGAAATGGCCTTCTGGATCCCATATTTTTGCACTCCTCTATATTGGCCCTCTTCTCAGCCAGGCGCCCAGATTCTCCAGCTGTAGTGCCTGTCTTAACTTGGTGTCAGATCCCCAAAAGAGATACCACATGGCAGATCCTAGGATGTAGAATCCAATAACGGACCTTGCCTTTAGGAAAAAAGTAGGCTCAAAACAAACTACATCATCAGCAACTCCCAGAAGGCTATGAAGTGGTTTAGGTGGGTACAGATGATGTTGATTTAAAGCAAAATGTTGCAAAGCTTTACTAGTCTGGTTTGTCACTGCTCTGCTCCTGGGGTTAACATTGAGACTTGTTTAAAACTCTTCTTCGCTTTGCTTATTTTAAATTACCGTGTGTCAAGCACTGAGACTCAGACCCAAAAGGAACCAATTCAAAACACTCTTGACGAAGCTGAATGCTGGCTTCTTGCTCTGCTAAACTGCAAAGCCCTTCCTGGGAAGAGTGGGTTATAGAAATCCTGGTTCCAGTGAGGGAAAAAGGATTTCTCCTATTGACTTCTGTGCAGCAAAGGCCTTGTGCAGTGACTAAAGAGGGTTGCTGAGGCAAGTTTTTAATTAATGGAGGGGGGAGGAATCCGCAAATATTTCCATGCTTTCTGAAAGATGAAAAGGGGACTGCATATCACTTTTAACGTCAATAATGTTAATAATGCAAAGCCACAAAAAGGAAATTAAACTTTAAAAACCATGTTAAAATAACACTGAGGATTTGACTATAGCCCACAGAGGCAAGAAAGTTCAAAGGGAAGACTGAACTTTATCTGACCCTGATGTGCCTAGGAATTGCAACACAGTTTCTCTGTAATATTATCCAATTTTTAGAGTCTTTACCAGAGCAGGAAGAGGAAGGTCAGTGGCACCCTATTTAAACTTGAAGTTGTTCCCTGTGTAGTTTGTACAACATTAAAAAGAAAGATTTTAAAATTGCAACTTAATACATCCAAGCTATCAAATTATTATATATGTCTATTTATATGATACCTATCAGAAAAGTAGAAATCTCCTTAAACGTACAAGTTTTCTGTTTTGTTTTGTTTTTTTTCCCAGAGAAGGTATATGAGTAAAATGTCTTCCCCTTGGGATTAATACTCTGTTGTTCCTCTAAACTTTTAGACTTTTAAAGTTGTAAATCACGTCACTTGATACATGCTTCTTATTAAAAACGATTAAACTTTTCTGCTATATCTCCCTGGCTGGTGTTTTGTGGTTTTTTTTTTTCCCCCCCCCTTGTTGTGCTACAGATATCTTGGTTTTGGTATGCATATGTGTGTGGGGAGCTTTTTTAGTGTTTTTTTTTGCTAGTTTGGAGTTTTGTTGCAGATGTTGGTATTTTTTGGCCCTGCACTTGAAATACTGTCAAGAAATGTAACACTTAACAAGCTGGGAAATTCTTGAGTTAATTAGTGCTGCCTTTCTCACAGGTGTTACAACTGTTTCACTTTTGGCTTCAAGGGGAGTTTTTAATCAGAGGTTTGAGTGTTTGCTTGTGCCTTGGCAACCTGCAGAAGAGATGTATGCCAGCTATCTTCGTCACAACATAACTGGGATAAACTGTTATTGCAAAGGAGAGATTAACTTTATGCCGTAACTTCAGTTTTATACCAGTCTAATGAGATGAGGCTGTTCTGAACTAACGATAGGAGCTTGCTCTCCGTTCTTTGTTGTATTCACCCTTGAGCTCTGAGCAGAGGTAGTGTGTCCCCACCAGAGCCCATTCTCTGTGCCAGCAGCTCGACACTGCGGGGCTCTATATATCCTTTGTTCTGCCCATCAGGCCAAAAGCCTCATGTCGCCTTCCCTGCTGTAATGGTTTCCACTCCATCTACCTCTGGAGCTCTCTGCAATTCTCTGTCACCACTTTTCCATCTCCCCTGGATGCTCATGTCCATCATTTTTTCTCTCTTGGCTAGTTTTGTCCCTCACCAGTGAGTCCATCTCCAGTCTCCGTTTCTTACTGCAATGTGCCAGACACTCAGTGTGACATTCCCCCTTGCCCATGACAGGGACAGTCTGTGTATTTCCGTTTCCCTCTGCCTCATTATCTTACACTTTTTCCTTTCCACTTCACTTTGAGGGTAGCACGCATTGGACCCACAGACAGAGTCAACATGTGTAGATGTTTCACTGTAATGTGGTGCCATGCTGTTAGCTTGCGCTGTGATCTGCAGATTGTTACAGATCTTGTTTAAGCCGTTGGCAAGATGCTTTCTGTTTTTGATATCTCCTGTCACTTATAGTAGGTATTTTGGTTTTCACCAGAATTGGGGGGTTTCTCGCTAATGCTCTTAAAAGTTACTGTATTACAGCAAACGCTGGTTTAGAGAAAGGCCAGCAAATTGGGCATACAGCCTTGTGTGCTTGGCTGACCAAAAAAACCCCAAAAACCAGAGTAGCCCAAAAGATGTAGAGGTGTTTGTGGCCTAGGTTGGAATTTGGAAATGAGTAATATGGTGTACAGAAGTAGCGTGAAGCTGCTCTTATGGACCCCTGACGTCGTGGTTGGGTAGTTTAGAGTAACTGAATCTGAGAGGAGGGAAGTCCCCAGAAGATCCCCGCTTTCATTGGGGAAGCCAGTGGTGAGAGAAAGTGCAGCACGGAGCTTCACCGTCTGCCAGCTGGGTGCCTGCCGTGGGTGCATTCGAAGACTTTGTGTAAGGGACTCTGCTCAGGTGGGGTGAAAAGGTTGGTGAGTAGAGGTTTTTCCCTAGTCTGTCTGCCCTAATGTTGGCTGTGCAGATCTATGAACTCCTCAGTTTCAGTAATGCCGTTTGGAGTGGGTTGTCAAATCCCTGTGGTTTTACTGTGTGTGTACTTCACATGTGTACTTTATTGATTCCTTAGAAGGTAAATTTTGCTGTTTGTCAGTGTGAGGGGGAGGGTTTTTTGGTGAAGTGTGAAGTCTCCAACGTGGGTACTTGAATTTAGTTTTGTATTTACTCTTTTGGAGAAGCTCCAGTGAAGCTCTTCTCTGAGTAACTCCGAAGGCCTCCTGCACAGACTGAGCAAATGGAATTCCCACAAGAGACGCTCCAAAAAAATTTTTTTTAAATATCAGCCAATTAATAAAAGACTGCTGCTGTATATACTCACTCCGTACTCATTCAAAATGTATTTGATTATACCAAACCACAGAGTGTAGATGGGACAAAGACATTATAACTTGCAAGGGGGGGTGTCGGTATTTCATTTTTACAGTGACCTGTGAGAGACCCGAAGAGGCTGACTGGTAGAGGGCAATCCGCAGAATTCACTGCTGAAGCAACATGGGAATGACGTGTAAGCCCTGGACTGTGAGAAGATTTTTTTTTTTTCCTTTCTTTCTTTTTTTAAGTTATACTAAGCAAATATATACACAGACATGACTGGCCTGATCCAAAGCCCATGCACATTTCACAAACTCTTCCTGATTTTTGGATTAAGTCCTAAGTCTCCGAAGGGGAACTGGGGAGTTGCAATTGGGATTGCGTGTCTGTCTTTCCTGGGCTCTGCCTGATACTGCAGAGGTGACTGTTCTGTAAAGAAGATAGCAAGGAGGGCATGCATGATAGCAAGGAGGGTCGCATAATCGCTTCCCCCCTCTAGACACACATGCTTTTAGAAGCCTTTAGGCAGGAGGACTGTAACAAGCAGTTACATATAGAAATGTCTATGTAAGAATAGCATATATATAGTAAATGTTACTCTTTACTGTTGTAAATTATTATAAAGAATTTCCTGTCTTGCCACTGTGAGATATAAGATAAAGCTCATTATTTCTTGTTGCAGTTACTTTCTGCAAAGAATATTTACACACATATGTGATATGGAAACGGCATTAAACATTAGGCATAACAGAGAACTGGTGGACTTGCACTCCTCTTCTCATCATAACTTCAGATCAGTTAGTCCCCCTTTGCTTCAGCTTCCTTTCTTCGAAATGGAGCAAATAATTCTTTTGGACACTGAGACAAGTATGCAAAAGCATATCAGGCACTTGGATGCTATGGTAATGGGGACCATGTAATTGCATAATTATGTATAAAATGCAGTTTTCTTTTTCAGGTTATCATAAACACTTTGTTGTGTAATGATGTAAGGAGGGAAAACTTAATGCTCTTGAAAACATCATGTAGAATTTCAGCATCATGAGCAATGTTTTTACTTGGGGATAGAGATGCTGGCAGCATCCTTTTATTAATGAGTAAAGATAATCTGTGCAGCCCTCAGGCTTTGCCCCAGCACTGCAAGGGAAGACAGATGCTGCGCTAGCAGGCAAGCAACAAAGTGTGACTCTTTGTAACCCTTGCCTGCTATGTGACCACAGCCAGGAAGGGAAATCAAGTTGCCTACCAACACTGCTGTGCGTGAAATGCAGCTGACGTAGTGCTCAAATACCCTTTCTGGGGACTTCTGAGCTCTGCAGGGCAATAGGCACAGTCATCTTCTGCGCTTGCCCCTTGTCATAGCTTTGCTTTTTTTAGCGTAAGAGAAGACGTAGTCATGGGCAGGCCTAACTTCTGATTCAACAGTAGTTCTGCTTGAACTGCATTTCTGCGACGAGGTGAGGCATTCTTGAAAGTTGCCTCATATATCCCCCCTCTCCTCTCCTGCCTTCTCTTGGGGAATAACAGAACAGATCCCTGCCTCAGTTAGGCACGGGAGGGAGCGGAGCGGACTGTTCATAGAGAAAGCTGACATAAAACCTAAACTGGTTCCTAAAGTGGCTAGGTTAGGATTGTTTTGGTGCAAAATATCTCCTGATGCCATCCGGAGTCATAATGGGCCAGTATGTGCCAGGAAGGATGCTAGCAGTCGGAAAAGCATTGGATACCTTGCAGGTCGCATGAGGATGATGAAGCAGAATTTTCAACTTGAGCTTCTAAATCAGTTGCATTTTTTTAAAAAAAGAAACTAGCACCAATTTTCAGGAGAAATGGAATCAAAACTTGACTTGCCAAGAGTCATGAGCAGATTAGTAGGAGGAAAAGAGCAGTGAGTAAACATGTTCATTGGGAAGGTATTTTTAAGGCAAATAAGTACAGCCAATGAGTTATATTTTGGAATCATGAATATTTTTAAATTTTATTGGTGAAACATTTGGTCTCTCAATGACTTCACTCAGTTAATTTTGGTCAATTATTTTGTATAATTCTGTCTCATGGGAGGGTGCCCTCACAGTACGGAGGATCTTGTATCAGTATGTATCCTGACTTGCCACTAAATTTTCTGAGAGTTTCAACCGAGGCATGTGCAGCAAAGACATTTTGACTGTATGTCTCCTGCTAGTGAAGATCTGGCATTTCAGATGGCTTTTTGTCTTGCACATATGGATAGGACCACATTGTGACAGCAAAAGGTGATGGAAGACGGTAGCGCTTAAAAAGGAGGACCCTGCTAAATTTGAGCATTTTGCAGCCCCTCCTGGAGTGTGTTCTTCCTCAAGTTGACAGCGACTGTGATGGAGACTCACAATGTCTCTGCCAGCTGGTTGCCACTAAGACCATATGCAGCCATACTTGGTGCTGGGCTGGTAAAGAGTGCTCACTCCTTGCAGAGCCAGAGGCTCCAGCAGAAGCCTTGCTCTTGAGCCCTTATTCCTTTATCAGAAAGAAGAAGATCCTTAGGGGTCAGCTGACAGGAGACGAGAGGTTCTTGCACAGTAACCTGGGAGAGAGAAGCTGGGTATCTGGCCTTGATTGCATTGCTGTTAGCTCTAGGTCTCAGTCCCTACTGAAAAGGAGATTAATGGAAGCAAGGATGTTCCCTACAAAGCTGGTACTTAGGTCCTGTATTACTCTTGCTTCTGGGCAACAGAGCAATCCAACAATCCAACCAGCCTTAAGAATTTAACCAAGGTTGGAAATCATGCATTTCACAAAAAAAGCTAAGTTTTACTGTGGAGTATTGTGCCTTAGTAATATTCTCCAAGGTAGCTAAACAGTCTGCCAGTAGAATTTTATAAATGTTAAATAATATATAACGGTAAAAAACGACGTCTCTTACTGATACCACTGCCTCAACAGTAGGGCTTTTGGTGCAAAAATTATTACCAGAATCACACTTTAATTCACGTTGCTGTGCCAGTGAAGATTTCAGGCCTGGCTTCATGAAACAGAAGATAAAGGAGCTGAGGTTTCCCATTCTGAGTTTTCATCCAAGAGTTAGAGCTGTGCAAAACCAGGCTGGAGCAAAACAGAACTGCGCAGCGATGAGATGTTCTACCACATGCAGGGCTGAAACGTGTCTCTGTGTGTGTGCCTTGTCAGCAGAAATACCTTGCTGGGGGAAGAAGAAAGTCACAGAGTTGTGTATGGGATTACTGCCAATTTGAAATTCGGTCTCGTGCTTGCTTGCCTACCTGCATATAACATGAAGCCCTTATGTTGGTTAGAACTGTAGTTAGATCATGGTTAAAAGTGAAAGGACTTGACTGCATAAACAGAAACAAAACATGAGTAACAATTGGTGGTAGAAAGAACAAGGAGAATAAAAAATGTCTTCCTAAATTGTTTTAACCAGTAACACCCCACATGAAGGAGGGCTTGTTCTTTGGGAATGTAGTCCCACAAGAAGTGGTGAATACACGCAGCCCACAAGTTTGACAAGGTCAAGCATCCATTTTTAGCAAGGCTTATTCTTTTTTTGTTGTTTTGGGAGCTTGGGGTTTTTGGGGTTTTTTTGTGTGTGTTTTTTTGGCAATGCAAGTTGCTTTTACTTTGTGATCTTCGGCATGACTTTTCAGCATCATTACTGGGAAGTGTGCATTTTTCGTCAATGAAGAACATATACTTGGATGTTTTTGGTATTGTTCCACCTATTAGTACCAGTTCAGCTAATGGTGATACTGACCTTCATTTATCACCCTTCATACTCAATCATTAAGATCTCATTGTCTGGCGATCTATCCTGAAATGCCATCAAAAAGCATTTCATAATGTAAATGAAATAAACAAAGCCCAGCAGTGGTTATTTTAAAAGTGTGCTATATCTCTGCGTAGTGTGTGGAAGATCTTCCCATGAAAGAATGTTAGGCATTACCTGGAAAAATAAAGGCAAGTATTACAGAGAACCTACAGAGAGAAAATACAGAGTGGAATGACAGCAGAGTTGAGTCGGACCCAGCTGCCTCCTGCATTTGCAGACCAGTCCTTTCACACATTGTCAGTGCCAAGGTAGCTTTCCCTGTGCCTAATATGTGGCTACCACCGGTAACTGTACCTTCTCCAGTTAGTCTCTCTCAAGTTAATGGAGCTATTTGTGGATACAGGGTTATAGAATTTAGCCTGTGAGTTTTAATTCTGCTTTTCCTTAAGTGAATGAAAAATTTTTCATGACCCCACAGTTGTGTAATTTCATGCTTAGTGACAGAATTGATAATCTATTTAGAAGCCTAAAGAGTAAAGAAGGAAGAGCTCATATATAATGCCAACACAGATTCTCTATAGCATACCCATTAGTGCTTTTGGATTTGTGCTGCGGTTGTTCATACCATAGTAGATGGGTATGTCCCTCAGCAAACCAGCTTTTCATTAAGGGGACTACGTTCAGGAGGGCCCTGGGTCAGGGAGAGCATCTGTTTGCTGCAGAAACAAAGAATATGAAGTATTAAGGTGTCTCCTGAAGCGGCACAGCCAGATGGAGGCTAACTTCCCATTAGGCACTTTGGTCGCTGTGTTGAGAAGGCTCTGTTCTGCAGCCTCGGTTTTCTGAAGCCCGAATCCACTACGTTATTAAGGCACCTACATAAAGCTGACAGTCAACGCTCATAATACAGGCATGTGAAGTAGGTGCCAGTTGTTTATCACTGGCTTTAAAAGTACCTCACTAAACATGGCTTAGAGTTTTTGGTTTTAAGGATTAATTATTCAAAAAAAAGTTGAGGTTCAAGCTATAAATAACGCAAGTGAGGAGGGTGCCAAGCAGTGGTTTGAAGATAAAATTCATTTCCCGCACAGCCCGTGTACATGCGTTGCAGCAGCAAGGTAGCTGAGCCCTCCTTCCCCCGTGCAGCCAGGGGTGAGCAGCGAGGCCAGAGCTCCTTGCTGGGCAGCTCGCTCTCAAGGTATCTCTGATTTGATCATCTCTAAAACGTATATCTTCACTAGAACCTGCTTCCCTGGTGCTGATAGATGGGTTCATTCCTCCTCACTCCTTTTGTGCCGGCACAAGTGCTTTATTGCTGCCTTTAAAAAGAGCCCATTGTGCCTCTCGCCTTCCTGTCTCTATTTCTTTGTGCCTTTTTCCGTTTCTAGATTTCATATTAGAGGGCTTGTTTAGTTCATTTCAGGGAACTGCATACTCCCTTGGGGTTTAGTTTCTTTTTCTGGGACAAATCGTGACGTGCTGCCATTTTTTCTCAAGCCACTGCCACCGATGGCATTGAAAAGCTGCAGCCCCCCTCCTTCCAAAGCCTCTGGGGTGCCCTGTGCCGCTGCACCCGTGCTCTGTCCCAGTTGCCCACATGGTTCCTCAGTGTCGATTAGTCTCATCTGTTACTGCTCTGTATTGAAGAACAGGAGCATACTAGAGATGGGAATTTGTGGCTGGACAACAGAGTATTTTGGGTTTTAACTTTGCCTCTGCTATGTTATGTCACTCTTGGCCTAATTAATCTACTAAGAGGTAAAAATAGTTGTTACCAGCTTCTTTGCAAGTGGAGACTTCCAGGTCTGATCAGAGCCTGTTACCTTTTGTGCTCTTGATAGAAGCCAAAACCCTGATTCAATGGGAATTTTTTTCAGTATAGCAGTGAACATAGCTATTAGTTTTATGAAGCCTGATTATTGCTATGTTCTGGAAGGTGGATTCTGGACAACCATACTGCTAAAATAAACACACTGCTGAAGGAAATCAGCTTGTGGTTAATTAGCAGCACAGAGAATGAATATGTATCAGTGTTCAGATGTTTGAATTGGAAGTTCTTTATATGACTTTATAGGCTTGGATGCACAAGCATTTTTTTAAATGCTAAAGAGCTACCGAAAATGTATTTTTAAAAGCTTCTTTGAAGGCAGCTTTCTGTATTAAGCTGATTGAACTGAGGGCTGGTGATATCATTTCCCTCAAACTTGCTGCAAAACTCTCCTATAAAAGCATAATGTTAGGAAAACCACAGCAAAATGAGAGAAGCACAGGCATGTGCCCAAGGAATAATGCCATTGAAGGCAGAGTAACAGCACCACTCTTGCACCACCGACTGGAAAGGGCCCAGGCAGTGTTTCACTAAGGAGAAGTTTGAAAATCTCCCTTCTTTCTTGAAGCCCGTTTGTGCAGTGCTGACACTTTTCAGGAAGGGCGTCTTGAGGATTCCTGTGATCCTGACAAGAAGAAAACACCCTTGTTGTAAAATAGCCTTTTAAAACAAAATGTTCCATTGAGAGCAAGTTGGCAGCATCATTGTGTGCTTTCTGTGAAATGTCTACTGACTTTAAGTAAGGCAATTCTGATTTGCCTTGTCTGTGAGCTCCTTCAGTATATTTTCTTTCGTGGGTTCCCTGGATCTTTTTTTCAGGTGTGCATTCTCCTCAGATAGGACTTGAAGCAATGCTGGGAGCTTAATGCAATCACTTCAGATGCATTAAGACCTGCCAGGAATGCTGTTCTTAAGCAGTAATGCACATGGAAAGTCCTGGCATTTTTACTGTGAAGGGAACCTTATGCATAGAGTAACTCAGACTCTGTGTGTGGGGGGGAAAGTAATCAAGTTTAAAAAATATATATTGCTAAATTTGCCCACACATCTTGTACACATTCTGTGTAAAATGTAAGTCAAAGTGGTTTAGCGTTGTGACAAATACGAAGTAGAACAAAATAATCTTACAGAAGAAATGTAATGAATCCTTCTATGTAGCAGTCTCCATTCCTCTGTTCCCTCCCCAAAATATCAGGCAGACCATTTTTAGAATGATATGATAGAAATAACCTTGTGCATTTCCTGCAGTCTGCTGTGCTGAATTTTGGGCAGAATATGCTTCGGGATTTCCCTAGTGAAAGTGAAGTACAGATCCAGATGGATTTGGGAAGCTTGGGCCAGGATAGGTGTACAATCAGATTAAGTCTGTTGAAGCATGAGAATAAGTGGCCTGATGGGGGTTTGTTTAGCACCCAGCAACTCCCACAGAGCACAACAAGCCTCATTTTCTCTTACCATAGACCTTTTGTAATGATTTCCACTACCAAAGCAGAAATCTACACTCACCCAGCAGCAGTGTTTCACACCCACTCTTGCACTCGCTGGCCCAGATCCTCAGCTGTGGAGGAAACATCAAGAAGCCATAGTCCTCAGAGCAGTGCTGCAATCCCTGCACGGGCTGGAGCTTTCCAGAGCTGCTCTGGCCTGGGGACAGGCCTCTTCCAGCTGCCCACGCACTCAGGTGTGTCCCTTGCGCTGTCAGGAGGGGATTGGCATAGGGCTGTCTGTCCTTCCTTGGAAAATGCCGGGTGGAGGAATCGTTAGCTATGCCTTCCTAAGCTTGCTTTACATCTTCTCTTGGCTGAGCTGTGCAAAAGTGCAGGATGGGGCTGAGCGTCTCATCTGCTTTGTGTGGTGGCTGCACGTGGTGCTGGGCAGTACAAAGCCAAGTCAGCTCTCACTGACTTAAGGTTGTTGGATTTGTCCCAAATAGAATAAGCCTTTTGGACGAAGGAAAAAACAGGAGACCTACTGGCTAAGAAGTCCTTCATAGAGCACAGTAGACTGGAGTGATGTTAACCCTGTATCACTATGAGTAGCAGAACTGGTCCTTCACATAGGCGGGTGTAACTTCATCGTTTATTTTTAGGGGAAAGACTTTTGAAGTTACCTTTTCCATTCGGTGAAGTTTGGCTTTAAGTTTTTTCAACTGTTCCAAGAAAGAAAAAGAAATGTTGACTTTAAGCACCTCAGTTAAATACTCTGAAGCTGTGAAAGTGCGTATTTCATAGGGGAAAGTTCTGTTTTTAATGCAGTAGTTTGCATTTATAGGAAAGATAAACCTAGTCTGAAGTAACATTTCTCTAAGCCTTTTTTGGTAGAATTTGATCAGTGGTTTAAGCAACTGTAGCTGATTCCAGGAACACTTCAAAGCAGGCACTTCTCATTGGCCATTTGCAAAATCACCTTCTGAGACTGAGGCTCTGGAAATGCATTTATTCATCGAATATGTCTTGCATTAGTCCTCAGTTGGCCAACAAAATTATCTGAGGCATGTCTGAGGCAGCTACTAAAAAGAAACTTAAAAGGCATTACTGTTCTAGTGAAGATGATGCAATACACTTGTGCTATTATCAGTCTCAAAATTAAATACATTCAAATGAACTTGTTCTGAAGGGATTTGATTAATATAGAACTTTAAAGAATTAAAGTTACTTTGAGTAAAGGCCCACCCTTCTTAATTTATTATGCATGAAAGCTTAGGTAAAAGGAGAGTGCCTTTACCCGCCCCCATTCCTTATCCCAGGTTTGCATGCGATGAAAAGGAAGTGATACATGATATTCCATGTTGTTTTTCCTCATCTCACAGACAAGGCCTACAATTGTCAAATCTTTACAGCAGGAGGCAAAATGCTAAATATGTTGGCTTTTATTCAGATAGGAGTTTGGAACAGAGTAGGGGTGAATATTGTCTTTAAGTAAGCATGCATAGTTGTTGCCTTGAGGTACATTAGACAGGATTGCCTGCTGGGGTTGAAATAATAAGTGCTCGCAAAAGAAAATATTGAAGGCCTTTTTATTTTTTTTAAAACACTTCATTATCTGAGATAACAGTAGTGCTTTAAGATTTCAAAGTCTCTTTCATCCTAACTGAGCAAAGCATTTAAGTGCTTCCTTAATCCATCTCCTTTCTGCAGGGTCCTCTAAGTATGTGCGTAGATTTAAGCAGTTAAATTAATGAAGCTGATGCACAAAGTCTAGCAAACGCTTAAACGCAACATCGAGGGGGCATTTCTGGAGTGCCACCTTGGGCAATGAGGAATTGTTCGCTGGGGACCACACTTAGAGCTTTCTAAACACATCAGCAGGTGAGAATGGCAGAGACGAGACGGGAAGCAGGTGGTTGGTTTGCTCTACGCCGGCTGGTGACAAATGGCACACTGTCTTCCAAATTTCTGGCTTCACAGCCCTCTGGAGAATGCGTCATGGCTGTCAGAAAACAATTAAGAAGCCATTACGAGGGAATGCTTTTGCCAATCCGGCACCTGACACAGCCACCGGATGCACCTTGGCTTATGAGTCAGGAATGCACCAGCCACAGCCTTGGTCATGTAAGGATTCCCCTGCTGCTGGCAGGCACCCTGGCCCTTCTCCAGCCCTTTTCTTGTCTTTGATTTTTTTTTTTTTTTGACATCTGAAGGATTTGGCTAAAGAAAATCCAATGCCACCTTTTCGCACAGTTTCCATATTACTGCTGTTTGTTGAGAAATAAATGCCTTAAAACTATACAATTATTCATTGTAAATAAACTGTGTTTATTTGCAGTGCTGCTGAGTCTCAGGTGCTGGTCCTGCCCACACAGCCTCATGCAGCGCTCCCGCTCCTCCCACCCGTGGCATAGTTACAGAGGTTTTGTATAAGCAAATGTGTGCTGTGTGGTATGCAGGCATACCGCTCAGCCCTCAGCGGCTTCTGGGGGAAGTCATTTGTAAGTTATGTTTTTGTCTTCTCTGCAGCGTGCATCCAGGAACGTTACAAGGTCTTAGTGCCTCTTGTAGCGGTCCATGCTGCCTTTTTATTGCAGCAGAGCTACTAAGTAGTAGCTGGCTGAGCAGCCAGAGCTTTTATAGCAGTGAAATTCTTCTGTGTGGGAGTATGTGGCCCTTGTTGAAGTTTCAAAACTGGAGACAACCTTATCTTCCTTCGAAATAGGAGTAATAATAAAAAAACATATTTAAAAAATCCCTAAGAGGGTCATGATAATTTATCAAGGGTGAGCTGCAGAGGAAAGCAAAAATGGTTGGTGCTTTTTGCTTTACTGATATACATATTTCACCACAGCCTCCTCTTCCTGATGCCACTCTCTGATTTTCAGAAAAATGTATATTATTAGTTTTGTGCATATTTTTTCCCTTCTTTCCTTCCCCAGCATGTAAAAAGAAACAAAACACTTCCCAGATTTGCCCACCTCGACTTTAGCACACACGTTTTGAAAGTAAAATCTGATTAATTGCTAGAAGAAGAATGTGGTCGTGATGTTTTTAATTTCTTTTCCCATGAAGCTACTTCACACTTCTGGTATATAATAACTGCTCCTGTGATAACTGCTCCTTCCTGTTTGTCCGTTTCATTTACCTGTGGCATCCTGTTGTAAATGGAAATCAGGGACTTTCTCTTTTATGCTGGTTGTGTATTAGCCTTGATATTTGATTGGGGTTTAGTGGGGATTAGTGGATACTACCATAAAACAATTAGCATCCTCAAAAGTCAGTGATCTAGAGGTCTGGAATGGAATTTACTGAATTCATTGCATGTGCAAATGAGCGCACACCATTCAGCTGGAGGGCTCTGCTCATTCCCTTCCTGGAAGGTAACTAACCTTGCAGGTTTTGGGAACCTGTTTTTGTTTGCCTTTCTGAATACCCTTTTACACCTTAGAACTTTACTTTACATAGCTCTGGGCACATTGGAGGTTCTGAGAAAAGATTAGACTGTCTGAATGATCATGTGTATTGTTATACCCAAGGATTGTTTATGGCTTTTTGTTTTAAGGACTGTTATGCATAACTGCATTGAATGCTTTTAAAGTTTGACATCCATTCTTGTGGTATCGAAACTCTGAAGTGTTTCCAGTGTCCTTACTTCCACAAGAGGGACCTATCACATGTATTTTATAGAAAAGCATTGAGACCAATGGGGACAATTTTGGTAAGAATGGAATACCTAAAAGGAATCTGAAGGTTTTGGGAACTTGGGTCTAATTCACCAAAATCTAGCTAAACTACATCTACTAGAACAAGAAATGAATCTTACTTTCCTCTGGTGGAGAACTGTGCCCCCAGTGCTTCACTTTTTTCAGTCTGGTATGGCTTTTACCATTCTCTCATTTATGCTAAAGGAAATATTTTCCCCTTCAAGCCCAAATTTTGCAAATGGGAACAAGGAATGCAGAATAAAATGTCTTCTAGTTACCCGGGGCACTTCTGTTTTTTCTTTGATTAGAGAAAGGTAGAGAAAGGAGATAGCAACGGCCCTTCGCTTGCAGGGAAGACTTAAAAAACACAGCCAACTGCAAGGAACCACACTGCAGTGAGTCAGCACCTCTCAAGGCTGGGTTTCCTGCTGCAGGCAGGGCATAGTGCTCCTACAGGTGCTGGCCATATCAGAAAATGGATGGTAACACCATTTCCTCCTTCCACACCTTCTCCCCATGCCCCCAGCAGGCATGTGCCGCTGGGCTGCCGGAGGGATGGGCAGCCTGCCTGTGCAGGAGGCTGAGGCAGCCCAGCCGTGCTCCCACCAGGTTTCTTGTTCTTGCAATATAGAGCAAGGTATCTGGGACGAGGAGCGTAGTGACTCTGGGATGAAGGCTGCAGTTTATTACAAACTACTGTCCTACTTTTTGTATGGGTGGCCTGATTTGTACAATAGTGCCAATTCGCATTGTGGTGTTTACAGAGTAAAGACAGGATGTGCGCCGGCCTGTCTCAGTGCATTATCTGCTCGTGTCATATTTTTAGGCTCTTGCTTCCATGACAAAATATTCAGTGACAGTATATTTGCCTACAAGCCTTTGAAGGTCTGTTTTTGCCTCATGTAAGAGATCCCATTGTTTGGGATTCAGCCAGCATTTAAGCAGCAACGCTACGTTTTACATGTCATCTCCATAATGTTTCTAGAAACAAACTTTGTGTTGCTTTCAATAAAGCCACGGGTCCCGCCTTAAAAAGGTTGAGTTTGTGGCAAGCTGACTGCTGATCAGTTCTTTGTGCCAAACAAATTGTGGCGAGTGTTATGAAAGCAATAGGATGTGTGTGTGGTGCTGTTAATTATAATAAACATAACAGCCTGTGGAGTAGCTGCTCTCAGGGGCCGCTCCTCAAGCTTGTCTTACAAGTAAGCCCATATTCATAGCAGGGGGAAGACCTACCCAGTGATCCTCAGTTCATTCAGCAAAGCAGGAGCAAAGACTCTTGCTGCAAGTATTGGAGCTGAAATGTGAGAAAGTAGTGCTCAGAGGAGGAGGACAGATACTCCTGGTGTGAAGAGCTGGGCCAGAACTGTGGAACTTTCCACCAGCGGAGAGAGAGCTAATTCCCCAAGCTCAGCATATTCAAAGCCTGAATGCAAAACTCATCTTTTCCTTGAGTTTTTTTTTTTTTTTTTCACAAGCTCACAATGGATAAAAATAAAATCTTAAGAACTAATCCTGTTAAGCTTTTTCTTGCCGGTTGAGAAGAAAGAGAGACAGAAAGAACAATAAATGCTTTGTTTCTCTTTTGCAGTATCTGGTCAGTGGTCAGATACAACAGAGGTAAAGAGGTCACATAAACACAGATAATTTGGAGCTGGATATGCTGCGTTACTGGTCTGGGTGGGAGACTGAGATTTTGGTGGGGACGGAACCAGGACAAAGCCATATGGGCATGATGACTTAGATGACTGAGTAAGACAAATCCTCTCTTTCGGGATCATCTATAAATCAATTACCATTTGTTCCTTATTAATAATTTAGCTGCCAAGAATGTACTTATTGCTTTAGAAGGGGGGGGAAGAATACAGGCTGTCCCTGTACTGAATAGCTGGCAGTCTAAAAGATGCAAGACAGTACTCGTGGGAATATCCAGAGAAAACTGTAACTGGGCTATATTAATTACTTCAATATTTTTGCACCATCTCCTCCCTGTAAACCTTTTTGTCTGCTTGCATCATGTTGATAGTGTATGGCGCACTCAGTTTAACTGGCCAAAGAAATGAGACAGTGAAGGATCATCCTTCCATCTCATCAGGGCTGGAAGGGTTTTCTATGTCCCAGTGTAATGCTGAAAGCTGCACAAGGCAGGGAGAGGGGCCGAGGTGGGGAGGGAAGGAGAAGCCAAGGGGAAGCATGTGGTGGATGTCCAGTCTGGGCAAGGGATTTGGGAGGAGAAGCTGCAGTTGGGATGAGCTCTCAGATGTGATATAAAGAGGGCTGGAGTGCCTTGAGGACAAGGCTTTAGGCTGTTTGAACTTAATACCTCGTAGAAGATACCAGATAGATTAAGAGAGGAGTGTGATTGATGGGTCAGAATGATAATTTTAGCAGCTGTGTTTTTTGATGGGTTGGAGGAACAAGATATTTATTTGATATGCCAGAGAGGAGGAAAAGATTAGCTGGGATGACATAAGGACAGGAAAGTTGTTTTGGTTGCTAAAAGGGAAAAGAAGGGGTAGATCTTCATTTGCTTTGGGGGTTTGCGTTTTTGGTTTTTTTTTTTTTTCTTAAATTTTGTGCAGGAAAATGTATCAAGGTACAAGTCGTGAACAAAATAGAAAATGGCTGGGAAGGCTACTAGTGGTGGTGCGGAGCAGTGGTTCCAGGTGGTGGGTAGATTCCTAGAGTAAGGTTTGACATCGTTGTTACGCAGCAGGTCTCTGTCAGGATGGGGATGAAATCTGGGTTTTCTGCCTCCAGTTGCAGGCAGTGTCCTTGCCATTACACCAGCAGTGCTCAGCCAGCACAGCAGCAGCACATTAAAGGTAAGGCATGACGCAAAGCCTAAGTTAATAAGCTCAGCGGGATGTTGGGAAGGCAGTGAGGCACGGAGTGCTGCCAGTGCTCTCCCATACTGAAAGGCAGGTACCTCTGTGGCACAGCCCACCGCTCTCGCTTCCTTACCGTACTTTTCAGCACTATTTTGGGATCAATTCTGGTCCGTAGTACACTCAGCACTGCAGTGTCTTTTCCCTGGAAGCAGCTAGGAGGGATTTCAGAAAGTTTATCTGGGCGAACGATGTTGTCTGCAGACTCGGAGGTTTGGGAATGGGATAAGGAAAATGGAGAGGAGTTGGACTTGCTAGTGGTTAACGTCTCGTTGGGAGAGGGAGTTGGATCCTGTTACGTACAAAGCAGACAGTTGGTGCAGACTCTTAGTAAATAGACTTAGTGCTGTGAGGAGGAGGTGTGATTGGTCATCGCCTGTGTGTATTTTAGAGCAATCAAATTTGTTTCATGGAGTTGTTTTTTGAGGATGGAGTGGGTGTGTGGACCAAAGGCTTAGTCACAAGGGGAGGGGAAAGAAAACTGTCTTGACTTGTGAAATCAAATATTTGTGACTTAGCCCATTGTTTCCCTATCTTCGTGTAGCTTAGGCCCGTATTCACATGCTGTAGGAGTGAGCAGTGCGGCTAGATGTGTGTGTGACTTGTATTCCTTTTCATAGCATTCAGGTATTCAGAGAGGGTTGCCTGCTCTTTCGCACCCTTGATCGCGTGCGCTCTCTCACTCATGCCTCGGACAGCCCAGTAAGTATTTAGGGAAGGTGTAGGTAGTGAGACATCTCCCAATCAACAAAACCTGGAGGGTGCTTAAAAATGTGTGGATGATTCACTGGAAGGCCCTCTGTTCTCTGAGTCACTGCTGACCCAGGGACCTAGCAAGTGCATTATGCTGCTGAAGAGGAGACATAAAAAGAAGGCCGTAATTGACTGTTACGTCTATATGCATCATTGTGTTGTTTTAGAGAAGCTGGGTGGTGTTCCTGGGTCTCCTGTCTGAATTTCATCTTGAGTAGCTATTATGGTTTGCTTCTAAAGTTTCCCTCAAGCTTTGATTTGGAGTGAGTGGTGGTGGTCTTCATGTTGACCATGAAAGTGCTGTAGTGTTGCTGTGAGCTGTTAAGCAGTGTTTTATTGTTACTCTCATCTTGGCTACACCACAAAGATGGACAGATCTATTTGTACACTTGTATAGTTCTGAAAACACGTTAGGATTTGAAGAACTGAAAATTGTTTTATCTTCTGTGGATTGCCCCTTCAGGTCACAGCAGAGGGATGCTGGTCTACTGCTGCAGGCCAGGAGGGATCTCTCCTGTGGCTTTAAAGAGCTTCCAGTCTTTATCTAGCATTATTGCTCAGGCCAGTACTCATGAAGGTTGCCAGATGGCAAGGTGATATGAGGCCTGGGAAAGAGAGGCCTGTGTGGTTACAGGATGGGAGCAAAGAGGAGGAGAGTTGTGCTCCCGAACAGCATTCCTTACCCCTTTTGTGAGTGCCAAAACCACACACAACAGTCCAGCCAGACTCCTGTGTGGCTGGCATTAAAGGCACCGGCCAAGAGGGGCCAAAAAGAAAATGAGGAATAAAAACATCCCTTGTTTCTGGAATTCTGCTGATCATTTTCCATAATTTGGCTGATAATGGCTGGCAGTGTCACTGTCACCCTGGACCAGCTGCCAAGGACACCAGGCGCTCGTTCCCCCTGCGTCACCCTGCCCTACCAACGTTTGACAGAGAAAGATGTGAGGTTGGCATGAAAATCAAAAGCAGCTTTAAAATGTGCTCTGGCTTTTTCAAGTACAAACTAATATTTACCTGTGAGTCTGCTTCCCTCCCTGTTCCCCTCTCCTTGGCAAGCTCTAGAACTGCTTCTAGTTTAAGCTTAATGTTTAAGCATTTATCCAGTGAGGTTCCCAGGACGTGAATATTAAATAATCTTTTTAGTTTGGAGAGGGAAGGGGGAGATGACAACAGGAAAGCTACTTGAAATGTCTCTCTGTTACTTAAATGTGAGTTTTGATGCAGTTGATATTTTCAGCTGTTCGTTATGGACACCTCATGGAAAACTTTTGAAAAACATCTCATTTGGGAACAGTTCTGTCTCCTGTGGTGGTTGAAGGGTGACTTGTTTTCGTGTTGTTTTTTTCTGGACTGTTCTTTAATCACTTCTTGCCTCAAGTTTTTATTACTACTGACATTTACATGAAAATAAGGTATTTATGTTGATTTTGGCTACTTGCTTTTTCCTGCTCCTTTTTATGTCATACCGGCTGGATTTCCATGCAAGCAATAGTAACGATAAAACCTTTACAGGAAAGGTACTGTGCACGCACATGCTTGAGATCCTGTTTGGATGATAAGAATGACTTAGCGTGATACTGATACATGCTCTATAGAGCTGTTATTCATGCTGCTGTGCTGCTCTCCCACACATCCTGCATTAGTCAGAGTTAAGCATTGAAATTATACATCCTTGCTCCCAGCCATATCACCAGTGCAGAGCTGGTGCAGTTTAGGGCAGGGGAGAGTGAAGGATAGAGGCAAAACATCTGTGCTTGTGTTAGTGCTGCTTTCCTTCAAATGGATAGTGAGTGCTGCAGATCTTGATGGGGAAAATGGTGCATCCTGATAGAGGGAGCAACAACATGTAAAAGTTGGATTTTTGGTGAGCAAGGGAATTCCTCGTGCCTTGCAGCACAGGGAAAATACTCTTCCCCCCTCCATTTCTCAAAGTTTTTCAGTGTGGGTTTTTTTTTTTTTAACATAGTATGTTATTTCGGAAAGCAGAATTGGGCTTCCATGAATAAGATAATTATCTTGGCCGGAGGGGATGCCTGAGGGAGTGACTTTCTCTTGCTGCAAGGCACGCCTGCCGTGCTATTAGGCTGCGAGGGGTAGCCTGAAAAAAAACCTTTCAACTGATCTGTAGATTTACTAGAAGAAAGGAAGCTTTCAGGTAGGCCACATACACAGCTTCCTTTTTTGCTGCTCAGAGTTTTTGGTGGGGAAAAAAAATATTTCAACTGAAGCATTTTCTACCTCTCTGGTACAAATAACCCTCTTCTCTTATTGTATAGAAGCAGTCCCCCAAAATAAAACTAACAAACCAAAAGCCCGTAACACCACCTCCTCTCTTCCCTCGCCTCCTCAGATGTGTTGTAAAACCTGATTATGAGACAGAGAAGTTTACAAAGTTGTTCCTCCAAATACACATGAACTCTTGCAGAGTCTTGAGTCTCTGATTTCACTAGTAATTACAGACATAAGAGACTGTAACATATTAACTTCTGTGGGCTTTTAATGAGGCGTTTCATCTTAAATCTGCAGCATTCCCCTAAGACATCACACTCTTTTAGGTTTACTTTTTAAGCTGGATTTCTCCTGCATTGCCGGTGACTCATAATTAAGGAAGTCAGAGTTGTAAAATTAACACAGCCTTCTTCCACTACCCTTTTCACCTCTCTCACACGGCACACACCTTCTGTTAACTCCTTGTGGAAACTTCAAGGCCTCTTTTGGTAGCAGAGGTAGTTCTTTGTCATCGGGACCGGGGAGGAAAGTCTGTGAGAATCTACTCTGTGATGAAATACGCAGCCTGCACATGGGAAATGATTCATGCAGAACTGATTCATTAACAACTCGCAGGATGCCAGAGCGGGTCCGAGGCTGGGAAAGCTCGATTGGAAAAGAGAGGTGGTTAATTGTTTGGGAGAACGGGAGAGACTGAAGGCTAAGGAACCCAGACTAAAGTTTTTGTAAGCAAGCTGCATTTCGTTTAAAGTTGATCAGCCTTAATGAAGAACAGGTCCTCCTCACAGAGCCATCTGAGCACATGTGGAGCTTTGCTGTTGAATGGATCCCAAAGGACATCCCTGCGGAGGGGCTCGGGGTGGGGGAGGATGTTGGACGGAAGTGTGAGTGTTTGTGGGACTGGGTCCCCTTGTTTGTGGTATGCTGTTAATTAGTACTGGTTGTGCAAATAATTATATATCTGAATTGCTATTAAACCAGCTTGAAAAGCAATATAATATAGAGCCAGTGGAATTAATGGAAGACTTAAAAGGCCTATGTAATTCAAGGAAAGTATCGATCTATGTCTTAAGTACCTGAGTTACTTTTGAAAGTGGGAGATGGGCACTCTGGAAAATTTCACCCTGGATCTTGTTATCCATGCGGGGGAGGTACAAACACAGATGTCAAATCTTGAAATAGCTGCTTTTCAAATTACAGGAAAAGCAGCAACATTTTCACTATATAATAAAGAAAATAACAGCAATGAACCTCAAGTAGCCTCAAACTATTCCAAACAAGATAATTGGAGGCTGTAGCACAGTGTATTTTTAGTTATATCTGCTATAAAGTAAACATGTTCTTTGCCCAGGACCACCAAAAATGTTTCCATAAGAAATGCTGGCTTTGTCCCAACTTGATAGAATGCACAAACATTTGTCTGAGAAGTCAGTTCCGACTCCTGGTATTTATATGAAGTTTCTGTTGAAGGCACTGGCAATTGTATATATTTTGAAGGAGAGTCCAAGGTTTTAAAACTGTCATTTTTCAACACTCACTATGATAATCACTTTTGCTTTTGTTAGCAGACATATATATTTGGGGCAACAGTTCTTGGTGTGAGACTTCTATTTAAACATTGTGCAGTACATTAGTTTCTTTTCTCTTTCAGCAATTAAGCAGCATATTCTTTTCTTGGTTCTTTTGCTCTGGTTTATTTGGGCTATGTTGACAACTGATGCTAATTTGCAAAGCTCTTCTGACTTCAGTGAAACTATGAAGATTTTTTCCCTACATTATCAAGAAGATACATGTTGAAGCTAGATATTAAATGTAAATCAGTATAAGTACCACGGAAGCTAACAAAATAACAGAGTTTTATAGCAGCTTTTTTTTCCTTTTTTGATTGCTAGCAGGACCATGTGCTCCTAGACGTTATTCAGTCTTTCTTTAAATACTTTTGTTTTGAATGCACTCTGTGTTATGGAAGATTATCTGAATCTCTTTGGCATTTCCATCCATCCATTTTCTCCTTATGAAACTCCTCTGAACACACAAATACACAGACCCATCAGTATGCCTGGAATCTCCTTGGAGAGAGGAAGCTACCAGTTCGGTTGGATGAAAGTGTGTTGGGTTTTGGATTTCATGATTGGAGTTAAACGCGGGATTCTGGGAAGAAATGACGAGCTCATATGATAAATGACTTTTCAAAAAGGCACGCTCCTTTTGAGAGGCTGAGCTTCTTACTGTGTCTGGTTCCTCCACCCCCAGTCCCCTTAAGGCTCATGCACAAATAAATTTAGATGAGTCTGACACAGATTTGGGCAAATAAACTTTGCTGAAATAAATAAAAGGACCAGAACTGCTTAGAAAAACTGGATTTAAAATTTAGAGGAGTTATAAAAATCATACAAAAAGTCACATTTGTTCCACAAAAGGTAACTGGGAAAGGGCTTGGATGCGATACCTTCGGAAACGCTTCTGGCCTCAGATTCCACTTACATTCCTTATTCTCCACCGATTTCTATTCATGGTAAATCAGTAGTAGTGAATTACCACATTCTTACCAAAATAAAGCTTGCCCTATCTGTCTCTTGCAGCAATAACCTGGATAGTTAGAGGTTTTTCACCTTGCTTTGCTGACAGCTGTGGGCTTCCCCAGGGTAGAGGGGTACCATTGGATAAACTGTCTTCAGTTTTGTGCCTTGCTGGGGAATTCATTGCTTGCCTTTGAAATGTCGGTAGTAGAAGAATGTACCTTTTCTGAGAACTGCCATCCACCTTGCAGGTCCAAGTGCAATTGGAAAAGCGTAGATGGCAGAAATATTGGGATGTTTATTAGGAAGTTTAGAACTGGGTTCATGGTTAAGCCTTAACTAAGCATTAGGATATGTTATGTCCTTTCTGAGGTAGGGAGGTGAAGGACATGCATGGTTGCGCCTCAGAAGTACTCATCTTCTGTGCTACTGGCTATCAGAAAAGGGAAGAGGTGAAAGAGAATGTAGGGGCATATAATTACAAAATGGCTAAAAATAGAGGAAAGGGAGCTGGGTTTGATAGCCAGTAGCCAATATCCTGTAACATAAGCAGAAGTGCTGTAAATAACAGAGATTAGTAAAAAGTACAGAGGAAAAATAGTTAGATCGTGGTACTACATGACAAAACAAGATCTATCTGTAGCTGTAAAGAAATATAAATTAAACTAAGCTGTTATATGCGTGCCAGCAGGGAGTAGAAGTGGACACAGCTCGGAGAAGAGAGCTGTGGAGTACAGGACAAGCAGAAGGCGGCTTTAGAGAAGCAACAATGGACAGACAGTTTATGGTAAACCAATAAAACGTACTTATGTCTGAATCTGAAATTAGACTCTGAAAAATATGGTCTCAAGGCACCTGCTAAAGAGCTTAGCATTACTGGAATCTTAATAAATGACTCATGCTGTCATAATCTGATCCTGACATCAACTCTCCGTGCTGTATTTCTTCAGCTTTCGAGTGGGGGAAGGGGAAGTCTGCAAAGCCTTAGTAAAGACTGGGAGATGTAAATAGGCAGTAAGAAGCCCACACAAGATATATTGGTAATGTCTGTATTGTCAGCTACTTTTCAAACCCAGAACAAATGAGACTTGAGTAGAAGAATTATGCAGCATCAGAAGAAATGGGAATTGCTCTTTACCTTTAAAATGTTTACCTGATACTGCTGGCTGTAGATTGTAGCAGTCTTTGTGCAAGACTTCATGGCCAGCAGACGCGTGGAGCTGTGCCACTCGCTGGCTGTGATCCTGTGCTTACCTGTAAGTACACGCAGCGGTCCGCCCAAAGGGTGCGATATCCTTTGCACGGGTTCCCATGCTTTGCCCATTGCTTCCTCCTCGTGCCTTTGCTGCAGTGCTCCTGCTCCCGTTAGCAGCTCCTTGCAAAGGTCAGAAGCATCTGAAGTCAGCTACCCTCTGCCAACGTGGAGGAGATGTGTTTTTCTTTTAAATCCGAAGGAGGGCTTTAGTGGGAAGAATAAGTAGTCCAAATGAGAGAGTTACCAGCACAAAATAGCTGTGATCTTTGATAGGTTTGAGGGGGGTGATGAACTCCTTATTCCTGGTGTTGGCTCTGACACAAACTTTTGTTTTGCTTTGGGAGAATCATTTAACTTCGTTGCTTTGGGGCTGGTAAAAACTTACCCTCTCTATAGAGATGTGTTGCAAATTAGATGTTTGTTAATTCTTTTAATCTTCTATAAATTTAAGTGCTAAGTAGAAGTATTAATTATTAGTTTCCTCTATGGCAGTGTGATAATGTGCATTGCAAACCTCAGTTCGACGCAGTTACTTCTATTTCTAGAACTTGAATGACAGTACTGTTAAAACTGCACCAGAAATTGGAAAATTTAGTGATGCTGAGCAAACTGAGAGGAAAGAGATGGCAAGGGATCAGCTTTTGAATTACAAATGTGCTGCATGGGTCATTTTTTTTCTTCAGTGTTATTCATTTGGCCTGTATTCAGGGAAATTTGAGTTTTTATCCAACTTTTCAGTGAAGCCCTGTGGATATTGCAGTGCTCTGCACACAAAAGCCAGATTCTGCTACAAGAATAAATGCTTACTTTCCTGGTGTAGACCAGATGCAGGGCCAGTAAGGAACTACTTATCATGTTTTGTGCTTCAGAGAAAATCACAGCCTGTGGCCATAGTTCTTGGTGCATTTTAGAGCATACTGGCAACTTTTTTGTCGTGGTTTTAAAAACCAGCTTCTGCTTGTGGTTTTTAATAAGAATCCCTTGGAAATACATAACTTAAACTTTTTCTTCCTAATTGTTTTTCTCTTTTCCTTACCCCTTTTTGCACATGCTGTTGTTACTGGATACCTGAGCTTTCAGGCATTTTGCTCTCTTGGAAGATTAATGACAGGGATATAAAACTGATGGGTTTTGCAAACAGGAATGTATGTGTGTGAATGGTAAGGGGAGGGAATGGATCTCTGATAGAGTAAATCGGAACCTTGACAAAACCCCCCCTGTAATATCTTATTGCATATATCACTTTGCTTAATTTGCACTCCTGCATTCCACTGATTTCAACTTTACTTTTAAAGGAAAATGGGTGCAAGGAAGAGTTTCATTACCTATCTGGAGGAAAGATAGCTGCAAAATGCTTTAGAGGAAAATAAGAAATAACAAGTACATCTCTAAAGTGTGGGGTTTGTTTTTTTCTTTCCTGATTCAGGATCTTACAAATTAAATCAGGTTGAAAAAAAACAAAAAAAAACAAAAAAACAAAAAAAAAACAAAAAAAAAACCACCCAAAAAACCAAAACAAACTGAAACCCACACACAACAACAACAACAACAAAACCAACAAAAAAAACCAACCCCAAAACAACAACAACAAAAAAACACAATCAGGCCTGGAAATCAAATTCCTGTTATGCAATGTAATGTTCTCCTATTTACTCCTCACTCTTTTTCAGAGAGTTACAGAGGATTGGGTTTTTTTTAAAAAAAAGCTTCAGTGTTTCTGTCATTCTTTTTTGCTCCCTTCTCTGTTTTTGCTATTAAGAGTTGCTGTTGCCCTTTGTTCTTTGAGCAGCAGTAGTCTGGACAGTTTGGAGTAGCAGTTTCATGTGTTAAACTTTTCTGGTAAATGGCTTGTAACGACATATAACGATGGATCAATCCTAAAGGTGTTCAGCCTGAGGGGTTGTTTGTTTCTTATGGACACTGCAGTGTTGTCCTGACCATGCCTTATGCTGTCGTGCAAGCAATTAAATTACCTGACTGCATTCCTGGAGTCTTGGTCTCTCTTTCTTCATTCAGTATTTTTTAATCTCTGGTTATAACTGCCCTAGGTGTGGAGTAACCTTTCCACTCTTGATCATGTTTGAATGCACCGTATTGTAACCGTCAAGCCTTTGGCTGACTTCTCCTTGGGCATCTTTTACCAAGCACTGAGTCTTCTGAGCTGTATCCTACAGGCAGGATATGGGTGCACAGTCATTATCTTTACTGCTAACACCCACAACATGGGTTGGGACAAACATGCTGTGAGGCATCAGTCTGCTCTCCTGCCCCAGCACAGCCACCCAGCGGGTCTGCTGGCCACGTCTGGCCTCTGCATTCTTCTCAATGGGCTGATGCTTGACATTGCTGAGCCATGGTCTTCCTCCTCTCTGCTGCTTCTTTGTCCTGTCATATCAGGACTTTGTTTTTCTGAATCATTGTTGAATTCATTTCTTTGTTATAAACCACTGCTATCTGGTATCAGCTCAGCAATCTTGCTGTGTTCTGGTTTTGTTTTTACTTTATCTTGCAGGCTCTCATAGCCTACATGCTCTCACACTCGCAGGCGGTGATAACTACAGCTCATCCTATTTCCCTTAGCAAAACAGGCTTGTGGATCACAATATTTTCTCATTCTTATATTGCAAGTTCAGGATCCGTGCTAGTTACGAAAGATGCACTAGAACACCCTTTGGCAGTGAGAATATGCATCGCCTGCTCGGTCTAAACATCGACACTGTGAAAAGAAGAGCTCTTTACAACTTTTGCTATTTAATCCCACCATGCAGTATAGAGACACTTTGAAGACATAGTGTCCCACCAGAATAAATGGTGCTGCTTTTGGAGAGAACCATCCAATACTGAATTTTTGGCCAAAGAAGCTTTGGTATTTTTAAAAGAAATCCTGCTAGGTAGTATGGAATAATAAATGTATCAAGTCAGTTTTTCAGGGAGATCTGTTCAACACAGGCTGGTTAAAAGAAAGGTGAGAGGGAGGAACAATTCAGTAACCCAATGGAAATATTGGCGCTTAGGTTCTGCTAATTTTAATGAAGCCTGGATGTGCTGAGCTCTCAGGTGGTTGGGGAATACTTGAGCCTTTGAGATCAGACTGTGCTTCAGAACAGTACCAAGAAAGGGTAGAAGTTGTGTGTGCTGTGGAGTTTATTAACAGATTACTCTGCACATGGATGTGAGAGACGCACCTGCTTGGGTCATCCCTGAGGGCTGTGGACTCCAGAGATGGTGAGCCAGTCAAATGCATCCTCAGCTGTCGTGTATGCTAACTCATCTCGCACCAGCTTTTGGCTTTCATCAGGTTCCTCCAAGAAATGTTACAGCCTGCTAACTCATGAAAAAGAAGATAGTCTTCTGCCAAGTTAGAGGCCTGAGCCAGCTTGTGGTATGATGCTGAGGGGACAGGAGCCAACGAAGGAAGGGAAGAGATGAGATAGGGCAGGACTGTGGGAATGGGAATGTGTTGGATAGGAGGAAAACCATCTCACCAAGGCAGTGCTAGTCCCGTAGCTTGGCGCAGGTGCCCTTAAGACTGCAGCCTAGGTCATTTATAAGTGAGATGACTGGGTGCTCAAGACAGTTCTTGTGCTCTATCAAGTGTTTGCGTCTACGAATGAGCATTCAGTTAGCTAATAAAGACGTGGCAATTGACTGTGGTAATTGGAGTGCTGTATCTACCCAAAAAGCTGCCTTTAGTAGAACACAGTGTTTGCTCATCTCATCTTGTGTCCCATCTCAGCCATAACAGTTATTTGTTGCTTTGGAGAAAATTCTCCTTGAGGGTTGAGGCAGGACAGCAGAAAGAAATAAAGCTGCCCTGTTACTTAGCCACGTTCTTCCCAAGAACATGCAGACGATGTTGTTTTGTCCCAAGTCCCTTAACAGAGAGCCTGAGGACAGATTTCACAATCATAAAAATGTAATTAGCCCCCAGGGCTTTGGGGAAATATGATTTCTTTTACCTTATCTTCTTATTGGGGGGAGAGGGGAGAAGGGGAGGTTATTATATTTGAAAATAAAACATATGGCTCTGTCATTTTAAAAAGTCTTTTTAGATAAGATTGTAGAGCAGTCCATCTCTTCTGACTTACGGACAGCATTCATGCCATGAGCAGTGGTAGATAGCAAGCACAACACGTTTTCCGCAGCGTGCAGTCTCTGCTGACAAAAATGAGTAGCTGCGATACTAGTGGTGAGAGCTGTTTTTGTTTTAGATAACCACTGAAGCTGTTCAGGATTTGGGGACTGCTCAGACCACAGTGACTTGGTGTCTGTCTCCACTGTCTCCTGCGAGAACTTTGTCGGTGGAAGGGCTCCATTAAGCTGGGTGGCGAGGGCCACTGCATCCAGAGAGTGAGTCAGGCATGTGGATGTACTGGCTCATCTTCTGTAAAGACTTCATAGCTTTTACCAAGAACCCTGGGGTGATGGGAAGAAGTGCACTTTACTCTCCAGCTGACTGGGAAGTTTGTTGCAGGTATAAAGAGTTTCTTCTATCCTGGGAAATGTAGGGAGAGACCCATCCTTGCAAGTAATCCCAAAGTCATACACTTTATCTTTGTGTTAGTCCCCCCATCTCAGCCGCTAACCTCAACCCCAATCTCTCTGTGCTGCTGTGATATCCATGTGCTGGTGGTGACTGGGAACAGTAAGAACACTTGCCACAGTCGTGTCTCCTGCGGGATGCTTGGAATAATCTCTCCGAGTCTTCTTTTTTCTCCTCTACCCTCACTTAGATGTAAGATATCCTTCCAAGTGGGCAAAGATGTTTGAAAGGGGAAAGGGGAACAGAAAAGCAGTCCTGTTTTGTTCCTTGTTTCAGCCTACTCTCTTTTTGTTAAATTTAGTAAATATTTTCACACTTTTGGTTTGGTTTTGGGTTTTGGTTGTTTTTTTTTTTCTACTTTTTCCAAACTGACGAGTTTTGGGGTCATGTAAGTCATGTCTTGGCCCCATTGAAATCAATACCAAGATTCCTACCTTCCGCAGAAGATCAGTTCTAGACACTGGCACCCTCCTTTTGAGTCTTCCACCTGGGAAGACCAATTTCTGCTTTCTTGTCCTCAGAAGGAGCTTGGCATAAGAACACACTTGGAAAATGTGCCAGATACTCAGCTGGTTGGTCACCCCGTCACAGAGCAGTCTGAAGAGTGAAGTCTGAAGAGAATGCATGGCCCATAAATAACTGGCACAATATGAAGAAATACATACTATAAATACGTACTATAAATAATAACTGGGCGTTGAGCATTTTTCAGGGCTGTAATATACTTGCAGGTTTGAGATGTTTTGTAACCTGTACCAGCAAGTCCCTCAGTGATGGCATAGACTTCTTATATACTTCATATGTAACAGTTATAGGACATGTTTTGCTGCTCCCCTAAATCAAGTGCCTGTCAGTAATAGCTTGAATTGGTTGCGTTTCGCCTTCCTTGTTGTTGTAGCAGTGTTACAAGAGGTGTGCGTGTTACCAAGCTCTGCCAGAGAAGCTTTTGGGAACATTCTCTTAGGGCAGCCAAGACTAGTGCAACCACTGTTTGAATAATTGTTTGTGTGTTTTGGTTTGGTTTGGTTTGGTTTTTCTAGATTGGCTGCCAACAGAAAGAACCAAGGGAAGTAATTCCGAGTAAAATTTCAATTTTCTTTTTTTTTTTCCTTTCCTTGACAAATGAAAAAATAGAAATATTTCATTTCACCAAACCCCTGAAGTGTTTCATTTTGGTCATTAAGAAAAGCAAGGGAAATGAATGGTTAGACTTCAAAGAAAGTGCCTGGGGGCAGTTCCCATTCAGTGGCTCAGGGAGTGGAGCCCTTATTCAGGATGGAGGAGACCCTGCTCCTTTCCTCTGCTGGAGAGGATTTGAACACGTTTGTCTTGCTTCCCAGGAAGGTTTGCTAGGAACTGGCTATTCTGGGGGGAGGGTAGAATTAGGTGAAAAATGAGTTGGAGGAGACACGGGCTAAATGTAAAAGCAAAAGTGAGCAATGCTGAAAAAAACCTATTTTTTGTTTTCAAGCTGCAATTTGGAAAATTAAACTGGAAGCCTTGCTTGTTTGTAATGTTTGTGAACACTGTTTAAAGAAAAGGTATCTATATCAATTTTGGATGATTTTGTCACAACGGAAATTTATATCTCTGTTTTTTGAAAGTCCAGTTTTATTAGCACGTATTTTAAGGTGTGCACATGCACAGCATGAATTGTTGAGAGCTGTGCAAATGGCCTGTTCGTTAGGACACACATAAATGCTTAAGTACCGCCACTAAACTATGTATTCTTACTTGCCGTAGCTCTTGTCTCTGCCTCCAGATTAACCTCTTTTCAGAAAATTAATAAATCCAGAGCAGGGCTATTACAGAAAACAAACATTTTGCAGTTTTCAGAGATAACTTTTTGGCCTGATGTCTGGGACCAGAATGCCTCCTTGCAGCACTGTCTCAGCGGGTTTTGGTGACTAGCACCTTTTGGGATCGTGTCAGGACTCTGAGTTGGCTGGGCAGCCTATGCTTTGAGCCTCCAGCTGAAGTCTGCGATCTTCACATTAGGTTCCCCTGTGTAGTGTTTGGTGGGATGTGGTCAGTACTACACATGTAGTAATGCCAGTCTAAATTGCTATCATCTTTATGTTCTGACTGCAGATCATTAGATGGACGGCTGCAAGTATCTCACCGGAAGGGTCTGCCCCATGTGATCTACTGCCGGCTGTGGCGGTGGCCAGACCTTCATAGCCACCATGAGTTGCGTGCCATGGAGATGTGCGAGTATGCCTTTAACATGAAGAAGGATGAAGTCTGTGTGAATCCTTACCATTACCAAAGAGTGGAAACCCCAGGTACTGCTGACCCTATGTGTGGATACCTCAGCTTTTCGGTACCAGCGTAAGGGATTTATAAGTGCATTTCAAAATTGAATTAAGCAGTAGGCATAGGGTTTTAAAACTGAAGTGTATTTATTATTGATGATAATCTCTTACTGTACACAGTAGAATAATTTATGAATCTGCACTCAGGGGGAAAATATCATTTTAAATCGATAAAATCCAAGTTGAGCAGGTTGCATTGTTGCCAGGTTCCTAATGTGGCATTGTGTGCAAGTAAACAACTCACACACATAGTAGATACAAGTATGAACTAAGGCAGTGTTCTATGCATCCCCAATTGTTGGTATTAAATTAAGGATAAACTTAAGTTGAAGTGCATCTAAGAATAGCTCCCAACACAACTGACCTTCCTGTTCTGAAGTCTCCTCCTGCCTCTGAAAGAGACTTTTATCTGGAATTGCAGATAGTTCTGCTGCATGTCAGTACAAATCTGTAGAACCAGTCTGGATGTTTATGCTAATCCTACCTTGCTGTTCCATTTTATGTGAAATTTATTCCTTTTGAATCATGTAGTATAACTTTTCTTAAATGGTTTTTCAAGACGACCTGTTTTCTTTGCCTTAGCAGGGGCAGACAGACTAGGTGTGTTCAGATAAGCACGTATCCCATCCCCAGCTGAGATATGTTAAGAATAGCATCTTTAACTGCTGCTGTTATTTCAGAAGCAAGTATCAAATTGTGTCCCTTAATTAGTGACTCTGGTGTTGCATGTATTTAAGGGTGTTACTCCAAACTGGTTTCTCTTCATTTTCTAGGGTTTCAGTCATTTTATTTTAAAGCTCTTAACGTTGCTGTTCTATTTTTTTTTTTCCTTTCCATTTGTGCAGTGTTACCTCCAGTGCTGGTGCCTCGGCACACAGAGATCCCAGCTGAGTTCCCGCCGTTAGATGATTATAGTCATTCTATTCCAGAGAACACTAACTTCCCAGCAGGTATTGAGCCACAGAGCAACTACATTCCAGGTACTGTATATCTTCCATACAGCGAGCGGAGGGAAAAGGGTCATATTGCACAGTGAATCGTGTCTATGTATGCCAAGCTGGATGACTGGAAAGTCTTTCTTTCCATCGTTACTATGAAGCTAAGGAGTGGGAACCTATACAAAAATAGATGAAAGCTGTAAATGTAGACACACAACAGTGCTGTTTATAGTTTTGTTTTGTTTTCTTTAAACTCACCTCTTCCCTTCAGTAGTAATGTACTCAGTTTATTGTGAAGTCTAAAGCTGAATGTTCCCTTAGCAAGTCTAGATTTGAATGAAATTCAGCCATTTTAATTTGAGTAAAACTCTCTAAATTTCTGATGGAATTGAGCTTTTCTATTTATGTATCTCTTTTACAAGCAATTTACACCTTATTTGCATGGACAAGCTATGCAGCTGCACACCAGGAGAGGAAAAATATGTGGACAGAAAACTGTCTACATGGCTTAAAGTTTTATGGGACTAAAAATCCGGATTTTTTTTGTTTCCCCCTCCTCTGTTATTCAGAAATATGCTATGACTATCATCCTGGTTGTGCCAGCTCCTCTTTTCAGCAGCTTGAGGAAGAAAAGTAACAAAAAAGAAATTTAGCTCCTTGTGAATACCAAAATAAATGTTTTTCGTGTCTAAAATCCAGACTTTGCGTCCAGTTGCAATGACAGTATGATTGTTTTATGCTTCTAGAGACACCTCCTCCAGGCTATTTGAGTGAGGATGGAGAAACTAGTGACCACCAGATGAACCCCAGCATGGATGCAGGTAAGCCATCTTTTGCCATTTGCTGCAGCTTTCTAGGTCATATCAGAGGCTCTTTCAAAGTTTTTCTTTAGGGCACTGAAGATCAGACGGTGGTTTGAGGTATTTTATCCCTGTAGGAGTGCAAATGCAGCCTGACATCTCAAGTAAAGCACAGGACTGTATGTTTTAGAGCTGCTGGTGAAAGGTGCAGCATGTTCCTGTGCTCCCCAACATCCATCATTAGACAGGACAGTACTAAGCAGGAACGTGAAACAGTGGAGACACATCTAAGGATGATAGTTTGTTGTGTTTGCGTCCATGCATCTGTATGCACGTGAAAATTTTGCACATATCTGGTACTTTTCTGTAGAGGCGTTTTTCTGATAGTTTGGTTGTTTACATACTGAAAGTTTACATACTGTAAAACAGGCAGCTGCATGCTCAGTTTTGAAAATTAATGGGTTAAGCTTAAGTAAATGCATTATGAAGATGCTTAGCAGTATTGCAGATGTAGCAAGTTGATATCGTAAGTAATAGCATTTGGAAGCTCATGTAAAGAGTCATCAACATCAGAGGAGCTGCTGGTGTCACAAAACGAGACTTAAGTGAGAAGTAGGTTATCCCTCCAACAAGCCTGGGCAGCACTGAAGATTTTGTGCTAGTGTTTTTCCTTGTGTGGATGCCATACTAATAATAATGTCTTGATTTTCAGGTTCTCCAAACTTATCACCAAACCCTATGTCTCCAGCACACAATAATCTGGGTAAGTATGTGATCTTGAGAACTGTGTGTAATTACAGTCAAGATAGTGACAGTTTAATGATGATGTTATTTCTTGAGGTCGTGCACTTTTGATGAGATTGCGAGCACTGTTGATGTTCCTTTCCGCTAATCCTCTTTACTGTGATAACAGTGGTTCATAGTAACTCTATATGAAATAAAGAAATCTGAACTTACATCAGAGAGTTAAATAAAAAACCAAGAAATGTTGGCAGACAAATACCAGAAAGAATGAGCGAAGGACTGCAGCAAAAATACACTTGTTTGATTACATGAGTTTGCAAGGAATATGTCCGTCTGTTTTGCTGATGGTTTTGTGTTCTTATATTTTCAAAGGACACAGACTGAGGCTAAATTTTGTCTCCCGGAAAATTACTTTGTAAATTTGTGGTGCTTACTGGTCTCTTTTACAACGTACTGGAGTCCCTTGCAATTTTTTTTTGTTTATTAACTTGGTGCTACATCCATTATAGGGCAAATGCTGCTATCCACATATTGTGGACAGACGGCTGAGGTTCAGAGCAACAGGTTTGCCTGCACTGCTTCATCAGCTCAGGCACCAGGAAAATAGTCCAGCCCTAAGTGCTATATTAAACCACTCATGTCACTGATTCACTCCATAAACTGTAGACAGTAAACCGGAGGAAAGCTGAAGAAGGAATAGCGGTTGAACAGGGCCTTTACCTTTGAGATACTATTAGAGGTTTTGTGGCTATCTCTGAACCTCTGTTATCTTCTCAAATGGCTCTGCCCTTTGTTTTCATATCTACAGACATAAAAGGTCTGATCTTCATCAGTTTGAGCTCTTACCCTATTTGAAATTGCTCTCAACGGTCTGTCATAAAAAGTACTCATACCTCTGGCTAGCTGCAGGATCAGTTCTCTAAACGTTCATTAAGCCAGCAGACAGAGGCCACTTGAGATTACTCTTGAATAACCATAGCTGTAAAGTTTACATATGCTTTTAATCCTGGCACAGGGTACTTTGACACTGCTCCAAAATTTGTTAGTCATTGGCTGACTTGTGGATACCTTGGGGCTGTTGAAGGGGGGATTTCTTTTCTCTTCTTTTTTTTGCCTTTTTTTTTTTTTTTCCAAAGCATGGAATATATTGCCATAGTGCCACTAAATTTTTATTTGCTCTAACTGTTAAAGCCTAAGAAGAGAATACATGGCTGACTTATTTTTATTTCCTTTTTTCTTTTTTTTTGTTTGAATCCATTATGCTCCCGTGTGCTGCCTAAGAGTTGGTGAGAATTTCTAGCATTTTTTTCAACCTAAAAATAAAAAGCCAATTACATGTAACAAAACCAACCTGGCAAGTTGACTGTGGCATCTGCCTTACATAAGGAAGAAAGCAGTTTCTAGGAAAGAGGCCCCATCACATATCCCTTCTAACAAGGACACTGGTTATTAACACATGCTGCTCAGCTGATGGGTCTGTCAGATGTCTAATGTGCTGTCTGGTGACAAAAACTAAGTAGGAGCAGATGAACCTGGTTAACCACAAGGAATCTCTTTGTAGTCTAAGGAGCGGACGTCAGAAAAACATTTTAACTTACCGACATTGAAAGATACCTTTAAGTTTTGCAAACCAAATATTTATTGCTTTAGACAAGAGCTTCCACAAATTAAGAATTTCTTGTCTCTTTTAAAAATTTTATTGTAAATTTTTGCACGTGAGTAAGCTACAAAATAATAAATGAAATGGCATGTAGCTGAGCAACTCTTAAAACTGTCAAATGACAAAATTGTCATCATCTGTACCTTCTAGATGGCATATCTGAAGTAAGGAGCTGCTAATAGCAGTGTAGGTGAACATACCAGCAGCCCATCAGACTTTCAGCCTTGAGAGACCTTCTGGTCTCTGCAGCCCAGCTGTGAGAGCAGAACTTTTTCTCAGCTTTGCAGGTTCTCTCTCCGCTTAGACAGAAGTTAGTTGGTCGCTGGTGACCTGCAATGCTCCTGCTTTTGCTGTGCTATATAATTCTGTGGATAAGCAGAACACTCTGGTGTCTAGGGCTGTACTTTGATCTGCAGAAGTTTAATCAGGCTTTCTCTGTGTGTTTCTTAAGAAAATTGAATAGAAATTAAAAAAAAAACAACAGGGTGCATTGAGGAAAATTATCAGCAAGCTCTCATCAGCAGTGTGCAGTGGGTTTTTGCAGTTCTGCCATTAAGAAAATAATGTCACAGTATTGATGTCCGTTTATTTGACCAGAACTACCTGAAGCTTTTAAGACAGTTTACTTTGTGTAAGCTGAACTTTGGACTTAAATCCCATGGCCATATTGCAGAGAATTACAAAGGCAATAAACTAGCATGGACAAACCAACTAGGACAATAGAAGCTAGGTTTGTTTGAGGTGCAATGTATGTATTTCAGGATAAAGCTGTAAGACTGTAATATGGTGTTGAAGGAACTTGGGGAGTTTAATCTTTCCATTCACAGGCACAAAAGTGTTGCAAGGTAACATCTTGGGATTTTTTTTTCTTCTTTCAGCTTGTGCGTTTGATTTGGTAGCATTCTAGTTTTGGTCCAAACTTTCAGTTGTCAAATTTTCAGTTGTCAAACGTAAGCTTTAAATGGAAGTTATAGATATCCAATGATCTCTTCTGTATTACTGAAATATGAACTGGAGAAAATACAGAAAACAACCAAAATGAAAGGAGAGTTGCCAGCATTATGTGGACATTCGGAATGAAGTCAGGGAGTTTACGCTGGCCAAGGGCCAGGCCTGAGGTTGCATGCGTATTGTTATTTTGGAGTGAGGCAGTCCCTTGGTGTACAGGAAATCCATTGTCAGTGTTTGCTCCGCAAAAGACTTGACGCAAAAGCTGTAAGTGAAATAAGCACATACCCTATGGTCAAATCCATCAGTAACATGAGCCTCTGTTACTCTCTGTGTTGAAACTGCTATTTCCCCAAGCAGTGAAAAGACAGCCCTTCTCAAAGTACAGCGGGGAAGGCGGCGTGCACACCTATTTATCTTTCTGTTTCTGAGGAGGGAGTTAGAATTAATGTGGCTGCAACGAATACAGTTGTATAACATGTATCAGTAACTTCTGATATACATTGTGTATCAAACGCATTAACAGAAACTAGGGTAACAACCGCTCTTATGCTTAGAGCACACATTGTAAAGTGTGCAAAGCAGCCAGCAGATTTTTTTCCTTCGCAGCTGAACAGATAGTACTTTAATCTTGCAGGGAAGATGCAATATGGATAGCATCCCAATACTCAGTGTACACTTGTGAAGGCAAAGCTGCAGTGAGTCACGGTTGAACTTGTATGGAGACGATTCAGGCAGGATTTGCTTGCTTTTAATGCATGATGTTTTAGCTGGTGGTGTACCCCCTCAGGATTCTTTGGCTTTAGCAGAGCTACATTCTCTTAGTGTTCCCCAAACGGTAAATCCATAAATTGAAAATGAATATTCAGGACAGCTCTAAGACAAGAGGTAACGCGCCCATCCCATGACAGCTTAAGCTGAAGCCTAAGACCACAAATCACAGGAGAAAGCAGCATCTATAAAGCTTGGTTGCATTTTTTAGAGACAAGTTTTTCTTCAAGATAGGATTTGTTGGTTTGTGTCTTTCCTCAAGTTGCAAATAAGCTGGAAATAAAATTTCCGTACATCCTTCAGTGGTGAATCCACATTTCCCTTGAGTCACAACCAAGCGGAGGTGGTTTCTGAAGGAAAGGACCACGAAACCATAGAGAGCAATACAGGCTTCGGTGTTTTTATAACTTGAATAGTACCAATCTGAGGACATTACTTAAGGATCAACAAAAGTTGATTTGATTTTTCTGATCAGATTTTTCTGAAAAGCTGAGCAGCTTTTCAATTAGAAAGACACTTACTGTGGAATAAGAGCACAGTCGTGTGGAACGCAATCTGTTTCCTTAAGTGGGTGGACACACCTTAAGAGACTCTGATTAGTGCCGGTGTTTGCTGTACCTCTATACAAATTGCACTGGAGTCATGTGAAGCCCAGAGTCCGTTACGATGCGTACAGATTACTGCTGCAGGCCACAGCTGCTAATTGATGAAATGAGGCTGGTATTGGAGAAATGTGCCTGATGTGGCAGTTTCCAGTGGGACAACCAAATATGTCAAACAAGAGAAAAAGGCGGAGACAGTAAACTTGTGTGACTCCTGGATGTGTTCAATGTCATCTGTGCATGTCAGGAGAGGGGCTTGCTTTAAGCTATAAAATTGTTTAAAATGTGAAGAAACTGCAGGTATGCTTACCAGATCTCTTAAATTGATGTAGCGACCCCTGTTCTATTGAGCTGCCTTCTGTTAGCTTTTGCTTTGAACATTATGTCCTTTTCCATAAAAGGAAGATCTGCTTTTTCTTTTGTGGGTGTAATGTGTGGAGGAGAGCAGGAACATCGGGCTTTGCTTGTGATAGAGCATTTTTCTTTCTGATGATATAATTAAGGAAAGAGACTGTGAAAGAAGCTGGGAATGGGTATAAGCTCCAAAATTTATAGACTTTGAAGATCTGCTCAGGATTAGAGAGTTCCCCAGATGCACTTTTATTCAATTCCTTATTTGCTGTCAGCAAAGCTTGTAACAAAGCAGAAACCAAAGTTTTTTTCTGACTATTAGCTGCTTTGGGAACTCATACACCACAGTAACGGGGAGGAAACCGGCATGTCTTTTGGATGAAGCCAGGCTGCTTCAACCTATTTCTAAAAGTTAGAGAGTAACAGCAGGTACCAGATGAGAAATGACTCTCAAACCTCTGTAGAGACACTCTCTTCGGTGTGAGAGGAGGCTGGGATGGTAAAAACTGCCTTTGATTTTTTGGAGCTGATCTCTTAAGCCCCAGAATTGCCCAACCCTTGCAGGAGCAACAGATGGGAAAGCCTATGGAAAAAGCTGGTTTTTGCTGCTCAATGTTAACTCTTTGGCCAGATGGGAAGCTGTTCTCTTCAGATTTTAAGCTCCATTTGAATGGGGATGAAGTGATAAATTGAGGGGAGGACTGGAGGGAATTCTTCTCTTGCTTTTATTTCTTGCATTGAATGTGGAGAATAGAGCACTTACCAATTAGCTTAGCCTGCTTTGCACTTCCTCTGCTCAGCAGACTCTTGGCTTACAGCAGGGCTGGGCACCATCTAGCGCAGTATTTTCAAGAATATTTGACTTGAGCTTTCCTCTGCTGAAATCTCATTAGCTTCAGTGGGAGCAGTTAAATCATTCGATGCCATTTGAATGTCCCACCTTTCACGCGTATGAAGTATTGTCTTCCTGAGACTGCCTCAGCCTCAGTCTGCTCATGAACTTCAGTCCTTTTGCTTCGGTCCACAGGCCGAGTCAAACCATAACCCCAATAAAAGAGATCTGTCATCATCTACTGGGGATTTTCTTTTGAAAATTTGAGATCAAATGGACTGGAAGAAAGGATCTAATTTTTAAATTACTTTGATGCCAGTCTTACATACAATTTGGTGCGTATTGCAGACAACTCCACTGGTTTCATGAGTGCCAGAGAGATCATAACAGAGTCAGTAAGAACGAAAGCTGGACTTGCTGGCTACTTGGTGTAAGTGCACAGCAATAGGGTTCTGGAGATCTGTGTTACTGAAAGCAGGTTTGTGGTCTGCTCTTTCTAAGGTTTTCTGTTTCTTACTTTTCTCTCCTTTTCTTTTCTCTTTTTAGGGTACCGGCTACCTAAAAGTGATCCCATTTCATAGTAAATTTTCTCCAAGTATGAAGATAGTTAAGTGACACCCCACTTGCTAAGTGACTAATATCTTTGACTATTTGTGATTGTTCCATGTGCCAAAAGTTTCAAGGGTGATGTAACTTTCTAGCTGCGGTCCATTAAAATCTGTCAAGTAATTAAAGTTTGATGGTTAAAGTGAGCCCAAGGAATGAAGCAGAACAATGTTTCAAAACGATCGCTTTTTTTCATCCCCCCCCGCCTCCTGAGGGCCTGTGATTCGTTTTGCTTTTTATTTTGTGCAGACCTGCAGCCTGTTACCTACTGCGAGCCAGCTTTCTGGTGCTCAATATCCTACTATGAACTCAACCAGCGAGTGGGAGAGACTTTCCATGCCTCTCAGCCTTCTATGACCGTGGATGGTTTCACTGACCCATCTAATTCTGAACGCTTCTGCCTTGGTTTACTGTCTAACGTGAACAGAAATGCAGCAGTGGAACTCACAAGACGACACATTGGTAATTTCTATTTCCTTGTTTTAGACAGTGTCTTTCAAGGTGGAAGGTGGAGACCTGCATGTAAAGCTTTTTATTTACCTAATCGGCATGCAGCTTGGTCAGTTTTAGAACGCTGCGATGTTTGAATATCCATGGTGTTTTAGCAGGCTAATCTTCCATAAAGGAACACTAATTGTATTTTTTCATAAAATATAATTAAAAAATGCACTGAGGAACACCAAAACTGCATGTAATAGAGAGAGACAGAATTTAAACTTTTACACGCACTCTTCTGAACTATATTTGGATGGATGTTAGTGATAATCCTGTGTATTCCTGATCCCTTCTGCACTGTGTTATTTTCTGACTGTTCTTTTATAAATGGAAGCTTAGTTCCTTGATTTTCATCTCAATTTCCACTTTTCCTGCTTATACTGCAAGGTAACATTCAATTTTGTTTTCAGTTAAACTTGCGCTAAATAGAATATCCCAGATTTATGCAGTTTTAATAAAAGGCAAATTGCTTATACTTTGCTGTGTTTTCTGCTGACTTCTATCAAAAATGAACCTGCTTTTTGTCCTGATTTTGCTCCCCTTTATACCCTTTCCTGAGCAGTAAACTTCATACAGGAGGATCTTTCCTTACTTGTTTTTAATATGATTTCTAGCACCAAAAAAACACCAACCCCCAAAAAACCATCAAGATTCAGAAATCAGTCTTTAAATTCAGTAGGCTCCTTATGCTCTATGGAAGAATGAAAGCAAGATATTCAAATAGAAATGTAAGACCACAGCAAATGTTTATTTGAGCAACAAAGACTTATTCCTGAAATTTGTTTCTTTATTAACTGAGATTTTAATAATTTGTGTGAACTCCTATGGGAAATGTATGTTTGTCCTTGTATACAATGTAATCTCAGGCAAAAGGCAATGATTTGAAAACGTTGTATAATTTAATTCCAAATCACTAAGTAAATAAACGAACAGTTGTATCCAGCTGCGCTGACTTTCAGAAAAGGTTGAAAACCGTATGTTAACTGATAGCACATTCATATGGAAAATATCAGAGACATGTATGTTTGGAGTAAGCAGGCTGTGAGGTGGTAAGTTTATGCAGTCCAGGCTGTGATTGACAATGGGGCTGGAGAGTGCAATTCTGACTTTATAAATTGGTCTTTCTGCCTTGCTCAGCTTAACTGGCTCACAGAGCAAATTTATTGCTCCCTGATGGGATTACCCAGTGGCCAAAAGAGGTGGTCTTCATTTTCTGTCGTTCATAGTTTAGCTGCTTTTTGAGAGCTGTCTCATGCAGAGGTTGTCTACGTCTCTACCAGCTCTTGCAGATTTTGCAGATGATTGTTCTAAGCTAAACCAAAACTGTGCCATGTGTTTCCTAGGAAGAGGAGTAAGACTCTACTACATTGGCGGTGAGGTGTTTGCCGAGTGCCTTAGTGACAGTGCCATTTTTGTCCAGTCTCCCAACTGCAACCAACGCTACGGCTGGCACCCAGCAACAGTTTGCAAGATTCCACCAGGTAAGGAAGTATGCCTTATCTGTGATCCTGCACAGGCTTCACCTTTTGCAAACGGGGACTTGCTATGGAAAGCGAGCTCTTTGTCAAGGTAGGCATGGATTTGCTGACCTCCGTTCTTAATAATAATCAGAAACTTGAACCCTATTATAAGCAACTTGACAACTTGAGCAGGGCATTTTTTTATAGCATATAGGATGAAGGTACTGATAAAAGAAGCTACTGTGTATGCTCCAAAAATTGTCTGCACTACATTCATACAAGTAGGAAGAAACAGTACTTAAGTATCTAAGCAGAACTAAGAGCAGAATCTGCCACTTTTTCGGTGCCGTGTTTTATCAGTCCATTATGGTATTGTAATTATCTGATAGTCATGTTTATAATTTTGTTTGTACCTTTGAGTAAAAGAATATAATGTAAGAAATTTTTCTTAATTTAGATTCACCCATAATAGACTTAAATTGTTACTTTTTTCTGTTCTGCAATAAAACTTCCCCACCACCACCTTTGTGAATTAGTTTTATTCTAGGGAAATCGCATTTGCAGGCACCTTGTTGTTCTGGTTACAGCAAACGTATGTCTAAAGTATGCTGAAAGATTACAAGAGAATTTATTGAATCTATCTAGGAAGAAAATACTTTTTTGTAAGATACATGCAAAAGAGCTAGGATGAGAGGACGCCATTCAAAAGGGAATTTAGTTATTTAGCTCGGCTCACAAAAGCTAATTTTTTTACAGTTAAAAGTATGTAGATATTTAAAAAACAAACTTTTTTGTTTACAAATATTTGAATAAAGATTGTCTTTCTTTTGAGAAGAGATCCATACACTGCAAGCTCTGGCCCATCTTAATGGGTTTCCTTTCTCAGATGCTTAGGACGCAGCTGCCAGTGTTGCAAACATGACTTAACTCTCCAGCCACATCACAAGAGTCCACCCCGGCTGGAGTCAACATCTGAAGACATAAACAACCCACATTTCCGCTGTAGATTCATCTAAGGCGCATTTTTGGACTCCAGCTTTCCCCACTTTTGCCACAGTCTTTGGCAGCCTTCTCAGCCTCATCTTCAGATCTTTGCTGGGTTTGAAGCAGTTTCTTCATTCCCTTGTTGACAAGATCAAGTCCTACCCACTCCTCCCAGGCACAGTCGCGGAGAGACCTGTTCCCATCCAGTCCTGAAGTCTGAACAGCTTGGCAGTCTGATCCTGATCAAGTTTTTTGCTTTCCTTGTGATAGTTCTTTCTCTGTGCTCAGCCTGGCCCTGATGCTCTTACTCTTCTTATTTCCCCCCCTTAGACGGCGATATGCTTCCCTTCAAACTCTGCAAGATACATGGCTCTTGGGCTGTGCTCTTTTATGGTCACAAAAATGGGCAGTTGTTTCTGCAGCTGCTGAGCTGTTGCATGCGGTTACGCTTTGCTATATGCAGTTCGACCCAAAACAGATGACAGTATGAGTCCAGCCCAAGAGAGTAGGCTCAGAAAGTGATTTTAGAAAAATACAATTCATCACAGTCCAAATGGTTGTTTTTCAGACTTGGCTCATATGTAATCCCAAATGAGCATTAGTTGTGTGCCAAGTTTCAGAGTTTAACTTGTTTCTGGTTATCTGGGAGAAAGCAGGCACAGCAACACTTTTTTTGAGAGTTGTGTATTTAGTTAGTTAGTTAAACTATGAAGGATGTTGTTATATTTCACCTTTATCACCTAAAAACAGTTGAATAAATTGTTCCCAGTCTTTCAGCTGGGACTAACCTAAGTTGGGGAAAAACTCCAGTTTTAAAGGAAAATTCTTTGGCGCATGATAGTTACGTTTAAGAGACGATTATAGCAGAAGCAGCTCTGCTACCAGCCTTTTTAACCCTGATAACTGGTTTCTGGCTTGCCAGAGCGGTTTCACTTCAGAACTTCTCCATTACTTCTGCTGACGGACACCATGTAAATCCAACACCAGTGAGTTCCTATTTTTAGCCTGTGCATTCCTTTCTTTCAGGCCCCGTAGCAATTGCCATTGTTAAGTGTTATGTTCATCGTTAGGCTTTTAAATTACAGTATGAGGGAAATGATTGTAAAGGAGATAGGAGGAGGTTCCATGTGAGTATCCAAGTCTGGTCTCGTAGATCACAATCTGCTGTGTGGGCACTAGCATCCATCGTTCTGTCTTGTAACATGGTTTTCTTCCTTTTCAGTATATGAGCTGTGGAAATGTGGCACCCTTGATTCCTTTTCTGAAATGCTGGGTTTAAACAATCTGTGTATATTGTTCAAGCAGCACTGAGTTTCTTTCCATCCTCAGAAAGAAATGGATTTCTTAATCTCGTTAAGCTAATGCCTTGTTCTTGTCATGTTCTTTTTTCACAGGATGTAACTTGAAGATTTTTAACAACCAGGAATTCGCCGCTCTCTTGGCTCAGTCTGTAAATCAGGGCTTCGAAGCTGTGTATCAGCTGACCAGAATGTGCACAATTCGCATGAGCTTTGTCAAGGGATGGGGAGCAGAATACAGGTCAGGCCTTTCGAATGAAACTTTGCGGTATGCTTGTGCTTGCCATTGCCACTCCGGTCTTTCACAGCCTCGGATAGTGTTCTGCAAAGCTGCTTTACTCAGCTTTTAAGATGGGGGGAATTAGCACAGTGTCTCTTTAGTAATGCAGGTAGGTTGTAGTTGTTGAGAATGTGTCGATCTCGTCTCTTGTTTTTCCCGCCCTACTTGTGTAAAACATACATCATGTGATATACATGGAAGACGATGTGCATTTGGTCACAGCATTGTATGAACCAAGAGCTTTACCTGAAGCACAGTAGATACGTCCAGATGGCCTGTGTGGGAACAATTACTTTTTTTTTTTTCCTTAAAATTAGATGTATATTTGATAGTTTGAGTGTCTTTATGACTACACTGTTATCAGGATATGATCAGTGTGAGTGCTTCCTAATAGATATGGGTTATGATGCTTCTTTTATCAGGGACTAATGGGATTAAAATAAAAGCACATCAGCTTGAAAATTTACATTTGGAAGAACTGTTAGAGTTGCTGCAAAATTATACTTAAATCTCCTCATCCTTTCCTTAGTGCTTGTCATAGGGCAGTTGCTTAAATGTGACCAGAAGGAGTGGGAGAAACAGGGTTACTATTTTTCCCACTGAATATTGAAGATAAAAAAGGAGATGCAGTAGGGCCTGGTGTTTGGAATCAATGATATGGTTGTTCTGTCAACATGGGGACAATAGTGACAGTGTGAGGGATGGAGTACGCCATAGCTTGTGTTGCTGTCGCTCCGCTGCATTACCAAGCAA
This sequence comes from Calonectris borealis, assembly GCF_964195595.1. Lineage (NCBI taxonomy): Eukaryota > Metazoa > Chordata > Aves > Procellariiformes > Procellariidae > Calonectris > Calonectris borealis. Next base: position 2,258,436 of record NC_134322.1, on the reverse strand, counting down.
ATGTCCCAAAGTAGCAAAGGGAGTGAAAATCAGTGTTTAATAGTACAAGTAGGGGAGACGAAATTCATTGGAAAATGAATGTCGTTTTATGAGAGAGAAAGCTGGCAAGGATTTAAGCCAAATGTGATTTTGAAATACTTACTTAACTGTGTACCCTTTAAATCTGTGGCCTTATTTGAAAATCTGGGGGCAGTCCCTGCCTTCCGGAGCAGCGAGGCTGTCTGCCGATGCTCCCCTTGCACAGCTGCCTGCAGCAGACGGGGGAGATGCCATAGTATCAGCTGGAGCCTGGGCCCTGCACATTACTCTCCCACTTTCTTCATTTCTCCAGATGTTTGGAGTCCATTTTGTTTTGAAATTGTCCTGCACCCGGGCCAGAGCATTTCAGCCCTGGCTCGCAGCCATGGCTCATAATGAAATCCAGATGAGCATGACTTACGGAAAGTCAACTATCTCATTAGAGTATTGTAGTCAGTGAAACCCTACGCTCAGGCTGACCGCGCCGAAGCTGCTCTCTTGCTCCTTCATTTCCGTGCCACAAAATACTACATCTGATTGCCTTTGTCAGAGCACGTTTATTTGTTGAACTGATTCATATATGAAAACGTTACTGAGGGAGCCGCATCCAGAGCGCTGTTCCAGTGATTTCTAGTTTAGCTGCTTAGCCTTTTGAGCAGACTAATTCGTGGGGTGTTTAGTGCTCTTGTGTGCCAGGGATTTGGTGGCAGGAAGGGGGGAGAAGCCAACTGCATAAGCAGTCTGTGATGCAGAGGTTCTCCTCTGTCCAGAGAGAACCCAGTGGATCAAGCTGAAGGCATGGAGAGTTTTGAGGGTTTGCCTTTCTGAAAGCTTGGAGCCAGCGTGTTGGTCGTCTAGGTGGGGAGGCAGAATGAAGTTTGCCATGATAGATTTGCAGAGGGCAGAAGTGTGGCAGCCCCACGGGTAGTGGGTTTCTGTACAGTGTCGCCGGGACAGTTGTTGGACTGCTCGGCGTAAAGGCTGGTTTCAGGCAGCAAAGGGGAATGCTCTGTGTTAAGTTCAGGGAGACTGGTTTTTCCTGCGACCTGAGAGGTTTGTATGCTTCACTGAAGCCGACAGAGCGAGAGGTGCTCTGCTTTCCCTGTCCTGCAGTCCTCCTGCCCAAACAGCTCACCCTTTAACGCAAAACACTTGCCATTAAGTCGCTGTATAGGACAAGCCCTGCCCATACACCCACTCTTGGGGCATCGCCTGGCCTGCCAGCTCCGGTCAGCCTCGTCTGAGCTGGGAATGGGTGAGGTGCCTTCAGGGAGCTGCTTCCATTTTCAGTTCACAGGATGAGAGATACAGAGGCATCAACAGAAAGGGCTACAGCCCTTGGCCAAAGCCTTGCAGAGCCGTACCCCAGAGCCCCGCTCCTCTGCCCTGCCGTGAAGGGGCAGGGATGGGGGTGGGAGCGCAGGGCAGCCCCACAAAGCAGAGGGTCCCCTTTTCAGCAGCGCTGATTCCCTGGGCCCCACAGACTTCGGCTTCTCCCTCCCGCAAACAGATTCCAAGGACAGCTTCTGTGGGGAATGAGGGTGTAAAACAAGGCTGTTTCCAGGCTATTTCCTTCTCTTCGTAATCCTCCTCCTCCACAGCAGCTGTCCCTGCTCTCTGCCTGGAACAAGACTTAGGCTACCCCTTGGCAGAGGAGGGAGAGCCCCTTGCCCTGTGCCTTGGCCTCCCTTCCCTTCCTTTCCTCCCCATCTCTTCCTGCTTTACCATCTGGAGACACTCCATGGGGTCTGGCCTCAGGGAGAGTAAGAGAGGCAGGTAGGAGAGGGGGAAGGTGGCAGGGGAAAGTAAAAGCACGGTGTGCGCTGACCCAGCAAGGCATCCCCCTCTACTCTCTGGCCACAGCCGCCAACTCTTGAGGGATTTTAAAACACATGGTTCAATACCATGTGTCTGCTGTTCAGATACCCTGCACCATTTCTGCTGCTTTTGAGGCAGCTGATCAAATGCGAATCTGATGGAGTGCCCCATACACAGCATGTGTAGTGTAGGGTTCAAAGCGCATCCTCCCGAGCTGTGCAAAAAGGATGCTCTGGCAGCTCTGGCCGCACAAGGGAGAGGGCTCCGCGGGGCTGCAGAAGGGAGTCTGAATGGCTGAGTGGTGATCTCTCTCCGTCACTTCCATGTTCTGCTAAAACCTAAGGATATGGTAAAAGGAGGATATCCTTGTCTTAGAGAAATTTAACGTATTTGGTATACTGCTTACGTTGTTACCTGATTAGGAGAGGCAAGGTCTACAAAATAAAACTGAAGAATTCTGCTTAGATAAACACCTTCCTTTCTCTTCAGGGAATCAGATGCTGCCAGTTTTCAATAGTAAATAGGTTACATGGTGAGTTGCTCCTTTGGGATCATAAGAAATGTAAAGAGCAAAGGTAGAGTTTTTAAAAGAAGTTGGCAGCATAGGCCAAAAGCGTGTTATAGAGGAGAGACATTCCTTTGGCCCCACACGGAAGACTATTGTCTAAGCAGGAAAGAATGCTTCAGTAGCTGTAAAACCTTTTCACATTCGTAAAGTTTTGTAAGTCACATTTATTTTCTTTTTTTTCTTCTCTCCCCCCCAACCCCTTCTTTCTTGTAGGCGGCAGACTGTGACCAGTACTCCCTGCTGGATTGAACTGCATCTTAATGGTCCTTTGCAGTGGCTGGACAAGGTCCTTACACAAATGGGCTCCCCAAGTATTCGTTGTTCCAGTGTCTCCTAAGGAAACATCTCCTGGGGTGGGCGGGGGGCACAAAGACTCTGGAAAATGGAATTGGCTTAACCCTTAGCAAAATGCATACTGCATAGCAAACAAATTCCCAGTTATTGAAGTGATAAGAAAAAAAATCTGCTTTAAAAAAAAAAAAGGTGGGTTTTCTTTGTTTTGTTTTGCTTTTTAAACTAAATACCCATTTAAGCCACTTCCACTGAAACTGTTAGCACTTTGGTTACGACGCTATGGGCCATTGCAGTTAGAATTTGAAGCTGAAGTTTATCATGATAAAAAACTGGACTTTGTTTCAGCGGAGAGAAGCCAGTGCTCTGCCTCCAGCCGTGTCGTGCCTGTCTGGCCGCTCGCTCCGTGCTGTTGTGAGCACGCAGGAGCCACTGGCGGCTCGGAGGAAACTTTCCATTTGCCTCACACGACTCCAGGCTCGTGTCACGCAGCACCTCTGAAAAGCCAGATACCGTGGGACTTTGGGATGACTCTTGCTCATGCATTCCTGTCTCCATCCACCTGATCCACACCTGTCCTCCCTGGGATTGCAGCAGTAGGGGGAAAAGGAAGCGTTTAAAGCACACACAAGAACTAATTCCCCCAGTAATGTTCCCAAAAGGAATGGATTTCCCACGCTGGACTACTAACAAGGAGGCAGAGCCTTGCTTCATGCCTGAGGGATGCAGCTGATACCCTGATGGTCTCAGGCCGGATTGACATGAAGCAAAAGGCCAAACTTAAGGCTCCTTCTGATACTGCTGCAGCGACTTTTGACTTGAGCTGCTCACAGACAGACATTTGTCATGTGGGGAGCTCTGGCTGGATAAGTTAAACCTTCGTTATTGTGCAGTCTATTTGCATTAACTACAGAAAGTTTGTATTCTATTTTCTTGGTATGTTGAATGGTATCTGCCACTTCTGAAGTCTTAGGGGCTTAGTGAATTCAGTGTCCAGGTCTGCTCTAGTGATAGAAGTGAACAGGCCCATGCTGCCATTTTCAGAATATGCAATTTAATAGGTTATCCCATGCTGTCACATGTGACTGCGCATGAACCAGGACATTTCAGACACACAAAACCCTCTGTTTAAAACTTATTTCAGCTGATTAAAATGCTCTGAGATGTGTTTTTGCCTGGAGAAATTGGGAGAGTGTGTATTTACTTGTATTATAAAATGTTCATTTTAAACATACATGCTCCAGACTGTTCAATATTTTTTTCCCTGCAGCAATTGTCATGGCAAACAACTTCCACAATTGGAAAAAACCCTTAGCACTTGTTTTTATGGTTCAAATTTGCCAAATAAGTCTCATAACTTTGTCAGCGCTATCCAATTATCTGTTTCTTTATATCTGCATTGAATATCATACGCATTTGTGCCAAAATATTAGAAGGGGGAGGGGAGAAAGTGATAATCAGTTTCCTCTGGAAATCTTTTCTTTTTTTTTTTCATATACGAAAGACAAACACACAAGCTAGGCCTGGCTCTGGGAAGGACAGACTCGGATGGACTTTGCAATGGTTTGTGCTAAGGCTTTAGTCCTGCAAACTTTTGTGCTCCCAGATGCGAACGCGAGCGGCCCCACCGAGTTCAGTGGAAGTTTTCCTGCGTGCCGGGTTGAGCTCCAGAGCACCTGGTCCCATAATGGGGTACCGACTTGTAATAGCATTTCAGACACTTACCAGGAATTTCCATGCACCTGCCTATTTGCAGAGAGGCTTTTCCGATGTGCTTGTTCCTTTGAGACCACTCTGTTTATCAACCCCACCACTCGGTTTGCAAAAAACCACCACTTTTGGTACCTGAGGCATGGGCAAGACAGGGTCCGAGGCGCCCTTTGTTCAGTGGACACAGGAACAGATGATCCGAAAGGCTCGTTGCTGGTGTTTGTTTTACCAGGCAAATGAAAGGATGCTTTAGAGGAGAGTTTTCTTCCAGAAACAAGAAATGACTTTTTGTATATGAAATTTAAATTCTGAGGAAGACTTTCAGTGGTGGTTGTGCTCCTGAATGATACAGGCACTTTTGAATATCCTCTTGCAGAATTTTGACTGGAGCTTTCACTGTGCAACACGGCTTGTATCATAGTGCTGGAGGTTTTCTAGGATTTTTAATTTTTTTTTTTTAGTTTTTGCAATGTGTCTGATTTTAGTTAAATCTCTGATTGCATGGACTTGTGCAATAAGAGCATCTGTATAAAATAGTATTTTCTAGGCACTTAAAAAGTAGGTCTGTCTGTCGTTGTGGGTTGATTTGGCATATACTTTCAGAAACAGGTTTCTAACATAGTTGCAAACAAAAATTTATCCTGACTTTCGTGGAAGTATTTGACTTGCTGTTTTAGTAAGAGAGGGGAAAAAATCTGCTATGTAAAATGGCCCCAGGTTTCCTCCCTGCGTGTCTTTAAGTCATATTTGCTTATTTTAGCGAACAAACTGTTTTCATTGTCCACATAATCGTGGAGGAAGTCGGACTCTGTGGTGCCTTGTGCATTAGCAACAAAAATGACATCTTAAATTCCAGTGTCAGAGAGTTCATCACACGTGACGGTGTGTGCAGGGACCCGGCCTGACCCAGAGGCTAGAAGCTGGAATAAACCCTGACTTTAATATGAAGTTTGCACACAGAATCGCCTCCCTCAGCCAAACTAAGAATTGGACCTGGATTTCCGCTAGGAACCAGATTTATATCTTCTGCTTGAGAAAGGATAATTCATTGCTAACCGTTATTAATAGATGCCTTTTGAAAACCAGGATTCAGATGATGCATAAAAACTTCAGTTAATCTCACCTCATCATCCCTTAAGTAAAATGACTTCAAATGGAAAATGTAAGCTGGTCTAGCAGTACAGTTAGATAAAATTGAGACAATTATCTCCACTAAAGTATTAATTTCCTCTCCTCCCCTTTGTTTGCCTTCTCACTAATTCATAAAAGCTTTATGGTTTCTAAAGTTACCTTATAAAGTCAAATGGAAAGTCCTGTACCATGCAACAAATGAAAAGATAAAGGTTGGGGAAGGGGTGTGATCCAAGGGACGTTACGGCTGAGTTTCCTTTTATGTTGCACAGTTGACGTGGATCGTGCAGATGAAAGCTAATTCCCCCCTCAGATCTGAAACGTGCTTCATCATGCCATTCATGTGGACACTAACGAAAGGGAAGAGGTAGCACTCGGCTGTAGATTACTGTAGGCAGCCGTGCCCCAGAGGTGCACGTGGCTTCTTCTTGGTTTTACGTTTTTCTAAAACTTTAGTAGCTTTGATATGTAGCACAAATGTATGCAATCGACCATGCCCTAGCTTAGATTACACATCTGTACTGGAATATCCTCTCATTTAATGGTAGTCTTGGCTAGTCTTACCAGGATTTCATACATTTTTGTTACTAGTAGAGAGTCACTAGCAGGAACTTTGACTCTTTTTAATTGGTGTAGCCATACACAAGGGCCTGGCTGCTGGCAGATGATATTGATGGCCTTGTGGTTTTAAATGACTGTGGTGATTTTTTTTTTTATTATTATTAATGTATTGAACTGAATTGCAGTTTGTATTTTGTGTTAAGCTTGTCTTAGAAGTAATCCAGTGCTGTCCATTTGATTTAATCGCCAGGAATCAGCATGCGTATGTACAAAGATGGAGAAATCTGATCATAATAAATTTCCCCAAAGCTCTGGCTACCCATATACGCCATGAAAAGGCTGGGGGTAGCCTTTGAGGAAGAGTTAAACAAATTAGTTTCCTCTCCCCTTAAGGATCAGCATAGTTTGAACCATGCAGAGGGCTCCTTTGCAGGGTGAAGACTATTCAGGACTCCATCTCAAGCAGCAAGTATTGACATCCCTGCCTTGTGCTACTTACTAACCGGAAAAGCACAAGCAGCACGAAGAACACAGCTCAGTGAAGGACTTCAGCCATATCACAAAACATCTGTGAGCTTTCCTAGTTCTCTAAGGTACTGGATAGGTAGGAGGAATGGAATTTCACAGATCAGCTGGTAAGCTAGAATGAGAAATAATTAGTCACTATATAGTAGCTGATGGAGCGTTATGGTTAAAAAATTCAGTATATGTTTTTTATTATGTACATGCTTTTGTATTTATGTTGTCTTTCTTGAATATTCAGATGAATCAAATATTTAATTTTTAACAGAAAGGGCAATTAAGGACTCAGAGTATTCAATCTTTCATATGCTCCTTTCTGATGATTGCTAGAAATCAGGCAGTCACTGATCTGAGAACAGGAGACTCGCCTCAGAACTGAGCATCAAACCTGGCAAATAAAACGGAACAAGGACTTCTCCAGCAGGAGCCTGTGCCTGAGTTGCTGTTTTATCTTTTAGCAACAAGTCAGGTTCCCAGATGGGCCCTTGAATTGTGCTCTTCAGATTTATGAGGCTTCAAAAAGGAAATAACGTCTTACTCCATAAATGTTTTGGTTCATCTTACGTTTCCTCCAGTACGTGGATACTGGAGGAGTCTGCACCAGTCTCTGCTGCTGAGACGCATCTAGTTCACTCTCCCAATGGAGGCAGCCTACTTCCGTCACGCTAGATTGAACTATTCCCCCTTTGATAGATATGTATGAGCATGTTTGCATTAGTGTTTAGACTTTCTTAACCTGAGATTGTATGTTAATGACTGGTGATGTCACCTACATGCTTTAGCTTGTTAAGCATTATTCACCTATTTTGTTACTAAAGGCCTGTACTATGTATGCCCTCTTATTTCATATGTGAAACTGTAAGTTCTATTTTTTGACATTTTAATAAACTTTGATTTGAAAACTGAGGCTCACGAGAAAATAAGGATATTGTAAAAATGTATTTAAGGACACAAACCGAAAGCATCTGGAGTTTTGAAACCACAGATAATTCGGAGACAGCAGCATCTCTCGGTGCGTATAATGAAGGCTGTTCCCAGTAATTCGCCCGAGATCTCAGTTACAGGTAAGATCTTCATTCTTTTTACAGTGTGGACAGTTTTGTTCAAGAATTTAAAGCCAGATATAAAAAATAATGTAAAAATTGCAACTTGTTCTTTTAACTGACGGGATTCAAAGGTGAGTGGAAGTGGCTCAGAGGATTCATTGTAGAACTGCTGGAAAAGTCAGACGTAGCTGAACATTCACTCTTGCCCGGTATACTAAACTGCAGCTGTATTTTCACCTTACGGCTGTGAATTGGGAAACTCCGTTATGAGAAGTGTGGGAGCTGCAGTGGAGTATTTACTGCTTTGTCCTCAGTGTCTTGTCTTGAGGCAGACCCTAAATTACCCCTGGTGTCTCTGTGTTAAGGAGTTGTCTCTTTTTTAAGTCCCGTGCTGAAGTCGTGGGTTTGGCCACTCAGTTGGTCGCTCCCGCAGAACAGAGGAAGGCTGGCGCATGGGGATAAGCGTGGTCCGGTCCGTAGTGCATTGGGGATAAGGTGTTAACGCTCTTGGAACGGCACGCGTTGTGGGCCAGCTCAGCAGCCCTAATCCAATCAATGTGTTACCTTTCTGGAAAACACGGCTCCTCTCAGACCTGGTTTAAAAGTGCCCCAACTGTTTCACCAAGTCAGAGAAATGATGGTTGGAAGAGACTGCTGGAGGTCTCCAGTCCAGCCTCGTGCTTGATCCAAGGCTGTTGCCAACACTAGATCAGGTCAGCTGGGCTTGTGTCCAGATAAATCTTGAAGAAAAATCTTAAAAGGACAGAGATTCTACCCACCTCCTCCCCGGGTAAGCTGTTCCATGGCTGCATTATGTTCCTAGTGGAAAAGTTTTCCCGTCTTAATCTCCCAGGCTATATTTTTGGCTATGACTCCTTGTTACAATAAGTTTCTTGAGTCTGTGGTCTCTCTTTGCAGCGATGACGCTGCTGCTCCCTGCCACTCGAGGCAATTGCTGTCATCAGAAATTAAACAGTAGCCGAGCTTGAGCGGTGGCAGCCGCTGAGTGGAGCGAGTCCTTCGCGCCCACCCCGGTCAGCTGTAGAGAGCTGGATGCCGTGGACACGTCCCTGCTGCTGTTGTCCTTACTGGGACTGCGCCTAGAGCCGGCTCCGGGCCGTGACATGTCCAGCGAAGCAGCGGTTTCCGTAGAAGGCAGGTAGCCAGGGCAGGTCCCGTACCGGGGGGAAAAAAAATACGTATACGCTGGCATTCGGCTGGCCTCAGGGAGGGCATTCTCCAAATAGCATTACCAAGCCAAGGCACACTATGATCTAATTCTGTGAACTCCTAACGTTCCTCCTAGGGTTTCACTGAAATTCAGAATTTTTTTTGTTGTTTTTCCTGACAGAGGATTTACGAGAATACTTTTTCCACTCAGTTTTCCAACAATGTGGTAATAAAAGGGTCTCGTCCAGGTTTTGTACTGGGGTTGCCAAGACTCAAGTGTGATGCAGTAAATCAGCTCTGAGCTGCGAGTTCTGCTGTCACCTGAACGTATCATGGATTTCAGGATCACAACCTTCTCATCTGCACTGAAAAGGGGAAGCTGAAGCAAAATACAGGTTTGATAACAAATGAAAAAATCTCAAAGCCATAGCCAAAAAACAAAGACAAGTGAATCGACATTCCGTGGAGGTTCCAGTTCAGGCAGAAGCTGGGGAACAAGCGGTTGGTCTGCTCTGGCAGGAGAGTCCTCTTGCAAGTGTCGTCCTCGACCTTCACCCGGAGTGCAGCCTGGCGGGTACAGCCACGCGCGAGCCAGAGCAGAACTGGGAACGCCCTGCCAGCCACGGGTTACGCAGAAAGCGGGGGAGCGGGGGTCTCTGGTTTTACACTTGCGATGGGTGGTTCTGCGCTGAGGTTTCGTCCCCGGCTCTGCGCTTGCTCCTGGCTCAAGGGAGAGGCTTCTCCTCCCCGGGCTCTGCTGGAAGCTCCCTTGCATCAGGCGGTTGCCTGAGGCCGGCTGCACGGGAGGGAGGGAAGAAGGGGAAAGCAGCGACAGCGAGCCTCACCGGGGCTGGGAACCAGAGTCTAACACCACAGCACCCACCTTATAAAGGATATAAACCTTCTTCTTTTATTTATTTTGCTATAATCTACTAATTGTGGGTGTTTAGGACAAAGTTTCCACAAGTCCAAAACACTATTGGAGTAATCCACTTTTGTTTGAGATACACATTACTGTTATTGTATGCAAGTAACATTTTCTCCTTTTAATAATTAATTGAACGCAACATTTCTGTAACTTTAGTGGGAGCTGGAAGTTCACTAGCAAACAGTGGCATACGTGGAGTTTGTCAGTTTAATTCTGTACTCGATTTACTTACAATGACCTAGCAACTAGTTTAATCACAAAAAGAAATGCAAACTGAACTGGCTACTTGGCCTCAGAAGCCTTACGGACTGTTCCGAATCGGTAACAAAATCAATACCAGACCGCGTAACAAAAGCGTCTGTTCTCAAGTCAGGAGGGCAGGGGTATTGCAGTGAAAAGCCTTCTAAGCCCAGGAGAACTACAGCATGTTTTGGCTGTATTTCAGGATGGATTAGTAAAACTACCAAACCTGAAGCAAAAGAAGACTGAGCCATGTTTGTAACAGATACAGAGTCGTAGCTGACTACGGAACGTTCCTCTACGGCCCCCAAACTCTTAACTTCTGCAAATGCTCCTTTGGACAAGAAAGTGCCACTGTCCAAGCGAAAGCTGGTGGAGAGGTAGAGAGGAGTCAACTCCTCCTCTCTGCGTGTGGAGAACAGACCTTCCAACAGAGCAGCTAGTCTGCTGCTTTTGGGGGAGGGAGGTTACTTTCAGAGCGTAGAGATAAAATCTGTCTGAAACGCTCTACGCCAGACCTAAGGCCACTGGGTTAAACCAACAGCAGTGGGCTGCAAACGGCGCGGGGAGAGTCGGGCGTTCTGCAAACCTTCCCCGGAGCGCAGCCCGTGCCACCGCGTCGCTCCTGAGGCTCTTCCTTGACGACGGTGCGTGTGCTCGTAAGGTCAACAGCTGCCTCCAGCGTGGAGCAATAGGAAGACGATGTTTCAGTACCGTCTGATTTCTTCACCGCCTTCCACACGCTCCGCTTCTGTTCTTCATTACATCCCCCGCTCAGTTACTCTCTTGCCACCAGCCACTCATGTGGCCGCTGGGGACCCCCAGGGAAAACTAACTACCGGCAGTCAAACAGGAAACGCGTAGACTGACGGAGCCTTCAAAGCTTCTCGCTACAGCGTGTTTTCATGAGATTCAGTGATCGTTGTGTCACAGCCAACACTGGAACTGCAATTTCTTCAGTTCTGTTTAGTTTAAAGGTCTTCCGCAGCCTTTGGAGTGGTTGCTGGAACCCTTTTTGATGCTCTTTGCTAACACAGACGCAGTCATTTTCCTTTCAGCTTTCTTGCAAAGACCACAGCCAGAAACCGATGCTTCTCATTTTCACTGAAGCATCGTCATGTTTTCCCTCAGAATTGTGTCTTAAAATTCATTTACGGTATATCTAGATTCTCTTGTGACCATCTTTACCCAGGAAAAGCCGCTACATCTAGCCACAGTGCATTAACTTAACTGCAGAGCTGTTCCAGAGCGGAGCCGGGTCAGCACTGGAGTACCAGCACCAGGGAAAGCTAACAACTTCAAAGCTGTTATAAAGACTTAAAACCAAGCTGGGAATTCTTTTGTTGTTGCTAAACAATGCCGTGGCATACAAAGAGAAACTAAGTAAAAGACACAAGTTTCGGGTTTGCTTTTCCACAAATGCCCCTTTTAGTCATTTCTGTAACATCTATTTTGTAAAGAAATTCTGTAGCCAAAAACAAAGCCTCTCTTCAGAAAATAACAATCCACAAAACAAGAAACAAGCTGCCAGCAAAGTACACTTTGATTTAAAAATACAATACAATACTCTTTAAAGGTCATTGAAACCATTTCCTAGTATCTCCTAGCCACGCTTCCTACCTTGAGGAATTGCGCTTTTTTAAAGCACAGGCTGCATCTACAAACAAGACACGCATCTTCCACAAAAACACGTTTGAAAGAGTTCTTGGTGTGTTAGTAAGATCTGCACCAAGATGCTTCCTGTGCAAGTGTTTTGCCAGTCCGAGGCAGAAGCAGCCCGGACGCCTTCCCTGCGGGACGGTGGCTATCGGGCCGAACGCCTACTGCACCAGACTCCTTGTCCTGCTCAAATCACGCTTGCTTGCCCAGTCAATGCTTGCTCTGCGCTTTCAAAGACTTGTTCTCGCCACTGTCTGAACCAAGAGCTGTGACTCTTTCCAGGATATGTTTCTGTAATACAAATCTCCTCCTCTTATTTGTAACAGGCCGAAGAAGTGTGTTCCCCAGCTGGTAATTCTGATTCCTGGCACAAGGCATCATTTGCGGGAATTTAGCTGCTGCTACCTTGTAAAAAGGCAGCAAAGAACTTGATTTTAGTTTGTAGGATTTTATTATATTTAAATAAACTGTCACACATATATCACGTGTATAAAGAACTGGTTTTGTAAAGTATTCAAGTGCATTGTGTTCCTCACTGTGTTCAATTAATTCACTCTGCACTTTTGCCATTTATCGCTATTGCACAACAAATATTTAGAAAGGAAAAAAAAGTCCTCAGCTACCAAGAAGCAAACATGGAAAACTGTTCCCTACTTGGACGGAACCACCTTCAGTTCTTTATTACAGCTCTCTGTGCTGGGGAAAAAGGAGGAGAGAACGGGAGGAGACGGCAAAGCCACGGCAAGGCCCAGCAGCTGTTTTGTGTCGTTCGGTTTGGAAGAGGTGGCCCTGGTAGGTGTGGTTCCTTGAATGTACCCCTGTAAAAGGAACATTTCTTCTTAAAAATAGGTATTTTACTATGGTGGAGCCACTGCTCAGCCTTTGTATGAGAAATGCTTTTCAAACTACTAACAAGGTTTCAGTTCTATTTCTTAAGAGTAGAAAACACTGCACTTTTTACCCAGGAAATGATTTACAGCATTGCAAGCAGCCCGTTATTTTAGCTTTGCTTCATCTTAAAAGAAGACGCAATGAATGTCAAGATCCACTGTGAAAGTGCTTTTAAAATTTAAAGCCATCAAATAATTTATGGAAAGCCACTGTCTCAAGACTCACGAAATTTATTGACACAAAAAACCAGACATTGGAAAAGTTAATTTCAAAATTTCTAAATAAGATTGCTTAACACGGCCTATTTTCAGATTGATAAGGAAATGCTCTGGGGGAAAATACATGCCATTTCGCAGGGTATGTCAGACAAGTGCTAGAGAAGGCCTGATTCTTCGGCAGGGCATCCCTCGGCTGCCCCTTTCCATTCACCCCTGACTGTATCTCACGACCGACTGTACTAGAGCAGGAGATCGGATGGCGTTTACCTTTCCTCCTCTCTCCCCCTCACCAGCCTGCGCCTTCCTTCTCGGTTCCCGACTGCCTTGCATGTCTACGCTCTCCAGTGAGCCGGACTGGGTGACTGTGCAGAAGATGACACCATACTAAATCTAAGGACAAGGGAATTTTTTCTCACCCTTGATACCATGAAGCAGCAATTTGAGACTTGTATTCTGGTGCCTTCTAATGAACATACAGGAGCATAAGCTGTAATAAATGCAGTAGGTGACAATGTGGGGTTTTTGAAGTCATAGCTTTTCTCTTTAGGTGTTTAGGACAGAATTCACCAGCAGAAGGTCTGTGCATTCTGCCAGGCTTTGGAGGCCAAGCGGTGCAGAAGGTTTGGGCAGGGAACTTCACCCCTGGAACAGCAGCAGGAATCTGTCTTGCATTTAATCCCAAATTTAGTTTCTAATGGAAACAGAGGGAGTGGGGCACACCACCTGACTTTGCAGGGAAGGACCACAAACTTATAGACGCAAACAGAATTCAAAGCCTGTGGGCCATTTTTAATAGCTCTGGCACTCAGCAGGATTAACCTTGCAGCCTTGGCATCGCATCCCACAATAGGGTACAATTCAGCAGCTTCCTCTTCATGGCTCATATAGATCTGGTTTGTTTTAGCTAGTAAGTCAACTATAAAGCTACATAAAAACATCAAACAGGCCTACATCTAAAATGTTGAGTTTAGAATTAAGTAGTCACTTAACAACCACCAGCCATATGTAGAAAGATAACTGGTAGCAAATTTGTTTATTTAAACTCAAAAGAGGAAACAATAAAACTGTCAATTTGAAAAATGTAAACTAATTATTATTTCCTCTAACTGCACGCATCGCCTTCCAAAATTCTGTGAGAGAGAATAAATGAAGAATCAGACAAAACCACTCTAACCATTAGGTGTTGTGGAATGTGTTACTTACTACAACGATACGGAGAATCCTTTAACCAAAGAAAGAACTAAAGCTAAATGGGGCTTTTCACAATAAACACTCATTGCAGGAAAAGATTACTCTCTCAGGATCGCTCTGTCGCTTGCAGCTACAGAAGAACTTAGTTTTCTTCATCCGAGGAGAGACCTTCGATTTCATCTCTGTCTCCTCCAATTGCCATCCAGAACGCTTTGGCCACCTAACAACGGAAAAAAAGATGGGAAAGGGAGAAAAATTCCCCTCAAATAACTGAAGATTTTGCATTCACCATCCAAAAAATAGAAACTGAGCAGCAGCTAAATCTAGCAACCACGTTTCTAGATACAATGCTAATCCTCTCTGAAGTTAAGAAATTTCAGCCACACCAATAATTTAGAATTCATGGGAGGCATATGTGACACAAAACTTACGCTAATTAAGCATGATTACATTTTCCTTGAGATCAAGGCTTTTCCATTGACTTAGGCGGAAGATGGCTTACACCCTCAGTGACTGCAGGGCCTTCATTTCAGAAATTTTGAAAGGGGAAAGCTTTTTCTGGTGTTTCAAAATTCCAGGTTTGTTATTCAGTTCTTGGGAGATACCAGGCAGTCTTCCCTAGGACTGTGCAGTTTGTTCTTACTACTCTTAACATAGGAACTCTACAAGAGAAGTAACTATGGCTTAGAAAGGAAAACCCCATTTTTAATAATTTCAATGCCAATTTCAAAACCTCACCTTTTCCGCGTGTAGTTTTCTTTGTTCATGAGGCAACGTTGCAGCTTTATCTGCGAAAAAGAACATGACTTAGGTTGTCAACCTCAGGAGTAAGCAGGCAGAGAACTGCCTATTGCAGCTGGTTTTAGGGGACTACCAAGAAACTAGTTCAAGATCATAAAAAAGGAATCTTCTTTAGTAAAAGCAATTACAATTCCCAAACACCAGAAAGCCGATGCTTCTGAGCACACTGGATTTCATCTCAAACATCTGAAGCTTTAAACAGCAGATTGGCACGCAGTTGTAGAGCAAAAAAAAGAAGTTTGTTTATAGAAAACTGTGTAGCATTAGTTCATGGTGGACAAAATCTGTGTGATAGCAGTCAGCTGAGCAATATCTACTTCTTTCAAAAGCACTATCAAGATGAAGGGCAAATTAATGAAAAGCTCAGCTACTTATAAAAAACCTCGGACAGGAGAACAGGAATTTGTACAATCTTCCCAGTTCACACACTGGCTTTCATGCCGTCGAGTGATTAGAATATACTGCTATAACTCAGTACTACTCTCCCTGGTACATTACCTTTCATTTCTTTCAGCTTTGAAAACAGCCTTTCAAAGTTCTCCAGGTCACCGTCTCTTGTGGTTAGGCTGGCTAACTCTTGAATGTCCATATCTAACATGGGATCTGAAATAAATGCACATAGGTTGGTTTAAGGTAAATTAGTCTCTTTTGTCAGCAGGTATGGAAGCCTTTCTGATAAAAACAGTATTTTAACATCTGCAAATCCCGTTTGCAAATTCCAACCCCATAGGATGGAAAGAAACATTTAATTTACTGATTGTTCTTACAGAAAACTCATGGCATCATTACAGTGGTAATTAATTTTGATACATTACATTGCAAGAGTGTTTTTGAGTTCATCCAATATTTAAGGTTTCTTGCTTATTATAAAATGATCTGTCTAGGAACAGCCACAGAGTAAATTAAAGAGTAATGAGACTATGCTTAGACCACAACTAACAACACCCAACCTTTAGAAGATCCCCACATACAACTTGTAAGAAAGTCCCATCTCCTGGAATGGTGCAATTATTTAAGGACCTGTAGCTTAAAACACCTGAACCTCTTAGGGCTGAGCCAAGTAGAGTGTCCTTCATTCACCTCCTGCTGGGTCAAACTGTAATGATTTTTCGCTGCAACCATAAAGCTCGAAACTTCACTCTTATAAAGATGTTTCTAGATATACACAATATACACAATGGGCACATCAGGAAATTTCACAAAATCAGTTCTGAATGTTTCCAGTTGGCAGTACTGCCGCGACTCTGTCCTATCCAAACTTGGGCCCGTTTTTTCAAGAAGGAGAACACCTAAAGACTAAACAATTAGCTTCTACTGGCTCTGCCAAGCGCATTTATGCCATACTTCTCACTGAGAAAAAGCCAGTGGCTTTCTGGGACCATCCCAGCCAGGGGTGACTGCTCCAACATATCTGCCAAGCAGAGAATGAGCTTACCTACAATGTCGTCAATCTGTAGGTTGGTTGTGCTAGCTCCATCTTCTCTGTTGTCTAAATGGGATTCTTCTCTGTCTGCTGATGATGGATTGGACTGTCAGGAAACAAATAGATATTAGACTATCCAATAATGAACCTAAAAAGCATCATCAGCAAATCAGCTGCTTCTAGCTTGACTTCAAAAACTTACTCTTCATCTTGAACTGTTACTTACTGCAAAACCTGTACCACGTGTATTATGAAAAGCCACTTTTGCAACGCTGTACATAGGTACTACACAAAGCTTTTCTCTGTTAGGTTTGTTGTTGTTTTTTAAATAACACTATCAAGTGATAGTTTTTGTTTTGCACAAAATACTGCTCTTGGATATTAATGAAAAACAACATCTTGAATTAAGCTTTTAATAATCTTTCCTTGGCTCCAGTGGTTTGTATGGGGTAAAGCATTTACACCGTGCTGAAGCCAGTGTGATGAACACCTAACAGCTTTCCACACTGAGCACACAATCAGACATCTCCAGGTAAAATGATGAGTTCTGAGGCAACATCCTGAAAAACAGCAAGCTCACAGCCATGAGGTGACAGCTCCTAGGAACAACTGTCTCAGGAGGACATGTAAGAAAAATGCAGATAGTTTTTCATTCAGAAATGTTTCCTTTAAAATACATTCCAATAGGCTGTGAAGCATCCCTTGAGAAAGGAAGAAAAAAAAAAGGCCCCCACCACCACACCAAGTGTGACAATAGGAAAGAGCAACACAAGAAACAGTATGAGCAAAGAACAAGAAATAGGAATTACTGTTTACTTCTGTATCTTGGTTCTCTTCTGACCCAATGCTACAGTTCGCACCTGCTAATGTACTGAGAAGACCAAAGCCCTGGGTCCTGTCTAAAAATAAAACAGCTGTTAGTTTGACAGAAAATGCAATATTATTACAAATATTTGTAACTGGCCAGATGGGATAGAGAATATTTCAGGGAAGACACACACACACACACACACACACACAGAGCACCCTGTAAAACTGTATCAGTGCTCTATTTTAAGCAGAAACTTTTCATATTCTCTAAGCTTTTTTTAAAGCATACTAACAATATTTACTGCTAAATATTACCAACAGGGAATAGATGTGTAAGCCAGAAGAGATGTGAGCTCTTTTTTCTTCATATTTGAAGTCACTGCTCTGTTAGGATTTGGTCTGGCAAATGTCTTCTAACTCCGAACAAGGCGGTTTTCAAAACACAGAAGCAGCATTTGCTATTACTGGCATTCAGTGGACCAGGTTTCACTGTCCATGGGAAGCAGCACTGAGTTTGTGGTTAAATACAGGAAATGCAACAAGTGCTTTTGCTTATACACATATTGTCTAAATAGGTTGAGCACTACAGTAATGGCAAAGTCAATTTAAAAATATCTAATTCAGAATTCACGGAAGGACCCAGCCGTCAAATCCAATGTTTCTTCACACTGCAAGGTGCTTTGGGCTTTCCACATCTACTAACCTACTGTGTATTTCAATGGTATTTTAAAGTCCAACTTAAAAAAAAAGTTAATCCAAACCTAGAACTAATCACCTTTTTCATCTAAGATAACAGATAGAGTACAGTGTTTTACAATTAAACTAACTATTTTTAAAACTTTATTTTTTAAAATAAAATATGTAAGCATAATAGGTAATACTATGGGTTAGTTTTTTTTCTAAGCCGTGTTTTCTGCTGGCCTTGCATTGAGTAATAAATATTTGCAGTTACACTGGGGACTCAGGAGATTTTTCTGAAAATCTTAGTATTCAGTCAATTAAAAAAAATAATGTTATTATCATACTACATACGGCCAGGAAACAATGACCTGTGCCAGAAGAAAGATTAAGATTACTTTTAAAAAAAAAGTGGTTTAAATTAATATTACACTAATGACTAAGCTCTAGACTCAAATGTTGAGATGATGTCATTTTTATGCACTGTCCCAATTTACTTGCCATTTATACAAAATTTCATTTTGAAGAGTTGAATGTGTAACTAAAACCACCAGCTATCTAGAAAACATGTAAACACGTCTCCATTAGAGAATTACTAAGACCTCATTTCCTGTTCAATAATCTTCACTGTGTACTTCGGCTGATGTGTGTCCTGTCCTGTTGCAAGACATGTGAAAGCCCGTGAAGTCCGCCAGCTAAATTAACAGGCAATTGAGTGATAAAAGACTGGGACTCGCAACCCAAAACAAAGTGGCTTCCCCAGGTTTCAGCAGGCTGCGCAAAGAGCTGTCTTTAGAGAAACTGTAAAGCTCAACATCTAGCCAATTTCTGAGTCATGTGAAGCTAGATTGGACATCGCAGTCCAGAATGTACTTGAGAGAGAACATTCCCACGTTGGCAGAGGGGTGGATGAAGTGACCTAATCATGTACCCCTTCATATCTATGAGAGTTCACCCTGTACAGAAAAATGACAGTGGCTCCATCCCCCCCATCACCACATACACATAACCTCAGCCAGCGTAGTTACAAAACGTTGTCCTAGTTAAAAAGTACTGGCATCTACGGCAGGGATCTCTGAAAAGCAGCTATTTGTTTCTGGATCTGTGGTTAGGGAGGTGGCAGACATAACACTTGGTTGCAGGCACACCCTTGAAAAAGCCTTCCTATAAACTCTTTTTTATTGGATGTAAAAGTTATTTCAACTTCTGGGTGCAATTCAGGAAGTGGGTGATGCCTTACAGAGTGTTCTTACAGCATCAAAGCCAAAAACTATCTCACTCAACTTATCCTAATAGTTGGTGGCTCCATTATGCTGGAGTCTATATAATTTCACAGGTGTCACTCATCAATAGTTGCACAGCTCTAGTACACTGTGCTCTGAGCATGGCTTCGAGATTCATATATGCTCATTTCATAGCAAAATGTTTTCCGCTGTCTTTACTATTCTTCCATAGTCTGTCTCTAGCTGACATGTGGTGATGCTGACTTCCATACCAAACTGGAATTAAAAAGTCAAAATTCATAATGTGTTTAAATAACTAAGTTTAAATAGTTCCCCTAAATCATTCTTTGTAAAGAGAGCCAGGCTAATTACTGGCCCCACCCTAGGTAACCAGCCTCAGCTGGGATCACTGAACACATATTTAAGCAGGAAAGTAGCCCAGTAGCCTCGTTCAGAGAGCAATAAATTGTTTGTCTTCCTGCCATTGAGGTCAACTAGCTTTGCTCTTGAAGGGGCAGCTAAAGACAACAGTAGTGCACTACCTTTGTGGCAGGAAGGTGTTAGCTGAAGAACTACTCATGCCCTTCTGCACAAGGGAAAGAAAACCACCTGATTCTCAGATTAAAGAGAGCTCTGAGGCCTGGAGAACCAACAACTTTATACCAACTACAAAAGGGAATTGCCCTCTGAAGACTCTCAGGTAAGACTGCTTGTTTTCCTTTTAGTAGAGACAATACTGCTTTATTTACTCACAAAGCATGTGGTATTACTTGATGTAAAGATGTTTATAACTCAACTATGCTATATTTAATACCTATCTTTTATGAATTGGTGTGAGAATGAATGTATCTAATGCTTAGAGAAAAAAAAAAACAAAAGGTGAAGAATTTTCTTAATAGGTATGTGAAAAAAGAACTGTATTTGGGTAAAACACAAGATAGAACACCTTAAAATAGTATGGGTTTAATGCTTGTACTTGAAAAAAGTCATTCCTGCTCTGTCTGTAAACTTAAATTCTCATACAAACACCTGAAGTAAGGCAGCACTGTAAATTGGCTTTTTGGATGGCTACACGTAACAGTGCTATAAGCCTTTACTACTACACAAGTATCTTATACTCTATGACTGCATAGTTCCTAAATGGCCAGCAGTCGTAGGTAATTCAGTAGAAAAGCTAAAGTTTGATTTACGTGGTGGCCAGTTTCCAGGATCAGGAGGAAGCTGAAAACAAAAGATACATTACAGGTTGTAAGAAGTTTTATTTTAAGTAAAATGAGCTCAACAATTTCCCTTTGAAGGCATAGTCAGGCTGCAACAACTTCCAAATATAGTTCACTTCCTGAGGGGTTTGTAGTACCGTGCATCAATGCTGTGTGGTTTCTGTACCGTGGAGATAAAAAATCTGGATTTTCAAGGAGTCTGACCTTTACAGAACACACTAATGATGCATAGGAATTTCCCCCCACGAAGAACTGAGCATGTGACTAAGTTCTGTTCTTCTGTAATGTGGCATCTGTCAAATGCAGGAAATACACTGTTAAGAAAAATGTTTTCGCACTAGTGAGATAACTTTACACCATCTCAAATGGCTACCTATTTCTCTACAATGGCTAAATTAAGTTAGAACCAACCTTAACCTCATTCTGATGTGGTATGAGAAATACTCAAAAGGCTACCTTAAAAAAAAATTTAAAAAGATTATTGGTTTAGTAGTTCTCATCCTAGTTCTACTGAGTCCCAGTCATCATCTTGCAGTTACAGGAACTACCAGAAGCCTCTCGGCACTTGAAATCATTACACAGTTAAAAGACGTAGGAAGGAAAAAGCCACAACAGTGGAAAATTGTACCTCAGGGAGCAGACAGACATTGGAAGGTTGCTAGTGGGATGAGACTTTGTGAAATAAGAAATGTAAGGCCAAGCACTCCCCAAGAGTTTAATCTTCTACATTTCCTGCAACAGCTTGTGTTATTAGAAAGGTAATTAAAGGTTTTCAAGTAAATGGAAGTATCTACACTTGCAATAACTCTGGGCTAGGCACAGCATTTCCTTTTCTAATGAGTCTAATCCTAAAGTGATTTTTCCAAAATTCTAACTCTACCTGATAATCAATTATCTGCAGGAAATTATCTGAGGTTGCCTGTTTTTTGCACTGTTTTCAAAAAATTCTGTGGTTTCCATGTACTCAAGAGGGGTCTTTTGCAGGGAAGACAGTCCTTCTTGCCATGCACTTAGTATGTCCTTCGACAGACGTTTGAAATCGCTTCTTTGCCAAATCTCATCTCTGTGCTTGCTATTCTCATCCTTGTTTCAAATATTTTTTCAAAAAACTATAACAAATTTGGAATTTAACACTTACTTCTTCTACACCAAACCATCGGTTTTTAGACCAAGCTGATAATGACTAGCTATTTGCTGCTAGAGTTTGGGGAACAAGTTTTCATTTTTCATTGAAATTTGAAGAGTTAGTGGAATATTTAGCTCAAGTTATTGGTAGAGAGCAAGTCAAAGTACAGAGAGAACAGGAACAGATGCTGAAACCGGAATAAATCTCACCCATTGCCTGTAAGTTTCTCTGTGCATCAAGGGACAATGAAAGCAATACCTGAAACCCCACTATTCCATGTAAAAGGTTGAAGAGTGCTCTAGTTCTCTTTATACTGACGCAGTGGCAGTAGCACTGTAGGTGCTCAGTTTAAGCTTTTGCTAAAAATACTAAGCCCTCTAGGCCTTGCATTCTCCAGAATTCATATAAAAGGTATGTGTTACATACCGCTCTTCATGACTACGTTGGACCACACGTTGGCATTCAAAGCCTGTACAATTCGTTTCACTCCAGTGGACTCTGGAAAGTCATCTAAACCAAAACACAAAGACATTGCACTCCTAACAATTAGATCAAAAAACATTACATGCCTAAAAGTAAAAAGGTGTGTGTCTGAATGCCTGTCCTATCTTACTGCAATCAATATAAATTACTACTTTTGTTAGGAAACACAGATTTCTTGCCTTTGCTCCATGAGAGGCCAAACAAATCTAAATTAATGCCTCACTTCTTGGTCTAGGCTTCCAGGTATTATGAACTGTGAGCTCTTAGCCTTTTGTAGAGATCTAAATTCTGAGTGGTTTTGTTAAATATTTAGCATGAGGCCTATGTTGTTAAATAACATATAAGTAAATTTAATAATAATAGACAATTTTTAAGTTGCTCTTGAAAGCAAGGCATCTTTTACCCCAAGATCTTTTAGAATGCTGTATGGCATAAAAATAGATGCTAGAATTATTTTACCTTCCTTTAGAAAGTAAAGAACTTCAGGCAACCATTTAAAAAAGGTGCGAAGCTTGTTAAAAATGAAAATGATCATTGTAAAGCTATTTCCACAACAGCTAACTCCAAATGTTCCAGTAATCCTGTGAATTACAGTAACTTGAAAGACTAGGGAAAGCATTATTCAGACTTCAACTTATTTACTGAATAGATCTGACACCACTTTGTATAAAGTCAGTTTTCCCATTTCGTCAGTTTAGTCAGCTTCCCATGTTTGTACAGGTCTCACAAAGCAATAGGGGGAAAAAAAACCAAACCCTTTGGATACAAAAATGTGATTGCTTAAAAATCAAACTCTTCTAGGATGACTCGGGGACAGATGTAGTAATTGAAACTGCCTTTAAAAATAATTTAAAGCTGTCTATGACCCTTTAGATCAAATATTTTGCCCTCTACGACACTGCTGTTTGGTTTTGTGTAAGAGTCATTATCAATAGTGTCACTTTAGAGTTCTTGTCCTTACTGCACAACTGACTGCCAGTGTAGTCATAGCAAGAGCTCCAGTTCGTTTGTGATGAGCTGCCAGAAATGTCATAATTTTTAAACAGATATTGGCCCAGTATGTTTACTGCAACCATTTTATCTTTTGTAATTCATACAGCATGTTTATGGGGTAAATATGTTAGTCAGTAGCGTACACTTCCTCCTATGCATGAGTCACAGTGAATCAACTACTATATTAAAAATCCAGGAAAGAACATGTATCTTAATACTCCAAAGATTAACATCCTGAGTTGTTATTATTCCCATTACTTATATTATTTAAATAGTAAACAGCTTGTTCTTTACAAAAACTACTCAATAGAAAAAAACTTGACTTAATGTTACTAGTATTTCCTTTTAAAGCACTTCATACAAAAACTTTAGTGTAAGGTTTCTATAAATCAGAAGTATGCATATCCCTCCCTCCCTGACTAACAAAGTGCCAAAAAGAAATGTATCTTTAAAGAGAAGGCAGGGGGAGAAGGGATGATCTTAGCTACTCAAGATACGATTTTTATCTAGGCCTTTAAAGGGGGGAAGGGGTGGGACTTGAGTTCTAGTTTAGGCCTTTAGACTAAATAATTTTTGGTGACAGCTATGTACTAGGTGAACCTGAAATAGAGCAAATGTTAGTGACTAATTCCACTCAAGCCTGGAAACGGAGTCAGTTATCTCATTTTGGCTCTATAGAGGCAAGATGTAAACACTTTTTTGTATCACTGAAATGAGGAGATAAGGCTGATGCTGATAAGGCTGTCAGGAAGTGCATAGTCACTTTTCAAGAGTGGAACATCACACATCACACTTTTAACTTTGCTTGATGGGTTTTTTCAAGTTATAAACGTATGGTCAGCCAGTGATTTTGAAACTGGTTTATTTCCTGTGTAACAGTACATGCAATTCTAAAATGTTTTTAACAATCTCCCCTTTTCAGCCTATCATGTCACTGTTTGAATAATGTCTATCTTCTCTTGGTATGTACAATAATTTTAAACGTCTTTTTTAAAAAGACAAAGAATTTTCCTGCCCTTGTGCATCTCTCTGGTTCTTGTTTTTCAGATTTATTTCCGAAGTGGAGTATAAATGCTTCTGATCTATCAATACAGTCCTAGGATTAGTGCCAGAAAAAGGAGCAGATATTATTTTTATGTAGGTGCTACATAAACAGCAGCTGTATTTGGGAGGAGACAAATTGAATTTCTTGGAGGAAATAACCTCCTCCTCCTGACCTTTTATAGCTGAGACTAAGCCCCACCAACTAGGAGCGTTCCCTGCTGTAATCATGTAGCACATAAATAAAGTTATGCCCCTTGCAATTGTTTAGAAGATATTTTGGTGTGTTTTTTCATTCTAAAAATTATAACAGAAGTAGCAGTCCTACCATCTTCATCAGGCAGTTCCTCAGGGCTAAGTTCTACCAGTTCAAAGCCGTGCTTGATGCACCACTCTTGAGCTTTCTGTCTGTTAACACCTAAAGTTGGGAAACAAAAATGCTGAATTACACATTTGAGACTAATATCAGCAGTTGAATCTTTAGCTACATTTTATTCCCTCAAAGTTGTTTGCTTATTCTGGATTGTATGGGGGAAAAAGTATCTAGTAGCTGGTGCAGGTCCTCCATTCACTTTGAATTTCATTCCTAAAACTCCAGAGTTAAACGAACTCCTCCTTTGAATTGTTTTTTTCAAATACCATAAAATCAAATGGTTTTGCAGTGGGTACTCAAAGGGAAATGTAAGTGAAGTGCCACAGTGAATGAAGACTTCTATTAACCCTAGGTTTGAATCTGAACTAAGTTGACATACCTGTACCTTACAACTTGCTGTTGTACTGCATATACTAATCTAGAACCAAAGCATACATGCGT
Organism: Calonectris borealis; assembly: GCF_964195595.1. NCBI lineage: Eukaryota > Metazoa > Chordata > Aves > Procellariiformes > Procellariidae > Calonectris > Calonectris borealis. Next base: position 2,233,862 of record NC_134322.1, on the reverse strand, counting down.
ATTTAATGTCCAAATTAAGTCAAAAAAGATGAACATACTTTCCACTGTAGTTAAGCAACCAATGGTCATCCTCATTCTTCACCAGAGAGGATTGTGCACATCCACTAATTACGAATGCCTGTTTAGTTAGCTTGCAGTGCTTGCTGGTATACTAGGAATGGGATACACAGAGCTCATTTTAAGGAAGCTTGTAAAATTCTGATTTAGTTTTAACCACAACTAGCTTAAGACTCTTCTGTTCCTGGTCGCAAGAGTAACCTGACTCTTCTCAATTAAGTCTCAAGCCCAGTCTCACGCATTTTGAGAAAAAACTGTGTTGATTTAACTAGAAAATAAATTATTAGGCAAGGTTAGTAACTCTAAGTCAGTTTGGAACTTCTTTGGATTTCATACCATTTTCAGATACTCTGTTACAAACCAGGATCATGACTTCTGGTAACCACTCTTCTGTCAGGGGAAGCCATTCAGAGACACTATCAAGTCCAGATTTCTAAAGGGGAAAAAAAAAGTTATTTGGAATACATCCTCAAATACTTCAGTTTTTAAACTAGTTTTAAATCAATTACGTGTAGATGAGGTGCTCAGGGACATGGTTTAGTGGGCATGGTGGGGTTGGGTTGGGTTGATGGTTGGACTTGATGATCTTAAAGGTCTTTTCCAACCTTAATGATTCTATAATAGTATTAGAATAAAAGCAATGAAGTAAGGAAATATGCTGGGCTGCATATCAAGTATGTTTAAGGCACTTATGTTCTAATCCAAGAAGTTGACTTATACACAACTTCCTTCTGATTCTTGACTTGCCTTACAGATGAGTTAATCCTACTGCCTTGGACCTCATGTTTAATGAGGTGTTTTCTCATTAAACATGAAAACATGTTTTCATGTTTAATATTAATTATGCAATCCTAGTGTAGATCAGGAAAGATTTTTACTTAAGGCTAATCATGAGTATTTCATTTTAAGCATATCTCGGGTTTAATGTGCAGCTACTCCATCTTCCACACTGAAGTGGATGTTACGGGGACTGGTGAACTACTCCCATTGCTCTAGTTTATTCTGAGACAGCCCTGAGATGTCTGGTTAAAGGTATCTTTGCAGAATGTGTGGTATGTACCCTTTCCCATCTGTGGTGAAAAACAGTTCTTAGAATTTTTTTTTTTGTCTCAGAATCTTTCTGGCTTTTGCTAAAGCACTGTTTTCACTGCTGCCAGCTTGGTAGAAACAATTTTGGGTAAAATGATAGCACTGAATCTTACGTTTAGCTCCCTCATTCTTGGCTATCTTGAAGCAGTCTTTCTGAACTAGCATCAGCTAGGAGTAAAGTTGGAGGTGGTGGGCTGGAGGAGGATTTGCCTAACTTAGTGGCGTATTTGCATCCTGAAAACCTCTCTTCCAGTTGGAGTATAATAGTAAAAGGGAAGGAAACTGCTTCCATTGTTAGCAGGCATAATTTAACATTGATCTACTGACAATTAACAGAATAGCCTAAAAGGAATGGATGGCACAAGATGAAGAGAATATAATTTGCAGTTATCACTCTGATAAGGCAACTATATCATACAGATAAAGCAATATAATGAAGCAGAAGAGTCTTACTATTGTGCTGTCGAAGTACACGACAAATGCTTGCACAGATTCAGCAATATCTCCAGTAACAAGAAATGTGTTTGGTACTACACAGAGGTGAATATCTGCAGAATAATATTTATTATCTATTGTCCAGGGGTAAAAATTCACTCTTCCACTTGTAGTTGCGCCCACAGTAAGGTCATCTTTTCCTGTGATACCTGCGTAAAAGAAAATGAATGAGACAGTTGATAAAACCAGCATCAAGATAATTTGTCTAGAGAAGCTTGGTACAATACCAATACAGAGCCATCTTTACTCACTATAATAAAAGAGTATATATTTAAGATCTTTAAAAATTCAACCTCAATTTGTTACTCTGTCCTCAAGTTTATTACTTAGCTTTCAAAAGAGTTTTCTCATAAGAGTTTATTATCTAGCTTTCAAAATAAAATATGGTACAGAAGCTCTTCAGAAAGCAAGCCTTTCTTCTTGGAAATGCCTTTTAAAGTGTTAGCCTCAAACTCACTACCTGTAAACAGGATGTATGGAGAGAATACCTAGACTTTATTACAGCAGAAACAAACCTTGCATGTTCGTTCAGATGTAAAGAACTGTTTGACTGTGACCAAAACCTGAAGGTAACTAATGAGAAAATAACCAAGTTACTACAATTCAGTTGCAATTCCCATTAAATTCCATGTAGGAGTTCGACAATTAAAATCCAAGGCAGTGCTTTGATAATGTAATGTTAAACACTGTCCTTCATGTGCTGGTAGCAACCTTCACAGTGCACACTCATAGCATGACAGCCACCTGGTGGAGTTGAATTATAGTTAGTACCAGAGCACCCCACCTATACCTCGCTCGAAAGGGCAGAATATCTTGTTCAAGCTGGACAAACCTATGGGCACTTTAAAACACAGGTCAATTGTTCCCCAGATAGTCTGGACATGAATTTTATCTTATCAATAAAAATGCAGGAAAAACTCATTGCCAAGGTTGCCATAGAAAGGTTCAATGATTTTTGCAACTAACTGCAAAGTCTGAGAAATCTGGTGAATGAGCATGGTGCACAGAGCAGCACAAAGGAGAGCTCTTAACCAGAAGGGTTGTTTGCAGCAGTGAGGAGGACGACAACACAGGGAATCTGAGGGCAAAATTTGACACAGAAAATTTGTGTCAAAATTTGGAAACGGAAACCTGGGAGGGAATCTCCTGTCCAGGTTTCTTGGGAAAAAAAAAAAGCCACATCTATATTATCTTTTTTCCAGTTTAAGAAAGTTTGACTCTTTAATTTGGATGACATTAGTTTTCAGAGTAATTGGTCTTCAATCAGAAGCTATTCTGTGATAAGACTATCCACGTCACCTTGGGGCCAGGTGATGATGACACTGAGTTAATACCAAACAAACCTTGACTCTGAACTTAGTATTATTACAGCACTACCTTGTTCATATAAATATGGAAGAGACTACCAATACATTTAACCAAAATCAATAATCTTGAAAGATTTCTATTCTTTCATGGCTTTTTTTAATACCTTTAAAGCAGTACACATCAGTTCTAGTGGCACATAAAAGCTTGTTTTCCCATGCTTATCTTAAAAACTTGTACACATGGATCTCTGCTTGCCCTGCAACACTTCATAGTAATACTGCGGTCACTTTCCAGCAGGTATCTCTATCCTGTTTGCATTAGCTGATATTATGCGGTACTGACGTGAAGCAAACACCTATGCACTCATCTTCCAGGGAAACACAAGAATAGCTTTTCAGAAAACCCAATCTTTTCAATTTAGGCTACACAAATACATCAAGTCTACTTTAAAAAAACTACCCTCCTATCCCCCCTGAGTAATTAGTAAAATAGATCATCAAATGATAGATAGCATGTCACTTTACAAAATCTATAGCTTTAATGTACATATTCTGTTATAATAAAGGTGTTTTGGTAGATGACAAGTTATTTTTTTCTGCTATAAAACAGGAGCTTTTAGAATTACTAGATGTGAAGTGCTATATTTGGTATAATTTATTTTGGTATCTTTGGTAAACAGGACTCTATTTAACATGTGCCAATTGCTACTAGTTTCTTTTAAATGGGTATTAGGGCCAACAGAGGTAGCTTTCACTCTGCTTAGATACGACAAAATTATAGCAACTGGGAGAGGAAACAAGTTAGGCAGACAACGTCACTGTGCATGTCCAAAACACAAGGATGCCTTTTCTTTCTGGAATTATCTGTTGCCTAGCTTTTCAAATGCAGGCATAATCTTAATTTTCTGCCCTGGAAACCAGATGTTTTGTTTGGTGGTTTTGAATGCTACATAAAATATGCTATAAATTTCCCTTCACTAGTGTTTTGACAGTTAAAAATAACTAACTAACTAAAAATCAGTTCTAAGCCAACAGAATTGCAAGTCAATGCCACAAGAAGCTAAGAATAAAGGAGCCCATAGAAATTATTGGAACACAGAAAATCGGCAATAAGACTCAAAGCCAAAGGGAGGAAAACAGGGTGAGGAAAGGAAGTCAGTTCAAAAGTTAGTCAGTGAAGTTAGCTACCCTAGCAAGAATACAAAAGGAAAGAACTTATAAAAGATTTTCAAAAGCTGGTATGAAAGAACTTTCACATTTGCTTTGTAAGTGATTTTTTTTCTTACAAAAGAGTTCATGGACAAATTTAGGCCTCAAAGTACTGCTAGAAGAATGAGGACGTGCCCCTTTTCATTTACATGCTACTGTATTTTAAGCAGTCTTCTTTCATCCCATTGTGCTTCTGATTACCCATCATTCATCCAAAGAGATTTTGCCAATCCCCTGTGAAATTTCTCTCCCAGTAAAAATGGATGTTGCACACTAAACTCAAAGGACTGCAGGAACTTTCTGAAAGGATTCAGACTTGCTATGTCTCAGCCTCCACGTAGGGTTGTAACAAATTACTGCAAAACAGCCTGATTACTCATGGCAGGAAACTAAATGCAGTTTGGGTATCTTGTGAATAGTTCTCTTCCACAAAAGTCACTTCAACCAATTAGTTTTTGGCCTTTAGAGTAAACGAGCAGAGACTACAAAAGAAATATATACTGAAACTGAGTTGGCAAGGATATATTCTATGTTGGAACTAGTTTTAAGGACTACATTTGCCACCTCCAGGTTCCAGGAATTTCTTTCCAAGACAGCCTATATTTTAATGAAAAAAGTAAATTGGCCAGAATAGTTTCATATCTAATTTTACAGAATATTCAGAATAAACCCCAAAGTTTTATTTGGATACAGAATAAACTTCTAGAAAATTAATATGGCAAAATGAGGTGGCTTGTCAAACTTATCTCTAGTGAGTTACTCACTTTTAATTTTAAATTCCCCAGCCATTGAAAGTGTCAGTGGTTTGCCATCCAAAGAGCTTGGAAAACCAACTGAGTCACTCTTTGACCACAACAGTAGGCAGGCCTACTGGGCTGACTTAATTAGCTTGCCTTTTCATAGAGCAGAAGTGGCTTGTTTGGATGACAGGAATGCAAACGGACTCCAAATGCATCACCATTAAAGAGTACTAAAAACATGCACGGAAAAGTTCATGCCACAAAAGAACATTGCTTAGTGGCATTCAAAAACATGATTTAAAGTTCAAGGTCCTCTAAGAAATGCTGCAACTACTAACGCTGGACACTTCTTTTACTGAAATAACTTTTACAGTCTTACCAAGAACTGCTGAATACTAATGAAGACATAATGTATTTCAGTGTCTCACACTTCTGTACAAAAGCACTTTGGAGCAATAGAAGCTTCTTCATCTACAGTGGCTAGGATCCAAACAGACCATTTCTAAGCCAGCTCCAGTATCATCCTCGGGTCATTACCTCCTGCATACATTGGCACTCTTCACCTAAATCTCCAGAGCCCCTGTACTAATGCTGACCTGCGCTAAGATCACCACATTTGTTTGACGTGGACAACTATCTTCCTCCAGCTTATCCCAGTTCATGACTCACTTTGCCCATTTTCTATTGGAAAACCATTTAAGAACACAACAGCAACTGACACATGAGATCAGTTTATGGCTCAGTAACTTATAGTGACTGGTATCATATAGCTCGATGAACTTCCAAACTTCTGTGGAATCTGTCCAGAGGAAAAGGTTTTTTTTCTTCCAAGCAGTCAGTCAGTAGCTTCTGTTTTTCAGCAAATTCATTAGTTGTGTCCTTTCTTTACTCACCAGTATCTATAATTTTTAATAACTGGACAAAATTCTGACCAATACTTTTGGAAATTAATTTCAGCTATCTATTTATGTAAATGTTTGCTCATTTTACTGATTTAAACTTGTTAACTTTTAATTTCATGAGCTTGCGTATAGACAAGATAAATTAAACAATGGTTCAGAAGACAAGGAAAAGGACGTGGCAAAATTGTAAAACCTAACATCCACTCCCTTTTTGTAATACAGAGGCTTAGTAAGTATTCTCTAAGGGCAAGGCAGCAAATAGTTTTTCAAAAGAACTGGAGACCAGAAATAACTTTTCAGAAAAGAGCTGAATGATAATCAAAGAACCAGATGTAGATCTCTTGCCGCTTGCTGCAGTGTTCCCTGTTCTCTAATATCCAACTGATATTTAAGCACTTCTATGATACTGTGTGTTTAATAGTAATATTTTTTTCAGAATCATTACAACTCCTCTTTGCAGGTTTTTTTTTTCCAAATGGTTTAAGGTATTGATCACTCTTCCTAGTGTTTTTGAGATTGAATACATGCTATAAGAACATAATTCAGTTTTCTACAATGCCCTACATGATCCCAAGTCCTCTTAGTTGGCAGGTACACCAAGTAGTTCTTGCATTCTGGGCCTTGAGAGCCACCTGGTGGAATACACCGTAAAAAATACTCCTGCAAATTGCACAAGGAGTAAAGAGAACTCAGAAATATGCATTCAATGTAAATATTTTGTTGTGGGGGAGGAGGGGAGTGGTAAACAGTCAAAAAAGAGGAAAAAAAAAAAATCACAACAGACAGTATTTATCTGTTGGCCAGCATTTTTAAAAATTAGAACAATCCTATTTGCTGTTTTAATTTGTGATAATTATCCAAGAGAAGAGCCAGTCCTATTCTGTGCATTTTAAATAACTTTGTTTTGCCACAGTATCTAATGAAATAAACTACTCGGAGTATCCCACAGCAACTTGAAAGAATAAAAATATATCTAGCAAATGTACCATAATATTCTTCTCATCCTCAAGCCATTTCCTACTTAATAGGATGAAAACACTCAAAAAAGCCTTGTAATTAGCCTGGAAAGTTCTGGCAGGCAGCAGGAGAAATCGGTTCTTTTACACCTCCTAACAGTGGCTTCTTTCTACTTATAAAACAGGTTTGCCTAGAAAAAACACATATCAGGGAAATCCATCAACACAGTGGCAAACACAGGGATAATACTGATAAGGGCTTTGTTTCCTGTTTCTGTTACAGATTCAAAACCCAGCTGCTATATGGATCTGACAAAACAACGCAGTATTTAATAGCATATTTAACCATGCATATTGTATCTATCTCAAACACTGTACTGCCTCAGAAGTGCTAATATAATGGTCTTGTTCTCAACATTGAGCTAAGCCATTCTCAGATAATGCCTTTAACCTGGTGTGATGCTTTCACACTGTAAAAGCACAAGTTCTGAGAATTGCACCAGTATTTTGTACCAACCCACCAAAACCCCTTAGCCCAGCCTACTACAGCCAGCCACAGCTGCCTTGAACTTATCAGTATGTCCTTGAATGTTTTACAATGCTTGTTCTGCTTATGCTCCTGGAGCTGATGTAATTTCACTTGTTATACAAAGCAGGAACTTAATTCTTGTGGTATTTATTTTAGTAAATGATCATGTTTCTTTCAGGAAGATTTTAATGCCTTTTGTGAAGCAACCCAATCAGAAGACACAAAGACTATCTGTAAGACTCCAGTTTTGATACTGGAAAACAGTGGAAGCCTAGACACTTCAAAGTGAGTACTATTTAAAAAAAAACATGAAGTTTTAAGACTTTCTCAGATTAAATAGCACTTTTATAAAGCTTTTTGCTCACCTTCCTTTTTCACTTGTTTAATTTCATTACGAAAAGTAGTCAAAGGAAACCTACAGGCACCTTGAATAATTCCTTCTAACTTGCTTATACCTTCCTCAAAAACAAGCAACAACCAAGAATAAGATTTTACAGAAACTTATTCTTCTTTGGTATGAAATCCTTAAATAATTCAATATTGACCTAGCTGCTTTGACAGACTAGCCTTTGACTGCAGACCTTGTACTGTCATTCTTGTTTCAAAATGTGGTTTAATGAGATGGAGGGAGCCAGTCCCTGGGGGCAGCCCTGTGCTTTATCAGGCTCCTAGGTAAGATCTTACTCAGAAACAGCCAAAAAAAAAATCCAGAAAAGGGGTTGGGGCTGTTGATAAGTTATACATCTTAGTATGCACATCAAACTGTTCATGACAGTTGCCTAAAAAGCAAGGCTGTACTAACAAGCCACAACAGCAAAACCACCAAGATCTAAACAGCTTTTTCCTGGAATCCCCCTGATTTTAGAATTACTAAAAATTCCACCGAAGTTTTCTCTATTATCAGGTCTTATTCTCCTGTTCCCTTTTCAAGCCATAAAAAGGGGAACTGGGTTCCAAGAAAACCACTTCCTACAGAATGAATTCTACATATTTGATATGGACTAAGTGTAATCCACAATTCTGACAACTGCAGAAAGGAAGAATTTTTTAGCTTTCCCTTTTTTGTGCTTCGGCATTGGGACAACAAATGGTCTAATGCATGAAAGCAAGCCCAAATAAAGCAAGAGTTCAGACCCACCAGGAATTTTAGAAATTCTACCATCCCTAAGGACCAAGACAGTCTGTTCACTTCATAAATGGAAAGATGAAACCAAAGGCACAGTATTTAGCCTGCATTTGTTTTTCCCTTGCTCCTGAGGCACTCTGGTTGCTCTGGTGTCCCCCCCCGTCTTGTTCTAGAGCCCACCTGGGCCACTGTAAAACAAATTCATTTTTGCACTCTATGTGTGAATGACCAGAATGGCCAGCAGCAAACCTTATGGTCTCATGAATCTGTTCTTCATTTGTTATTCTACAAAGTATTATTTTTATTCAGCCTCAAGGCAATTCTTAAATTGTTTAGTCCAGCTATAACTTATGACAGTTTAGTCACATGTAAGACATGGCAAGTGGCTGGTGGGTAACAAAGCATTTTGGGATGTGGGGCTTCCTTTTTTTCCTGTGGGTTGTGGTGGTGATATCGCCTTGGTGTCGGAGAGTACAAACACAATCTGCGGCTCTATACCGTCTCTCTTAAATAACTTATTTTCTTAAAGCAATAAGGAGGCCCCTGACGTCCTCCTCAAGGGCAGGTGGTTAAACGCCACAGGGCAGGGGGGGGCGGGTGGCCGCCCTGGCAGGGCTCGGCCGCTCTGGGGACGGTCCGTGAGGGGAGGACAGCCGCCCCTCGGGGCTCCCCTGAGGGCCCGGGCTGGGGATGAGGAGCTGCCAGGCCGAGGCCTGCAGTTGCGGGCAGGTCGGGGCCCCGCGGCTGCGCCCGTCGGAGTCCCGCGGCGGCGACTCACGTTTGACGAGCTCCTCGGCCGCGAAGCCGGCGGCGCAGCTGGTCACCAGCGCGAAGGGCCCCGCCGCCGCCATGGCGCCCGCCGCCGCGCCCCTTCCGGCTCCGCCGCTACCACCCGGCTGCGGGGGGGGTGGGGAGGCGGTGAGTGGGCGAGCCCTTTCAGGGAGGGGGGAGCCGGAGAGCGGGCTCGGCACCCGTTTGACGTGCGTTTCCCCCCCGCGGCGAGGCGGATGGTGCGGTCCGGCCAGCGCGTCCCGTTGCTAGGGGCGAGGGAGGCAGCCGCCATGGCCGGCTTCGTGGAGCCGGGGCAGGAGGCGGGAGCCATCCTGGTGCAGGTGGGTCCAGGCTGCGCCCGAGCCGGCCCCGTCCTTCCCGGCAGCCGTGGCGACCAGCCCCCGCGAGACCCCTTCTCTCCTGGGGAGGCCGCCTCAAACCTCGGCTGAGGCGCGGGCGGCGCGGCCTGCTGCTGAGTTCCCTCAGCCCCTGCGTGAGGAGGGAGCGGCTGCGGCGTCGCCCGTGAATTTTGGATAAGGGCTCGAGCTTTGTAAACGTTGTGAGTCTTAGCGTACTGAAACCTTGAACTTTTTGGTTAACGCAGCGTAAATATACTTTTTTGACACGGGCTGACATCTCCTCGTAGGCTGCCTCTGCTTTTCAGTCCCTCGTTAACAGTTTTGAGATTCCTGCATAGTTAAGCCACCTGTGCCAAAAGAGATGTTTGAAATGTGTAAGGAAGCACCATTTCTTGGCAAAGGACCTCAGTCCTGAAGTTATTTGCTTTGTGACATTTGTTTTAAAAGTAACTTTTTTTCAGGTTGTCTACAATCAATGGCTTTAAAGTTATTAACTTTGTATTCTCTTATTTATAAAAATACAGAAGTATGGGAAGTTGCATGTATTTCTTTCCTGTATTTAGGAAGCATTTAATTTGGATTCAATTCTGCTACATAATCTCATGGGTTTTGGTTATGTGTATGATTTTTATCATTACTTGCTTTTTAGGTTCAAGACGACCTTCACAACCTTAAAGTTAAAGTGAAAAATACCAACTTGAAAGGAAATGTAAAAGCTGTGGATACTAGCAACCTCGAAACAGCAATTGAAAGAACTGAACTTGGCCTGAGAGTAAGTAAAATGGAGCAGATCCAGAAGATGATTCAGTTTTTGAGATCTCTGTCAGTAATTCACTTACAGTACATGGGGCCATGTATTTGTCATCCTGCAAGATCCCTTTCTGATTAGCAAATGATGGGATTCATCAGCCGTTACAGTTCAAATGATGGCTTCCTCTTTTAGGTTGTCAGAATTAGCTGATCTTGTGCCTCATACCATTAGCCAAAATCAGATTTAGTCCAACAGAAGCACAAAGCCTATCAACTTTTCAGTCAAGTGAAGATTTGGATTGCTAAATTAATGAGTTAAATAAATTTAATATCCCTCATACCTGTGTAATAGTCTAAACATTATTTTTTCCCTCTAACAGAAACATGCTGAAAATTATTTAAATGCTATAAACAGAGAAGTGTTAACTATTTCTTCTACTGATAATAAAGAAGTACATTCAAAAGAGCCCCCTAAATGGTAAGTAAAACTGCTGTTTTATTGCAGAGACAAATGCAAGCAGCAAGACAGAAAAACTGTGGTATCAGAATCCCGTAAAGCAAATGTGAGTATTGGCCCCGATTTAGTTATTTTGGTCATTTGCTATTTTGGTTTTATTTTAAGTTAAAAAACCATACAAAAGTAAATGCAGATCTAAGTAGCTACAGCAACCTTTTGCTAACTCCTGTGATTTTTTTCACTAAATGCAAATTTAAATAAAAATATAGTCTTTCAGATTGAACCAGATGGAAGCAGTATGGGTTTAATAGGTAAAATCAAAGTAATTTTTAATTTTGTTTCTTTCTAAATTAGGGGCCTTCATTTTGGTGCTTCTCAGAAACAGCTTATTTTACCACGAGTACCTGTTGAGCCAGTGACTGTCCAGGCATACAGCAAATCAGCACTACGCGTTTCTCAAAGTTCACAGGTCTGAAATAACATATTACTTATTCTGCCAGAGACCCCATTAAATGAGACTGGTGTCTTGTAGGTTACCAGTTGATCCCATAATGTGATGTTCTGACTCCACATGGATTCAGTTTCTGATAATATACCATCTATGACTGAATGTGTTAAAAAATTCTCAGTAGAATGTGCGGGCTGAGAAATAGGAGCCTTCTCCCAGCCTCACAGTCCAGATAAAATCTAAGTTAGGAAGGACTTCAGTATCATCATGGGTGCATCCACAAGCCTTCCATTCTTTATTTTTTTCCCTCCACAAGTATATTGTTAAAGAGTTCTGAAACCAAGTGTTTGTTCAGCTTTTAGGTCCCAGTCCTGCAAATACCATAGGCTTAACTGTGATTCTGCAAGTAACCTGACTAAAATAAATGGAACTATATCTTGGAATAGCATAAGTACAGATATAAATGTTTGTGGTGTTTGAGGCTGAAAGTGGTTCTTTTTTTGTTTCTGCATAAAAGATATGGCAAATTGCGGGAAAGACTTCTGTTCATGTATAGGGTAGTCACCTCTATGATAAATATAAGATTTCTCCTTGAAATCTGATTTTTTTTTTGCTGTCTCTATAAATGAAATCCTTGTAAAATCATTTAAAGACGCCTTAAAATGTTTGTATCTGAAGTATTTTTGCTTTTTTATTCAAAGCTGTGAATTTTGACTGGTGAGTTCAAGGTGGTTTCCTCAAACATATTTAAAAAAAAAAGTTAATTAGTTGAATTGAAAAATACCCATTGTCACAATTTTGGGTTATTACTGTTTAAATTCAAGGGAGTTTTGAGTGAGAGAGAACCTTAAGAAGAGGTTCTCTGTAGTTCTAAGACTGTTACCAGAAGCTAAGGATTGAAGCTACTTGAAATGGTATAACCAGAATGAGCAGCCTAACACTTACACTGCTGATTATCTTTGTAAAAGAAACCCCCATATAAAGAAATATTAAAATATTACTTACTCTTGAAATGATGGATAAGGTGCAATGAGATCTCTGATTTTTTTTTTCAGCCAGTATTCCAACCCTGTCCTATTTTGTGAGGAAAAAAAAAATATCAGAGTTCAGCTACTCTGTAAACTCTGTATTATCTATGGTCTTTCAACTCTTCATGTGCACCAATGAGCTTAATTTACAGTGGAGCACATGCTCTGTCCTGCCTTGATTTTCTCTTTGTCTTTTCATTTCTGATATCTATGGCATCTGCTTAGAAATGCATATCCAGTGACACACAAGCTAGCCCTAATTTCGCATTATAAAGAAAATGACAAACAGTGCTGTTTTGCCAGCTGTTCTACATGCCCAGCATGCCAACATAAAAAGCTTTTATTATTAAATAGTTGTGAAATCCAGCTGGGAAATTATCACCTACAATTCCTTACTTCCTGTCTCTTCCTTACTTGTAGCTATAAACAGTTTTGGTTTTTCTAAGCATACTTTGGTGTTTTTCAAAATTCCTTTGCACTCAAAGGAAATATTAGTGAACTGAATAGTTTTGTGTTCGCAGATAGCATTTCCACGTGCGTAGGCTTGAAGAAACCAGCGTTTCAACTCGTAGTGGTTCTGAGAGAAATTAATAATTCACGCAAGTAATATTTTCGTGCTTTGCAGTCCATAGTACGCTGTGCAAGAGTAGAAATGGAGCATAAGTTGTGTTTGTAGTAGTTAGGATGAAACAAGGTTGGAGTCAAATAAGCACAGATGCTATTTTCACATATGCATTGCTGGAATACTTGTCATATGGGAAATAGCTTGCCCACAGGTGTCAGAATAGGCTTAAAATTATTGTTTACTCACATGTACAGTATTTCTGAGTCATATCAGCAGCTGGATAAGACTCTGCAAATCTAGTTCATAGGGGGAATTGTGAAGCACTGTCCCGTTCCCGCTCCTCCCCATTATGCATTGTAATTGGATTTCTTCTTCTAATAAAACTTGAACCATAAAGAGGTGTCGTCTTCATGCAGTAATTGTAACACCTCTGTATAGCAATGGCTGAAAAAGATATTGTTATCCATAACTGGTAGGTGCATAAGTTCAATTCTTTTTTTAAAACATGCTTAATTGAAAACACCTGAACTGATGCTTGTGTAGCTTTTTTGGGGGGTTTTTTCGTTTGTTTTTTTCTAAAAGTTGATACTTTCTGTGACGTTCTGAATACACAGTAGAAGGTAATATTCTCTCATCATTAATAGAGTTAAAGATGTAAATGAAAAGATGTTTCTAGGGGGCTCTAGAATATGCAAATAACATAAATAGCTAGACATGAAAAGTGGTTTAGTTACCAATAATACAGATTGTTTCAAAGGTTAATATAATGTAGTCCATTCATAAAGGAATTGGACTCTGTTAGAAACCATGCATCACATGCATCTGCAAAACAGAATTACCTAGTGAATCAGATTTGTTGGCTTACTACATGATAAAAACGCCCTCGACTCTGAAATGACTCTTGTGTTGAAGTAGAAGAAGATTTGAACCATGTAACTGTACTGAACATGTCAACCTGGTCTGTATGCTCCAGTATACTCCATGTTAATAATTGAGCACAATAATTCTCATTCTCCTTGAGCGTTGTATTAGTAATAATGCACTATTTGCCCTGCTATTCTCATCATCATCTTGTTCTGCATCAAGATGGTTCAAGATAGCTTAAATTTTAGACTTCGGATAATACAGATGGATGGATAATGTAGATGGAAGAGACCTATGATACCATCTACACCAGCTCGTGCATATGTAGAATTGTCACTTGCCATACATCTAAGCTGACAAAGAAACTTTTGTCAGATTTTTTTATTAAGCATTTCAATTCTTCTTATCCTGAGTGGAATCCGCCACTCCAGCATTGATCATTTCACTGTCAACCTGAGTGGGGAGTCTGCATTGTGAATCATCTCCCATTTTAATTGAGAAGGTACTCAATTTTCCCCCAATTCTTGTTTAATAGCACAAGCAGTTTCTTTTCTGTACAGTGGTGTGTTATAGTAATAAAATAAATACCACAAAATCACTGATGAGGTGAAAATTGAACTTTCTGTCTCTGTGCAGCCATGTGGGTAAAAGAGTAATTGGTTTGGATAATAACTTTTGTTCTTACAAACCCAAATCTAAATGAGTGTCTCATTGATACATCTGCTTGTAATTACTATCAAAAGAAGAAAATATACTGTGCAGATAAATAAATTAAACCATTTTTAGTGCTTTCGCAAAGTAATACAATTGTTTAATAGTTCAAATAGACCTCTAATGATTCTTAGACTTTTTATATCATATTTTGTTTGTCAAAAAATAGAATTCTCATAGATTTATTTTTACATTTATGCGATAGAAGTATCAGCAGAGAGTTCTTGTGTATAAATATATTTAGTTGGATCTTACTATGTAAGGCAGCTTTTTGTATTCCGGTATCCATGTAATGGGAATTAAGCGCATACGCTGCCAGGCCCCCAGCTCCTCTTACCTTAGCTCTGTTGACTTCTCTGGTGATACATTAGTTTCTGCCATTTGAAGATTCTTCCTTATTCAGCATTGGTTGGTAAATAAATCCTGTTGGGTGCAGAGGCTAGTTAGCAATTAGTTATTGCAATAAAAGTATTGGGAGATACTACTACACTTGATACAGATCCAAGTATAAACTAAAGCACGTACATTAAGATGAACCAAAATGTTTTCAACTTAAGAAACTTCTACGCCAGTAAAAATATATGGCATCACTTCTGGCTTTTATAGAAAATGTATGTGCTTTAGATACTACGTATAACAAGAAGAAACTTTAAAAATCTTTTTCTGTCCATTGGGATTTAAATCATAATAATTTCTATTAGCAAAACAGTTTAATCCATTCCATGCAGATAACACTGTACATTAAGAAACCACTATGTTTTAATTCTTATTACTGTAAGGATTTTTTATTTCCTCATTTACTTAAAAGCAAGTGCTCTATCTGTATTGAGTCAATGGGCCATAATCGATCCAAAGAAGCTGTTCTGTTCCATCAGGTCAATGATTCCTGAATTAAAGTCTCTGGCAAACATGGTCAAGGTAGATTGGACTCTTATTATCATCTGTGGGAAGAATGCACATGTAAGACCCTCCCAATAGATACGGTGTGTGTAAAACATTTGTTATAACACAGGTAAATGGAATTCACAAATTACCTATGTTAATCAAGTGAGTCAAACCTGATTGTCCTTTCTACTCAAAGTTTAACTCAAAGGTGCACAAATTTGCAAATTTCAGAGCTTGTAATGAAATTAATAGACCAAATTTTGGCAAAATATATATGTGAATAGTAGTTGTATGCCTTGCTAAGTCATCCATCTAATCAAAAGGCACTTTTTCATTGTTTGCCCAGTTCTGTGTGGACACTCAAATAACAGGAATTTTTTTCATAATTTTGCAAGTTTATGAATACGTTAGCTAATTCCTGTTTATAAACACTTCTGTCCTAGTGCAGTTATTTTAAGACTATGCATATTATATATTTCAGCAGCAGCTGGAAATGGATATGAAAATTATGCTTGATCCAGAGAACATCAATAATAAAGATGTCTTAAAACAACAGAACTACGAGACCAGGCTGCCACTTATAACTAAGAAAAAATCTGCTCCTGTAAGTAATTTATATTATCTTATGGGCTTATTATATGCATTACTTTTCACTATCAATGTTAGTACATATCAGACCTAAATAAAAAAGATCAAGTACCTCATAATTTCCTCCTTTTTGACATTGATATATAACAATCAAAACATATTGAGTGACAATACTGGGGAAAACAAACCTGTAGCATAACAGGTTTAGGTAGCAAGACCCCAGTCCCACAAAAGTATAAGTATACGTGGGAATGTGCATATAAGTAAATAATCTCAGTAAAATCAGGGTGTGAAGATAAGCAAAGCGGGGCTTGTGGAGTTTAGGATGTGACTCAAAGATCAAGGAAGAAGTAAAAGGGGTTTTGCTGACAAGAATGGGCTTTCAGTTGTTCATTCTATGGCCATTTCTTAAAAAGACAAGAATACATTCTGTTTTCAAAAGATAACAGGATCGTTAGGAATGAGTGAAAAATGCTTGTACTTTGTTTTGATGCTCTTTTTAATTGACTTTTTTTAAAAAAGCAATGCTGACACTGACCAGAAATTAGTGTCACTCTATCAAAAAAATAGGGGTTATACTGAAAGAGAATCAAAATCCTAGAGTGACTACATGAATTTAGGTGTTGTTTACATCTTATTTTTCTGACACGGTTTGGGAGGGAATGTCAAGTTCTACTTCTCCATGCTGAGAGTGTTCACTTTGGAATGTGAGGGACAGATTCAGATCCTTCCTTTCTATATGGAGATATTTCCATGCCTTGTAGATCCCAAGTGTCCTCACTGTCAAGCTACAAGGTATTCTGCAGCACAGCCTTTCTTTTATCTCTAGTCAAGCTGTTTCCCTTAGTACAAAACAATTATCTGCCAAAGCTGAGACTGAGCACTTCCACAAGGCTCTCCTAAGAGTACCCTGACTAGAATCCATCAAATCGCCCTTCTCAATTCTTTCTGGTCTGAGAATATTCAAGTTGTGTAAGATTAAGTTTTGATTCTTCCAAATTTGTGTTCTGTAACCGCTGCTCCTCTTAAATAAACAAATGAACATGAAGATGACATTTTCTGCAAAGTATGCTTTTAAAAAAATTTAATAGGCACAGACATCCCTCCAAAGATCAATTATGTTCACAAATTTAGCACAGCACTGTGGTCCACATGACAGAATATGCCCAATGGTCTCACACAAGGATGCTCTTCTACAATTTAATTTATGTAATAGAAGCATTATGCGGCAAGCCCAGTGCTATAAGAGACATTCTAGGGTATTTGGTTTTAAACAGCATAAACAGAATCTGTGAATGGCACAGCTGTAAGCTGCCACTTATAAAAAATGATTTTTGAAAGCTGTTGCCCAGACTAAGAGGTGATTTGTCTAACCCTGTGATATAGAGTTAATTAGAAAAAAGCATCATGGCTAATAGCTTTTTAGAACCACTCTAAAACACTCACAGAGAGGAATATTATACTACTGCAGAGAGCCATGTGTTTTACCACTCTCACTGAAACATAGACTGATCAGAGAAAACTTAAATTACAAACATTTAGTGAAAATTAGTCAAGCTCTCTGATACATATTTACAGTTGCTAAGGAACTGTTTATGACAGGGAGATGGGCTGAAAAAACAAGTAGGTATTTCCTATCTCTAATTTATTCTACAGCTTTTACTGAAGCTTTTTAGAAGTTTTCGAATCCCATGACACAATCTGTGTTTTGAAATGTTCTAGCTTCACTGGGGGTAAAATTTTGCAATTAGATTTGCAAAATCCACTACTGAGATTGTGAATTAAGACATTTTTGTTAAATGTGATTTATACTAGCACTTAGAGGAATGATAGTTAGAGATCACCAATAGTAACTAAAATAAACTGATGTGTAGATGCAGGTCTAAAATTATATGGTCTTTAGTTTTGAAAAAAATATCAATTAAAGTAGCCTCAAGAATTAAGTTAGGTGCTACCTACCCTATTTTTACTAATCAGCCATTAGAGGGCAATATTTGTACGCACACATGCGGGCATGCACACACATATACCCATGTACATGCCCTACATATGTACATAAGTTCAAAGATTATCTCCCAAAAAAATCAGTGGCAGAAGTACTCTCATTGAAGTAAATTAAAAACTAATTGCTTGGTTAACTGCACTCAGGTTTTTTCCAAGAGTTGTCAGCATCTGAATTTTCAAGGAGACCTGAGCATTTAAAAATGTGATGAGATTAAAAACACACTGGTTTTGAGGTGACTAGATAGGTCAAGCACAAATCTACACGGACTTTTTATTATCCTGCCATTTGAGTAGTTTGAAAAATTATTAGTAAGGATCTCATTGTTTCATGAAAAATGTCTTCTTTTCTTGCTCTTTTGGTATTGTAAAATTGCTGACGCTGGATTTTATGACGGAAACTAAGAACAATTAACTGTTGCCCTTTTGTACTTTTTGGGGTCTGATAAGCACTAATGCTTCATCCCCGTAAAGTTCTGTAGTTATCTTAAAATGAGGACTGTAATTCTGTTTGAAACACCATGGGCAGACTGGGCATCACTTTATTTTGTAGCCTATATCTGGATAACAAATGAAAAATGATGAGTAGATAATTATTAAATATGTATATTTCCCATGGAATATCTAGCAAAACAAATAGTAATCTGAATTGCAGCAAAAATAATTCTGACGAACTGCTGCAAGAGTAGAAAAGATTCACAACTATACCTTTCATTTTCATAGGGCTGCTGTTCTTTTATAGAATTATACTGGCACTTTTTGGTCCTTGTTTTCTTATAAATGTATATTATACTGTAAACTTGGAACCTTTTAATTTATTCATGAGGTAGAATTTAATATGGTGATGATTTCTAGCCTTTATGAGTTGCATCTTATATAGTGTGGCTCTAATGGTGATGGCAGTGATTCTGTGTTGTGTTGGGGTTTTTTTTTAAGCTAACTTATTTGAGCACAACCATTCTAGTCATATCCTCAGTTATTCATTCTTTATTCAGTATTTGCATCATGCTAATCACTAATGCTTATCACCGAAAGTCTATTCATTTCCAAAATTATAAAGTAAGGCAAAACAGGGCAATTATTTTCATTTCAAGTGACTAGAAGAAGTTGTAGAAGAAAAACAGGTCTTTTGGTCCTCAAAACCTGATTGTGTTTTAAACTTATGCATATGGCTATAATTACAGTCAAAGCGTAATTTGGCAGTGGTAGCAGAATGAGACTTAAACAAATCGATGTTGCGCTGCAGTAATTCAAAATAAGCTTGTTGTATTTGTATTATGGTATGTAATCATAATAACCAGCACAGTGAATTAATAAAATCTTTTTGTCACTAAAAATAAAAAGGAAATAATTGGTGAGATAGAGTTAACTTAACAGATGACTATAGTCAGCATCCTTTCAACCTAGAAATGGGAATGTGAAGGTCACTCCCATCTCAGATGACAAACGTAGAACATTTTGTTGGTAAACAAATTAATCTTTTGAAAGGTCACCATTTGTTTTAAGTTTTTATCCAGTTCTTGTCATCTGGAATTGGAGATTGACTGTCATTTTGCTAGGTAGGGGTGCAGCCGAAGCTGCTGAAGCTGTTTCTGTACATATCGGCATTCCTTGACAAAACTCAGTGCCTGATTGTGATGCTATGGGCTGCTGGTTTACAGCTGTCTCCGGACAAGAATGGAGGCCCACCCCTGAATTCCAATAAGTTGGTCCTGCATAGTCTGCCTCACGCAAGCTGGCCCTTTGCCCACAAGTAAAATGTATTGTAGTTCAAGCCAACAATTATCTTTCTTACTTCCTTCTGTGCTGCTTCTGTTCCTTTTTCAAAAAGCAGATGTGGGATTTGCCAAAGTTCTCCATCTATTCTTTCTTGCACCTGTTATGGCAGAATTTTGATAGAGGTAAATTTCTGGGAGAGCTAGCGGCAGGCCGTCAAAGGAGCAAAGCTTGATTTTTCCAAGAACCTCGAAAATTGACAGTTCAGAGCCATCTCTGGTTACTTTAAGAGCTTAAAGTAGGTAAGAATAACATATGAGACCTGTTGGTGAAGATGCCTAGTTGCTCCATATTGAAGGTTCTACATTGGGCTTTCCATTTAAATTGGACTTCATTTTCTGTAGATAAACAAAACTTGAGGGAAATAATATGTATGAATATCTTAGTATTGCATCAAAGGGAAAGTGTATTAATCATTAGGTAGATAAAAAGCTGGACTATGTAAATTGGAATGAGAAGGACAAATTTTAATTTTCTATACAATTTTCCTACTCAGAAATCTTCTTGAATAAAAAGACAACCAGTCATAAAAATTGTTTATGTTTTAAATCTCTCATAGAGACTGTTACAAATTTGACTCATCTGACTTTAGAACAGTTCCACTGACACTGGCAAGAATTTGGCCTTTACTTAGCATTCAGTATTTCTGCATTGAATTCCACGTCCTGGTTCTTAGACTGGAGGACCAAAATAAGGTTATTTGAAACCAGAGTTAAACACTTTCTTTATTTACTATTTATTACTAAGATTATTTGGCTTGATTGTAAGAACGAGATTCTTTTTCCCAATAGAAACTGATAGATGATGGAAGTGTGAGTGAAACAATTCTTTGATATTGCTTCCTTGCTTTGCTGCTCAGGGTGTAAATCAACAAAGGAAAAATACATCCGTTTAGACTGTAAGGCTGTGAAAGTATAAAATACAATTAAATCCTACAGTAAGTCTCATCTAGACAAAACCAGATCTATTGTGGGTAGTAGACTCAAAATTGGACTTGATGTCCTACAGGACCTGTCCTACAGGTCCTACAGCCCTTCTAACCAACATTTCTATTATTTCTGTGATTCTGTGATTGAGAGCAAAGAGTGAAAATCACTTAGCCACCTCTGCCTTTACTCCATTTGAGTTTTTTACAATCTGAACTGATTTTCTCCCATTGCTCAAAACTTACCTCCTTCTCGCACGTGAACAGCAGACTTTGTTGTTTTGTAACCACTTATAGGACAGACCCACTGAAGGCTCTCAATATCCTTCCATATTGGCATAGAAATTCTTTCTGAATTAGTTATCAAAGCAACTTTGTACCTCTCTTAAAGTAGGTTGGTCTAAACCATACTTTCTTAGCTTGCTTGTATGATATCATGATCAGGTAGCTTCAAAAGCCTTGCTGAAGTCACGAAGTAGTACTTACTTTTTCTTCCGTATTCACAACACTTGCTAACCTGTTGTAGGAAAAAAAAATTAGGTTGGTCTGACAAATTTGATCTTGACGGGTTCAAGTTGCTCATTTATTTGTTACTTTCCAGATGCTTATAATTAGCTTGTTTCATTATTTGTTTAAAAAGTTTTCCAAGAATTGTAATTAAACCAATAGGGCTAGAATTTCTCAACACATCCTTTGCCCCTTTCTAAAGATACGCACTATGCTCTTTTCCAGTATTCTAGTACATTTTCCATTCTACAAGAGTCCCACCAGTAGTTCTGAGATTGCTTTAGACTGTTGTTTAAGTATCCTAGAGTGTATTTTATCAGGACCGGCCAGTTTGAAAACCTCTGAGCATTATCTTATCTGTTTTGCCTTTAAGGTAGCTTTAGACCTCTTCCCTTTTGCACTACAATTAAGTCAGTTGATTCTACTCATAACTAGCAGCTTTTTTAATGATAATCATGAATGTACTTAATGATGTCATTTTTTATTACCCATAAGTTTCTTCCTATTTGCATCTCATTTTGTCTTGCCTGTTTAAGCAAACAAGAAGCAGTCATCAGTATGCCCACTTTTCTGTTTTCTGTATACTGTTGTCTTCTTTTGAGATCAATGAAGAACATAGGATTTATCAACTTTGGTAACTTGCTATACTTCCTATCCTGCTTTATCTCTGGAATAGTTTGACCTTGTTTCTGTAGTACGTTTTATCTGTGGAACAGACTGTTCAGCGGAGTTCCAGTTTCCCTTAGACTTGCCTTCTACAAGTTCTTACCTGCCGATTTCCTGAGCATGTTGAAAACTGACCTTAGTTCCATTGATTCTATTTTGCTATGCTTCTTCCTTCCTTTTGTAGGGATTATGAACTGTGTACATCAAATCTTGATAGGAGCTTTTTAATAAAAAATATGAAGGTAGATGGCAATTTGGAGAAGATAATCATGAAATGATAGATTACTTTGTTATATATGTTTTCTACCATTACTATCAAGCTCTGTGGCTTTCTGATATTTACTTACCAAACCTCATCTATCTGGTTGATAAACTCTATTTTTGATGC
Organism: Calonectris borealis; assembly: GCF_964195595.1. Taxonomy (NCBI): domain Eukaryota; kingdom Metazoa; phylum Chordata; class Aves; order Procellariiformes; family Procellariidae; genus Calonectris; species Calonectris borealis. Next base: position 2,211,763 of record NC_134322.1, on the reverse strand, counting down.
ATGATAGTACTCATCTTTTCTCTGTATGTAATACTAGTCTCTATTCTTTTACTGGGAGAAAAACATATTTATAAACATATTTTTAAAAAGTTGTTGTTCTAGTTAAATATTGCTGTCTAGGTAAAAAGAAAACAAATGGAGAACTAATCGGAAAATCCCTGTGGTGTTACAAGAAGTGCCCTATTTAAAATGAAGCAAAAAGAAAAAAATCAAGTGGGAGAGGTTTATCCACAGGAGAAAAACACTTTAAAAAGGGTAATAGAATTGTTTTTCTCATGTCCCAGGTTAATTACACTCAGAAGCGCTTGAAATGAAAAAATAGTTTTTCAGCACACTCCAAGCATATTATCAGGCAAGCAAGCCTTAGCTGCACTGCAAATTAAGGGCTCCCTTCCAACCCTATGAAACTACTTTAAAAGTACCCATGATGAAGCAGGCTGTGTGCTGACTTCAGTAAAGTATACTTGCTGAATCATAATCTTCATAACAAACTTCGCTAGAAGACATTATTCATGCAGGAAAATGTTTGAGGTTCCAATCACCTCGTAGCAGTAACGGTTGCCAGAGAGACAGCAGGTAAGGTGCCTACAGGTTAGCGTTGTATAGGGTGTGATCCTTTGCTTCCATGCTGTTTTGGGTCTGTCTACACTACAAACATTAAAATGCTAGTTAGGAGCTCCCAGTTCTGGAATACATGGTATTAAATTCACTAAGTTTTGTGTTTATGCCATAAAAGCTGCAGGTGTGAGTAAAGGTTTTAAATTGTGCTGACACAAGCAGATGGAAGTCTGTTGAAAACCTCTTAAAAAGATGCAATCTTTTAAATATCTTTTTAAGTTAAATCACTCAATAATGGTAATAAAACTATATAATTATGCTAAAAGTAAGCCTTTTTCTTGCAGTACTTAATGTTATTTTTATTATTTTTAAGGTCTTATTGTTGTAATTGAGTTGGCTTAATTTTAGTGAAAATAACTGAAGGATGAAAGCATTTTGTCAAATTTTGCTTTGATACCTCACTGAAGTCTTTCAGAGGGCAGCTAATGTAGCAAATAGGATGCTGAAAGAACATAGAAGAAGGGTGTACAGATTGGGTGGAATTTTCATAGGTGACTGTTTTGGGTAAGCTCCATAGTTCCACTATGTTGCCTGTACTATGTAATGAAGTGAATTGTAGTGGCACTGTGCAGTGTAAAAGAGAGCGTAAATTACATTAGTTGCATCTGTCCTTATTTTAAAGTGACACTTGCCATGGACTTTATAGAAATTAAAGGATACAGCAAAGAAGAATTAAATATCTATCTCTGGTTTAAAAAAACCAACCAAACAAACAAAAAAACCCCAAACCTCTAGGCTGCTTTTGAACCTATACACTCCACCTGAATTGCTTTTCTTTGTAGCTTATTACATCGCTATGAACACAAATGAAATGCATATATTTCATAGTGCTGTTTATCATAATAAAACTCCTGGGATTTAAACTAGGTTAAAGCTGACCAAAAGTAAAATCAGTACTGCTTTACTGATACAATAGCAATACCCTGAAAAAGGAGTCACTGTTTAATTAAATTACTTTCCTTTTATATATTTTTTTTTTGTGTCCTCAACAAACTGCTGGGGCTGAGAGTGAGTAGAAAAGTGTGGTTTATTATTCCCTTTTCTCAGTATCAAGCCACTTATATGCCAGCTGGTATAAAGTTAATCTTTGTTATATGCTTATTGCTGTTTTCTTGGAACACAAGGACATGAAGATTCATACATCTAGATTCATACATCTAGATCCCTTAAAGCATAATGCTTCATAATGGCCACAACTAAAATGAGTGCCTGAAAGATTTCTCTGAAAGATTCTCCATTATGATAAAGCATATATATTTTCTATCTCCCTAATGTCTCATGTGGACAGTGTTATTATACAAATTGGGAGGAAAAATTATAATAGTTTATTTTGATTTATCTCACTTCCCTATTAGGTTTATAAGCAGTTCTTTAGAATTGCCTATTCCTTTCTATAAAGTTGATGATTGATGTTATTCACTAATTATGACACAACAGCGCTCAAAGATCCCAATCGTGGCCTGGATCCTATTGTACTAAAAGCTGTGCGCAAGCATGATAATCAGTCATTAAAACCTAGTATTTTAAACCAGGAAGTCCCAATGTGCTCTATAAAAGAGGTAAATGCCATTATTCCCATTTTGCAGATCTATCAATATTTCCTAGCTTTCTGATTTTATGTATTAATATTATTTTGAGGTACTTAATCGTTCATAATGAAATAATTTTTTAAAAGCAAATAAGTTTCCAGCACATGGCATTAGGTTGTCTTCCATATAGCTCATCAGTAAGGTTCAAACATTTCTATTCAATGTAAGAATTTCTAACCATTACACTAATGGAGTAACTGCTAACAGATTGTCACCCACAAAAGCATGGGACACTTTTTTTAATTGGGCTTCACAGCTATTTGCTGACTAAAGATGAGACTAAAGATGGGATCTTGAGGTCCACTCCAAATTGTGAGGGAGATGTGCCCTGTTGCATACAAAGCTGTTTGCTTCCTTTTCCCAGTCTGCCCCAGTTTCCACTTTTCCCATTTTTATCTTGCCCCAGTCTTTCTGTTCCTTGCGATTATCTTCTGAGACTGCTTCCAGAACGTATCTGCCTGATTCTCTGCCAGGGTCTTTGTCCAGCCTGTCCCAATGTTCTTTCCTAACCCTGCTGCCCCCAGGTCTTTTTCCTTGTCTGATCTGCCTGCTGGCTTTCCTGTTTGCTCAAAGACCCAGTATGCCCTTCCAACTACCTTTCTTCTTCTTAAGATTAATCATATATTGCTGGATCTGCGTGCTGGCACTTATTTACCCTCTTCGTTCAAATTTAGTCGCTTCCTCCTTGGATTGCCTGGACCCAGCATGAAAGTTACTGGAGAACCTGTAACCTTGCAGTTGCAGAGGAAGTTCTGAGCAGCTTGTATTAGAGCACACCCGATCCCTAGGTAGTTTAGTTGCTGAAACTGGACTAGATTTCCAAAAAATCTGTTGACAGAGTAAAGTTTGATAGACTAGTGTTAAATTTTCCTTTTGCTTCATAAAACATTTGAGTTTATTTAAGTTGAATCTTTCATGTCTCTCTAGGTTTATCATTGTCTCATTTTTCTAGCATCAGCCAGGCAAAAGAAAACAATATAATCTTCTGCTGGTGGCTCACTATCATCAAGTGAGAGATCTCAATGATGTTACTTGCCTTGAAGTTGCATGTGCTGTAATGTTTTAAACCCACTGAATATCTAGCTCTGTTTCTTTAGGAGTTGAGTACAATCCACATTGCAAATGGAATAGTGTGTGTATTTCTAGTCAGAAAGAAACTGAAGATACTTAGCATATTAGAGAGAGAAAAAATTGTTAGATGATAACGCGGAGTTTTTGTATTTATAATACTGAAGTATAAGGTGGCAATATATTCTTTTCCCTGTGCAATGCTCTATATGTGCGAAAATAGCGTAACAGTAAGACACATCATATCACTATCCCAAAGTGACGTGTGTCACTGCTTGAATTCCTGGCACTTAGACCCAGCAGGTTCCATTTTTTCAGGCAAGCACAGGTTAATTGGGGAAGTAAGGGAGCTTTAATCCCTACATTAGCACAGCCAGTGTGGCACATGTTTCCGTATCACATTATCAGGCTGTGTCATTCCCTGCTGTCCTTGAGGAACCCTGAAACTTCAGAAGTCTGTGATACTTACTGTTCCCTGATTTGTGGTTAGTTTCACATATTTTTAATTCCATTGGTATTCTTCCCCGCAAAAATTTATTTACGTATTTGAAAGTATTTCCTTTTCTTTTTGGTACCTTGCCTGTGTATGCATTTTACATATTCAAAGGCTGTTCTGTCAAGAAATACTATGTTTACACTATACTCATTAAAATTGAGCAAACTTCTTGTGATTCCTTTATTACCTAGTACACTGCTTTTTTGCATAGAAGTCACAAGACATCAGTTGGATTTAATTAACTTTATTTTAAATTACTAAAGTAATGACAGTAGACAATACTGTAGCATGTTCATAAGTAGTAAAAGCAGTGCTTGCACTGTTACATTATTAAATCCTAATGAAACTATTCATAGCAGAAACTATATTTATTATTTATTATTGCGGGAGTAGAAAAGTGTGTCTTTGCAAATCCAGGATTTCTCTTTGTTAAAAGAAGATTCTGTCTCTTCCTAGATGTGTAGTCAGAAGACCATGAAAGGTCATACAGTTAGCAACCTTTGGGGTTTGCCTGCCTCTCACCAAATAGATTCTCCCTTACCCCCGTTAGAAGAAGATACAACGAAAGGTGAGTCTCAGAAGCCCACCTAGGTACTGTTGCCACCAGATGTATGCTACATAAGCAGTGGCGTTTGCTGTTTGCAGCAGATATCTGGTAATCAAATTTTCTGGCACCTCAAAACTTGTAAGAATTGTGATCTCAAATGTTGCAAAGGGTAGAGATCAACTTCGGACTACTTCATCCATGTGGTAGCTAACTTAGGACACAGCATATGTTACGTTGAGCATCATCCCCCCTGAGTCAGTTATCTTGTAATTCACGGAGTTCAGTTGCTACTGGAAAGAAGAATTGTGTGTGATAGAGGATACTTGTATGACTAAATAACATGGTCAAAATAAACGGTCATGATTAATGTCTAGTTTTTAATCATTCGATCTTAACTAGACCTGCACTTGGACTATTTTAGCAATCGGTCCATATTCACGATTATGTGATTACATTGTGGTTTACGAGAGTTAATTCTCATCCATTCTGTGTATTAAATTGCCATTGTACAAGCACATAATTCCTTCTCAGAATCAGCACCATTACAATATATTTCATGTATTTGTCAATTTTTATAGGCAAAGTTCACCTTCCTTCAAGGTAAAAAACTGAATATTGAAAGATAAAAATCTTTCAATAAAAGAAAACTGTTGCTTTTCTAGTTTTGATTTGGAATTGGAAGAACTTGAGTCTGCCTTTGTTTAATTCTTTCTTTATTGTTACTAATTCTTTTTCTTTCATAGCTGGAATGTATATGAATTGTTCAGTACTGTCATCTTCTTGTAGGTATTCTGAGCCTAACTGAACAAAGGCTTATCCCTCCAGCAACAAAGATAACTCTCCAGGCACGTCCTGTTCTATCCAAAGCAGCGCCTTTCCATGAATTTCACAGGCATCCCAAGAAGTCAGCTGTAGGTGAGTGCAAAGGATTGATAACAGCCATCAATTGCACCTCCAACTTCACTTTCAGGCCCTTGTTTTATGTCACAAGGAAACAGCTGTCTAATGAGCACTCACTCAAATTCTTAAGAATACTAAGTGCATAAAGATATACATGAGCATCCTGTGTCATGCAACTGAATGGGAATCAGATTTCTTCATCCCTGTGAGGATTTGGTCCCTGCTCATTTGTGAAATCCTGGTAGGTTCTTACCTGCATGTTTGAAATTCTAAGCACCTGAGTCTGAAGATCTGACCATTGATGTTAGTGTAAAGCCAGTGTTACTGTAAGTCATGACTTAACATGACTTACAACAGCCGATCAAACATCTGTTCTATTAATCTGTGTGATTAAATGAATGATTCCTAATAAGTGAATATACTACGGGCAATGGGATTCTGATCTATCACAAAGTATACCCAAAACTGTTGTTGCTACAGCTCCTTATGGCATATGACACCAGTATGGAAAGGAGTGTAAGCAAAATGAGCAGTGGGCTCAATAGCAATCTCATAAATTTGAAAAGTTCTCCTAGTGAAAAGGGGTGGTTGAAAACTAAAATTATATATGGAATAACCTGGAGTATAAGTGCTAATATTTTGACATTGTTATCCTGGGTATACTGTTGGCTGGCATATTACAAACTTTAAAACATTATAGATTAAAACTGTGATACATTTTCCAATAGCCTAATTGCAGTCTTCACAATAGCAGCCTGTTATAGCATGATTTGGTTTATGGCCATCCAGTGGCATTCCTCAATGTTTTTTGGTGATAACTCCTGAAAATTGCAACGTGCTTGGACGTGAGAGCAAACTGGAGCATGACAGTACCTAATGGTAGGTGGTAGAATATCAATTTGATGCCGTTGTTGCACTTCTTTTAACAATGAAACCTGCAATCAATTTTTTTTTCTTTGGTACAGGAGAGATTAGTAGTAGGGTGGACCCTGAGAATACAGACACCATCACCTTCCCAAACTCAAAGGAAGCAATTTATGGCAAGTATTCCTCTAGTAAAGGTAACATTGCACCACTTCCACCCAGCAGCTCCATGGTTTCACCAAGGAAATCAAAGCCGGCGTGGACATATCCAGCTCAACAGTTGGAATCTGAGCTGCAGATTCCCTCTCAGACACAGGTATTTAGACTGAGGATAATGAGTTTTTTATTCATGTTTTTAATACTGTCTTTATCAGAGATAGTTTAGGAATTGACTGTAAATCACTGGATTGGTACAGGAGGGTTTGAACGAAAGCTAGTAAATAGTAAACATTGAAATAAGTAGGAAATACTTTGTATATTGCCAGTTTCTACTTTCTCAAGTCTTCTACCTAAACTTGTCTGCTTTTTCACAAAATCTTAGAAAATAAGTCTAGAAAGGATGTTACGAGGTTATCTGGACCTCCAGGCAGAATTACCTGTACCTGTAATATTGCAGACAGATGTTTTTCTAACCTGTTCTGAAAACTTTCAGTGATAGCAACTCCACAGTCTCCCTAGGCC